>NC_058195.1:22629914-22984435 GCF_907165205.1 Coccinella septempunctata
CGAAAGTAGTGCAAGTGAACCTGCATCACGCGAAGGGTTCTTCAGCAGTGGTTGCAAGGTTATTTGCGAGGTTGCAATTAGGCATTGCTCTGATCCAGGAACCCTGGATCAACAAAGAAGGTCAAATCTCAGGATTGGCATGCAAGGTCATGGCAAAAGGGGGAACTAACCCCATTATGTCGCTTAAGAAGCCAGATGGTTCTTACATTGAAGGAGAGAAGAAACGAGCCAGTCTTCTTCTCAAAACACACTTCCCAGGTAGGGAACCAATAGATAATACTGAAACAGCAATGAAGTACACCAAAAACTCCAGCAAGGAGGACTGGGACATTGCTAGGAAAATATTCACAAGGCAACGACTTGAATGAGCCATAAGCACCAGGAGTAGATGGGGTGTTTCCGATACTCCTGCAGAAAGGAGTGGAGGAGATCCTCCCTCATCTATTAAATATCACAAGGAGCAGCCTGGCATTGGGTCGAATACCTAGAAGATGGAGAAGGGCAAGAATTACCTTCATTCCAAAAGTAGGGAAAAAGGACGGGACTGACCCTCGATCCTTTAGACCCATTTGCTTAACATCGTTTCTTCTAAAAACGATGGAGAAAGTAGTGGATAACTTCATAAGAACGGAGTATCTGGAGAAAATACCACTTCACAATTGTCAGCATGCTTACAGGGCGGGACATTCAACGGAAACCGCCCTGTATAAGTTGACTGAAGTCATCCAGAGAACTCTGAACAACAAAGAAATCGCCATGTGTGCATTCCTGGATGTATCTGGGGCCTTTGACAACACAACACACGTGTCTGTCAGAGATGCACTTAAGAGGCGAGGAGTGAATGATACCATTTTAAAGTGGATGTATGAGGTGTTAACGACGAGAGCAGCTGAGACATCGATGGGCGATGGAACCGTCTTTGTCAAAGCTACTCGTGGAAAACCTCAGGGAGGGGTAATATCTCCCCTCTTATGGAGTCTAGTAGTAGATGAACTACACAGGCTAACGGAGCTCGGCTTCGAATGTGTAGGCTATGCTGATGACATAGTCCAGATTATTAGAGGAAAATTCGAAGGCATTCTCTGCGACCTAATGCAGAAGGGCTTTAGAATTATGGAGCAATGGTGCTTGTCTGTGGGGCTGAACGTTAACCCAACCAAGACCACAGTAGTTCCGTTCACGCGGAAGAGGAACCTTCCAGCCATGAACAGCCGTTAACATTAAACGGTAATATTTTGGAGTGGGGGTCTGAAGTCAAATACCTAGGAATAACCCTGGATAGCAAACTTCTGTGGAATAAGCATGTTGATAATGCTACTGGCAAAGCTACAAGGGCTCTGATGGCGTGCAGACGTCTATGCGGCAGGAATTGGGTTTGTAACCCAAAAATACTGCGATGGATGTACGTCATGATTGTAAGATTTATAATCACATATGGGGCAGTAGCCTGGTTTGCTAAGGCAGGTCAGGTAAGTACGAGGAGAATGCTCGACAGAGTACAAAGGCTTGCCTGTGTGTGCATCACAGGAGCCATGAGGACGTGTCCAACTAGGGCGCTTGAGATCATCACAGACCTCACACCTCTACATCTAGTGATTGATAGGATAGCTCATGAGGCCATCCTCATATTATCTAAGGAAGGAACAGGTAACGAGAGAATCAAGAGGCAGAGAGTTTGGTCCTCCCTGAACGACTACATCTCATCTGCAAAGCTTCCTAGTGACTTAATGATCAAGAAAGTAAGCATTGAGAAAAATTTCAGTACAATGCTAAGTAAAAGAAGAGATTGGGAACGGGAGTACACCGACTACAATCTTAAAGAAAATACATTAAAATGGTATACAGATGGTTCTGAAACCGCTACAGGAGCTGGCGCTGGGATTTATGGGGCAAGTACCTAGTGTGCACTATCGTTAGGCTCCTGTACAAGCGTCCTTCAAACGGAAATACTAGCAATCGAAAGATGCCTAGATGTAAATCTAGAAAGAAACTATCAGAAGTGTGATATAGCTATTCATACAGATAGTCAAGCTGCCGTAAAGGCACTGAGCTCCTATGTCATTGATTCAAAGCTGATTTGGGAGTGCCGGAGTAAACTCAATGATGTAGGCAAGAAGAATGAGGTCTCTTTAATCTGGGTTCCCGGTCACTCGGGAATCGTAGGAAACGAGAAGGCCAATACACTTGCCAGAGGGAGCGCACAAACGCCACTCACTGGCCCAGAACCCTTCTGTGGTATAGGAAAATGCACCTACAAGAAGGAGTTTATGGAGAAGGAGAAAGCCGAAAGGGAAAAACTCTGGCGGAATCTCCCAGGAATGGATCACTCCAAAAAGTTCCTTCGGAACTTTGAAACTGCTAGATCCAAAAAATATCTGGATCTCAGTAAGAACCAACTACACCTACTCACTGGCTTTCTCACAGGACATTGTCGCCTAAAGAAGAATCTGTTGAGAATGGGTTTGTCGGACGCTGACGAGTGTAGATTCTGTGGGGAGGAGGAGGAAACTCCTATTCACCTGGTTACGGAATGCTTTGCCATTGCAAGCCAAAAGAAAGAGTGCTTTGGACGAGAAACTTGTAGGAGTGGGGAATTATCCTCGTTGAAACCGTCACAGATATTGGATTTCATTAGATCTCTGGATCTGGAAGGCGAGCTGTAAAGGGCGCGATGAAAACAGCTCTGTTAGGGGGCACAATAGACCTTAAGGTCGCAGTGAACTGTAACCCCTTCTCACTATACTATACTATACTACTATACTCTCTTGTGAGCGTAGTACGTATTTTTTATCTATCTCGCGAAGTTCGGTAGTCGACCATGTGAGAATTCCAAGAGAATAAGTTATACTAGGGATGGCCCAGATATTGATCGCTGTATATAGGGATTTTGAATTAAGCTTGGCCTTTATCAGTAGATTCAGTCTTAATTAAAATATTAATATGGCGGAGAGTGAAGGTGAACTGTCTGATCGCTCTGGAAAATCTCGTAAATAAGTTAATAAAAGTGAAGTATTATGTGCTCACTGCATCAAGAAAGTGGTCGATTTTGTGAAGTGTGCTAAATGTACAAAACAATTTCACCCTGCATGTCTTCCACAATACTCGAACAAAAAATCAGCACTGTTTATTCATGAAGTCGCCAGTAGCGCATCAAATGATCATCAAATGGAGTTTATTGTCCTGAAAATGAGAAACGAATTCCTTGAAAAGCTTATAATAGATGTTCAAGGCAGAAACGAGGTTTTAATGCAAAATATCCAGTTTGTTCGCGCCGATTCCTTCAGAATCGGGGAAACAATTTTATTGGTTTAAATTATCTTTAAATGGTTTTTTTTTTGTCTATTATTTTACACATGCTTGCGACCTGCAAATGTGATCAGTTGGAAATACATAGTAGATCATAGCAGGTCGCACTCATAGCTCATGTTTAAAGAACATTTACGACGCTTGTCTCGATTTTTGGTTATCGCACAGTTTCGTAGTGAAACTTCCTTTAGAAGATTTTGTTGGAGCCCGCTACAGTGCCTGAGGACAGGCCCTCCTAACCTTGCAAGGCAGGATTCAATTGCCCCCTCAGCACTTCATACACCGCCGTACGTAACGAAAACCGTAAGTTAACATATACAGTCCACTTTCAAGAAATTGATATTATGTATGGGTTCTCTGTGATGACCTCGGTCATATAAGTGAGGGCTTATACATAGTTTTGGTCCTTCGAGCCAGATTCTCGGTAGAATCGTTGAAATAGTTTAGATTAGCATTTTGGTTCTTAAAGAGTTCATATTTGCAGGTATTATTATTATTATTATTATTATGAACATGGAGTAGAGTTGAGATAAAATTTATAAACTCAATAAAATTACAACATATGAGAAAAATGAAAAAATGAATTGTCACAGTCGTTAAGCACAGCACAAAGAACTGTCACCGGGCGTTGCTAGCGAGTGGGAAGAAACCGGTTGAATAATATCTTGATTTAAATGGTAGATTCGTTTTGGATTATTCCTACCCATGTGGAGCACTTTACATTTCTCTATGTTCAGAGGAATCATCCAAGCATAGCACCATCTCAGAATAGAGTCGAGGTCATCCTGCAAATGGTGCGCCCCGGTTAACGGGTTACCGTAAATTTTTGCGTCGTCGGCAAACAAGGAGCAAGTCGACTTCAGCCCAGTAGGGAGGTCTGATGTGAACAGTAGGAAGAGGAGCGGGCCAAGAACAGAACCCTGCGGAACTCCACTAACCACATCCCTTCCAGAGGACAGAGAATCTCCGACACGAACTCGAAATGTTCTGCCGGAGAGAAAAGCTCTGATCCACAGGAGCAGATCACCACAAATTCCAAGATTCTCGAGTTTGAGGAGCAAACGTTTGTGGGGCACCCGATCGAAGGCCTTAGAAAAATCCAAGTAAAGGATGTCTACAGGAACCTGACTATCCAGCATCGTACTCCAATCGTTAACACACGACAATAGATTGGTGATCACGGAACGGCCCGGCAGAAATCCATGCTGATTATCAGGGATAATACGGTCAGAGAGGGCGAAATGAAGAATCTTTTCATGAATTATTTTCTCGCAGATTTTAGAAATTATAGGGATAAGACTAATTGGCCTGTAATTGTTCGGGTGGTGCTTGTCACCTTTTTTGAAAACCAGAGTAACCAGAGCCTCCTTCCAGCATCCCGGCAACGAGTGCGTGGCGAACGATCGCTCAAAAATCATGGACAGCGGGAGAGATAATGATGTAGCGCAATGTTTGAGCAATCGAGCAGAAATCCCATCGCCTCCAGGTGCACTTGCAATATCCAGTGAGGACAAATGCTTTTCAACAAGTTCGGGAGGAAACTCGACCGAAGAGAGCTGACTTTGAGTGCCGGCAAAATTTGTCCTAGGAAGGTTGTCATGTTCCTTGATGAAGCTAGCTGCAAAAGTTTCAGATAAAGACTCTGCAGACTCGGCAGCACTTTTGCTCACGCAGCCTTGTCGATTCCTAACCATCGGGATGGTCACCTTAGTGTTGAGATTGGACCTGATGTACCTGAAGAACTTTTTGCGGTCCCTCGAAGACGCCAGGTTAGACTCAAAACTTGATTTTGCACCTTCCAGCAAAACTTTGATTCTATTGGAATAGATTCTATGTGCCACGTAATCTTCGTCCCTACGGCTGCGCAAATAGCGCTGCCACATGGATTTCTTATTGCGCAGCATCCTCAGCATGCGTTTGTTGATCCACGGTTTGGATGGAATTGTAGTCAGAGAGCGATAGGAAGTGCAGGACTCACACTCAACCGAAAGCCTATCAACGAAGGAAGACCACATAATTTCAACATCCATGCTCGAATGAAGAATTGACTCCCAGTCAACATTCTCCAAATCGGCGTTGAGTTGTTCGTAATCAATAACTTTCACACGCTTAGTTACTTTCTTTGGCTCAGTGATGTTGAGTTGGATCTTGCAAGAAAGAGTGACATGGTCTGACCTTCCAAAAGGTGGCAAAACTTCATGGTAAGCAACAAGATTTGGATCATTTACCAGAATAAGGTCCAGCAAGGACGGGGTCTGACCGCTCCTGAATCGAGTAGGTTCACTTACTAGTTGCAAAAGATTATTCTCTCTGATAGTGTCGACGTATAAACCCGAAGGAGAGTTATAGTCCCTGCTACTGGACAAGGGCCATCGAACGTCCGGCATGTTGAAATCACCGACAACAAATAGGTTCTTCTTTTTATTGGTTAGATCCTCTAAAAGGCTACACAACTGAGAATCACCTGGGCTGGGTCGAGGTCTATAAACACACAAAATCGTCAAAACCTCCCTTTTATTATGTGAAACGTTCAACACAATGTTGTCAATACAGGGTAGATGAACAGATGAAACGTCAACAGCAAAGTCACGAATCACACTATCGAGGATATAGGCACATACCCCCCATAACCAATGGTTGTCACACTGTCACTCCTGAACAGAGAATATCCCGGGATTGCTACCATGCTGTCAAGGATACCTGGGTGAAGCCATGATTCGGTGATGAGAAGAAAAGTTGGTTTGGAGTTGGCAACATACAAAGTTGCCTCGAGTAACTTTGAATACAATGACTGTACGTTCGAGTAGGTGACGCTCCATTCGAGTGGATCACTTTTTAGTTTTTTGGGCTGTTTCTATTAATCATGATTATTTTGGGAGCGCCATTGATATATTTTATATCTATACCCTCCTCCCCAGCACCTCTTCTGGAAGCTAACTCCTTTCTCAGGCAACTTAACTCCGAAACCTGCTGCGGTGTCTTATCATCGGAAATTGAATAACAACTGAAAGTCGACTCGCGGGCCAGTTTTTTTTGTTACGAAGAATTTTGGACACCACCATCGGGTTAGTGAACGATACCTTGATAGGCCTCGGTTTCGAAGGGTCTCTTCTTCCCACCCGGATATTATTAATCTTAGATGAACTCGCATTGGGTTCTACATAATCCAACAAATTACCCACAATAGTGGCGTCCTCCTCCTTGGAACTCTCAGGGACACCTCTAACCAAAATATTGTGAGCGCGGCGCACAAGTTCGAGTATTTCGACTTGATCAGGAAGCACCTGAGGTTGTGAACGATTTAAAAAATCAACGTTGGTATTGATCTGGTCGATCTTGATTTCAAGTGAACGTATGCTGTCTTCAAACTTGGATTGACTTTGGATAACAGATTTCACATCTGATTGGCAAAGTAGAATATCAGATTGATTCTCAGACAGAGTGGTTTCATGACGACTGACGGCGGTCGAATGCTCATCGATAGACAAACTGTGTTTTTCAAGAATTGAGCGACATTGAGATATTTCCTCCTTGAGTGTATGCTGGGTGGACTTTATCTCCGAAACATCGTCGGAAATCTTACTCAATTTGTTCATGAGAATATCAAATTGGTTAGAAGTAAATGCGGAGACAGGAGCTGAGCTACCCCGGACTTCACCAGACGTTGAACCGGAGGCAGTCCTACTCCGGAGGACGCGACCGTCCTTCACACAGTTTTGGCATGACCAATTATCATACAAGGCATTGGAACCTGAGGGTGAGAGCTTCAGACAATCTTCATGGAAGTGTTTTGCGCATGACGCACAATTTAAGAATTTCTGAGTCGGCGTGCCCGAACCGCCGCACAACTTACAAATTGGCATAATTTACAGATCTTCAAAATAGGAGCAGAATTAATAACGAGGGATGGGTAAAGGATAAACGCTTCACTCTATTGGGCCTGTAATAGAGACTTGCCAACAGAAGGATGGCCACGGAAAGATAAGGTTACACACGAGGAATGGAATGTGAAAATGGAAACGAGAAATTGACGCGGTGAGAAGAACGCTTATGTGTTTGTGCAGACAACTAATAGACTCCTCCAGTTATTAGAAATTACTTGCGCAGTGTATATTTCTTGATTTCTTCAGTTAGGATTTTTTTTGTTTTTTTTTTTGGCCATTTATTTTTTTCAGATAAGATAAGAAATATATATGCGCGTTTTTGTCATAGATCATAGAATCATTGGTATTGAGATTAATTGTACTCTATGCTTGGAACTGTCAGTCATTATAACCTCAAACTTTAACCTAGAAAAGTCTCTGTCGAAAGATAAACATAAACAACCTAGTGATTAGATCTTTTCGAATTGTTTAGCGTACTAAAATAAAATACGAAATGTCTAAAAGCAAGGAAGACACGATTGAAACCGCAAGCATTCAACGGAAATTAAAGGTTCTGGAAGCTAGAAAAGAAATGTTGTTCCAAAGATTCCAGAAATCTCACAATTACATTAAAGATCTTGGTAAGCCTGGAGTTGAAAAATATTTCAGGATTGGCCTAAATAATTTAGAATCATCGAAATTGCAATTTTCAGATGTAGTTGAAGAAATAAATATGATTAATTTGCAATTAAATGATGAAGTTCTACCAAATCATCGAGCGTTCGAAGCAGTTGAGGATATGCATTGTCATATATTGCATGCAGCACAGAACTTAAATGGTAATAGCTTTTCGAATAATAGCACGCCTGTCAATCAGTCTGGAATTAATATAAAAGCTCAACCCAAAATACCAAAGATAGCTGCTAATTATGGTACGGTTCGGAAAATACTCGTGGATACTCGTGGATCAAGACGAACGTTTACTGGCAACGACCTATTTGAGATCAATAATGGAATTTAAGCCACTGAATTCAGAATCCCTTTTCAAATTTAAACTCATTTTTAGAAAAATTTGATATTTCTGTTAGTGCGTTGAAACAGTTAAACATTCCAGATCTTGCCGATTTCATGCTTGTGCATTCAGCATTGACAAAACTGGATACAATTACTCAGAAAGCTTTCGAATCTACTTTAGATTGTAACGAGACCCCCACCTATAATAAAGTTATTAATTTTGTGAAACAGCAAGCAAAAATTTTGGGTAGAACTGCATCAACAACGACTTCTCATTACAATTCTGTAAATCATGCCAACAGTGGAACTGTTTCAAAGACTAAACCTAGAATTACCTATTCTTATTATAGTGCTGGGTCATCAGAAAATCGATCACCATATGATTGTCTTCTTTGTAATCAGGCAAATCATACTATTAACAAATGTAGCAAATTTTCAACAAGTTCACTCCTACCGTTAGATATAATTTAGCACGTGAAAAATTATTGTGTTTAAACTGCCTCAGTTCAAAACATCGAATAGCTTCATGTCGGTCACAAAATACTTGTAATATATGCAATAGACGACATCATTCATTACTACACTTCACAGATCAATGTAAAGATAATGCTGAAGAGGTCAAATCAGTTGAAGCTAAATTCGGGGATTCCTCTCAAAATGTAACTATGAATTATTGTTCAACTGTTTACCCTCAATTGGAGAAGGGTCATCTTTACACCACATTATTGCCTACCGCTGAGGTAGTGATGTCCTTCTCACATGGTAAATCGCAAATCATTCGTGTACTTCTCGATAGCGGCAGTCAAGATAACTTCATAAGTTTGAGATGTTGTAGAAATTTGAAAATTCCTTTTCGTAAGAAAGACGTTAATAATAATAATAATAATAATGAAGTTTATTGGTTCAAAAATACAAATAAACTCTAGAAAAACTGTGGAGTTATTCATGCTAACTGTGTACAGCTTATCAGTATTGGTATACGCCATCCCCCTTTCTTCGTGTAGGGGTGGAATTTCAGTCCTTTCTCCCCGTAGCCTTTTTTGCATTCTCCATGCAAAATGATTAATTGTATTCAGTTCTTGAAGTCTTTTGTTCCATCTGCTTGTTCTTAGATCTTTCAGGGCATTTTTCAGAACTTGGCTATGGCGGTTGAGGTTACTTCAGATCATTTTTATTCATCCGATATATTCTTCTGAGTCTTCGATTTTCTCGTATAAGATCCTTTACTTCATTAGGCGTACCGCCAGTCGGATGAATTGGTGCTGGTCTCTTCACTCGTCTCGTGCTTTTTTCGTTAGCTTCCAATATAATATCTTCCAGTTTATAAACGGCACATTCCAGATCCTCTGGAGTGCTTATTGTTGGTATTTCTGTTAATTCCGATTGTATTAAATAGCTGTATTTAGCCCAATTGGTATATTCTCTTGTTTCCATCGGTTTTTCTCCTGGTTCTTCTCCAATTATCATTTCGACGGAATTGTGGTTTGAGGTTCCATCTTCCAAAGTTTCAATCGAGAATTCTTGAGTTATATTTTTCAATATCACGATATCTATTTCATCTGGTATTCCTATACCAAAAGCAAGATATGTCGGTTACTCTGGTCCAATCATTATGTTTTGTCCAATCACTGGTCCAATCACTATGTTTTGTTTTTCGGCGAAATCCTTGAGTTTTTCGCCATTTCTATTCTCTGCTCTGCTGTTCCATAATGGGGATTTACAGTTGAAATCTCCGATGCAGATTTTCGGGTTTGTCCCTTCCAACATGTTGTTCATCTCCTCTCCCAATAAATTGTTTGGTGGTCGCTTATATGCCGAGGTAGTTTCGACTCTTTGACGATTTAATTCGGCAACAATCGTCACTGTTTCTGTTTCTACTGTTTCTACTTGTGTTTCGTCGGATCTACTTTCGAAATAGTGTTTCAGATCTGTTCTCACCAATATTGATAGGTACTCCTCCTCCGGTGTTTGTAATTCTGTCACATCTATACGTTTCATAATTCATTAAATTCAGTCGTCTGTTTCGGTTTATTCTTGTTTCCTGTAGGGCTATAATATCTAAATCATCGGCTGATTCAGATATCTTTTTCTTTTCCTGTTGACTGTTCACAGCCTGTTTCATTGAAAGCTTCTTCTGTTCTTCTTTTTTCTGAACAGGTTTTGGAGTCTCCCTCTTCTTTTCCTGTTCTGTAGGTTTGGTCTTCGCTACTTCCTGAATTTTTTGAACAGTAGTTTTAGTTTTTGTTACCGGTTTTTTCTGTTCAGCTGGTTTTCTGGAATTCTTCTTTCTGGTCACCAGCTTGAACTTGCTACATTCTTTGTAGCTAGCAGGATGGCCCTCTTCTCCACATGAGACGCATGTGGCATTTCTCTCTTCACCTTTTCTGGTGAGTGTGCAGTCATTGCTGCTATGGCTTCCTGAGCACTTCACGCATCTCCACGGGAAGGAGCATTTGTTCTGGGCATGTCCGTACCTTTGACACCTAAAGCACTGGCTTGGCCTCTTTTTGTGTTCAACCACAATACAGAGATCGTAGAGTTGCTTCACTTCGAAGATTTTCTATTTCTGGGTTTTAACCAGGTGGAGACGGATGGGCTTCTTCGTTTTGTACGATGTCATTCTAGACACCTCAGCGTCTGATATTCCCTGGAATATCAGGTCGTCCTTAATCAACGCAAGATCAGTATCGATTGTTAAATGCCTGATGACGGCATATATCTTCTTCTCTTCCTCCATTTGGTGGGTGAAAAATTCTTTACCATGGTGTTCGAAAAATTTGGTAATTTTTCTATAATCATCTACGGTTGACGCGATGATTCTTATACCGTCTTTACCTACAGTTGCGCGGCTATAATTGAATTTCTTGGAGTAGAGTGCTTTAGAAATCTCTACCCAATCTAAGGTGCCCATCATCGTGATGGCTGGGATTCTGTCTTTTCTAGGCACTTCAGTTGCTTTTTTGGTATTTTTCTCGTCTGACGAGGAACTGTCTTTACGCATGCGTTTAGATAGGGGCGCATTTTGAGGTTTAACAATCAGCGTTGCTTGATTCCTCTTAATGTCAGAAGTGACTTTATTTCTCGTTGCCGAGCTCACAATTTCGGAAAATGTAGGGGGTTTCGGCGCTGAAAGCTAATTTATTTCTTCTTTCGCTAGGCGGAGTTCATTGATCAATTGGCTAACTGTTTCATTCAGTTTCACGATTTGAGTTCTCATTTGCTCGTTATCCTCTCGTAAAGTAGTCTGTACTTCAGAGTCATTCTCGCTGAAGTCATCGACTTTTTCTGAGGCTTCTATGTAGGAACCCTTATTATCTGAGGTCTCCGACATGGCTAAACGTTTTTAGTTTTTTACAAAGGTGGTAAATATCAACGAAAGGGAAAAGAACGAAAATTACCAATTATTATATTAAAAAAAAATTTCACCTGATGTGATTCGCACAACCAACGATCGATTTGATCTGGACCTAATACAACACAACACAACAAAACTCATTCACAAAAACTCGTGTAATCGAAAAATCACTCAACACGTCTACTCGCTTCGACGTCTCGCTCTCGACTCGACACTGAATCATTGGGGGGTGTACCTTGAGATAATATGGCACCAATGGCATACTGGGATGCGTCTGTTGTTAAACAGAAAGTCTTTTCGATATCCGGATATTGAAGAATTCGATAATTGATCAACATATTTTAACTGCAATTAAAAGCATCGATGTATTCTTGATCGTTAATATTCAATTCATTATCCTTCTTCAAGTACTTTGTCATAGGTTTCGTTAGTTTGGAAAAGTTTGCTATGAATTTTCTATAATATCCAATCATTCCTAAGTATGATTTAATTTCTTTGGCGGTTTTTGGAAGGGAAAAATTTTTGATGACGTTTATTTTTTCTGGGTTTGGCACAACTCCTTCCTCCGAAATCTTATATTATAATATGACTCTTTCCTTAGTAGCTGTAAAACAGTTTGAATATCTGCTAGATGTTTTTCCGGTGACACAGATGTACACTATACATATTTTATTTATTATCGGTCAAAGTATTCGGTTCATCACTTTTTGGAAAGTTGAGGGAGCGTTTTTCAGTCCGAAAGGCATTCTTAGGAATTCAAAGTGACCTTCGTCCGTAGCGAATGCTACTATTGAATCTGGGTCTAATTCTATCCGATGAAAACCGCTAGCTAAATCTAATGCACTAAAATATTTCGCACCTTTCAGTGGGTCTAATGATTCTTCAATATTTGGTATAGGAAATTTGTCATCAAAGGTCTTTTCATTCAATTTACGATAGTCGATGGCCATTCGCCATTTTTGTACGCCCGATTGGTCTAGTTTTTTCGGAACCATAACTATTGGAAAAGATCATGGATCATGGAGATTCACTGGGTCTAATTATGTTTTTACTCAATAAATCTTGAACCTGATTTTTAACCTATTGTTTGTGTACCTCTGGATATTGGTAGCGTCGGACATATACGGGATTATCATCGATTGTTCTAATGTGATGTTTAATTTCATTCTTGAAATTTAAAGGCTGATTAGGCAACTGTAATGCCTCTTTGCCCTCTTTATTACTTTGTAAAATTTTCGTGAGCTGATTTTTGAGATTTGAATCAAGATGGTCTAGTTTAACTGGAAGTTTTTCATTAGGATGAGTTTGTTGAAAATAAAATTTTTGAGTTTGAATGTGGTTTCCTTATTCTTGATTCTGCCAATCGAAATTAAGTTCTTTTAACAAATTTGCGCCTATTACGCCATCGTATTGCGTGTGAAATTTATATATGACGAAAGGATAAGTACTATCAAATCCGAATGAAGTTAGAGGAAAGTCTACTTTATATCGACCAAAATCTTTACCGGTTGTTGTTTTGAGATCCGTTCGATCTTCATAAATATTTTCTGGGAATAAATTATATGCTACTGCGGGATCCATAATGCACATTGAACTTCCGCTATCTATTATAGCTATTATTACAACTAGGGAAATATGAACAGTATATTTCCCGAGGTTGTCAAAGTTACATCCCGAGGGCAGAGGATGTATAGACAACCGAGGGAAATATATTCATATTGCCCGTGGTGTAATCAATAGTTTTTTTCTGATTGAAATAATCTGTTATGGGGAAATCATTGTTAGATTGTATATTTTTGTAATAATTAAATTTTTAACGTTGCTATGGGCCATGTTTCTGAAAATCATGGTTGACTGGTTTCATTTTGACGTCTTGTCAGAAATAAAATTATTGAAATAATGTCGAACTACGTCGAAACTCAATCGGCAAAAGCCCGTGAATCTATGGTTCCGGCCGAATCTCAAGCTGCCTAAATGTAGAGAGTACGATTGCTTTCAGGAGTGGAAAAAAAAAAATTTGGTGGACGGTGTGAGCGATAATATTTTGTTAGCATATTTCCAAGATTTGGTATGTTGCTCTGATTCTTGTTATTCTTGATGTATGATTAGTTCATTCGATCCCCAGTCGCAGAAATATTCACCAAACACGTTATGGCCGAAACTATCGATGTTAAGATCAATGCTACATTTGAAGGAAAAAACTGATGTCAAATTATTCGATGAAGTCGAAGCATCTGTTAAGAACAAAAATAAAGGATACGTTCCTAAAAAATCAGCAGTGTTGTCCCGGGAGCAGCTCAAGACATTCTTGAGTGAAGCTTCTAATGACGTTTTTTTGATGTATAAGGTAAAAGTTTCATTTTGATTTCCTCTGTTGATAAGATTTTTACATTCACAATTTTGAAGGTTGTTTTAATAATGGAAATCTTTGGCGCCTGCAGAACACAAGAGCTGGTGAATATGCTATCTTCAGATATCGAAGATCGTGGGTCGGTAATCATAATTAAAGTCTCAAAAACTAAGAATGATATAAACAGAATATTCGCTATAATTGATGAAGAAGATCTGGGTGCTGCTCGTTTGGTGCGGGAGTATTCGGCGTTGCGTCCGCAAGGCGTTCTCAGGTTCTTCGTAGCTTATAGAGATAAAAAGTGTACTCTTCAGCCTGTCGGCAAAAATACCTTCGGAAAAATTCCGAGTAAGGTTGCTGAATGGTTGGGATTAGATAATCCGAAAATGTATACAGGCCATTGTGGAAGACGAACATCCGCGACTTTGGTTGCCGATGCGGGAGCCCCAATGACAACACTCAAGAGACATGGTGGTTGGAAAAGTTCGTCTGTTGCAGAAGGCTATCTGGCTGACAGTATGCTGCACAAAAATAAGGTAGCGAAGATGATAGCAGGTGTGGAGGGAGAGCCATCTGCAGCATCACAGTCTTTGAAAACCGTTTTGGGAGAATCGTCCGAGACTGCTGCTGTACGGAATGTTCTCAAGAAAACTGTAGTCTCGTCGACGAATAATTATGAACAAGATATTTCTTCTTCCTTTGTATCTGGTGGATAAACTTTCAGTGGAAATTTCAATAATTGCAGTTTCCATTTTGTTACTAAATAAAGAAATAAAATATGATTTGACGTTTTGAAAGAAATATGATTTGACGTTTCATATTTCCCTAGGGAAATATGAACTGACATTCCATATTTCCTAGGGAAATATGAACTGACATTCCATATTTCCATAGGGAAATATGAGTGTGTTAAGACAAATGGTAACTAAGGCGATATAGCTCAATATTGGTTCGATCAGAAAAAAATAATTTAACACGAGGGTCTTTTAGTTTCAAATAGGGTAACGAGGCTAAATGTTCCATGTTGAAATTTGAGTCTTGTAATTTTGTAAGGCTTCCGCGTGAAAATTTTCCGTTTCATAGTCATTCCTACCTAAATCTTCATTTTCTAGCTCTTCCTCGAAGCGATATTCGATTTCGTCATCATGTTCGATATTCTCTAAACTAATTTCTTCTGCATAAGAATCTGACAGACCTGTTCTTCTAAAGAACTGTCTATTATTTGGTGGTGGTTCTTGTCGAATTTGAGTACTTGCTGGTCTTTTAACAGGATAATTTCTGGTTTAAACTGACATTGGCTCTGGTTTATGGTAATTTATTTGAACATTAGGTCGTGGTTTGAAAACATCAACAGGTTTTCCGAAAACTTGATAATTGGTAAGGAATTTTGTTTCTGGCTTTTTCGCATTCATTTTCAATTGAATCGGCTGTGATGGAAAATTATTATTTCTCTGACTTGTAGAAGGCATTTCATTTCTAACAGATATTTGAGGTGAAATATTTTGAACAGTTGGTGATATTCTCGGAAATGGTTGCAAATGTAGTTCTTTTGATCTCATGATTCTCTAATAATTTGCATGTCTCATCGAAGGGTTGTGGTTGTAAATCTAGGAGATTTTTCGAATTCTCATCTACGTTGCTATATAAAACAGTATTTCCTATTTTATCTGAAAGATCTCTGTATACTTTCAACTCAGTGGGACTAAGACCTATAAGCTGTATTTGATAATCGTACTGTAACTTGGTTTTTTTAACTCTATCACTAAATTCGGACAATGATTCTTTAGGGCGTTTCCTCATGTATTGATATTCACTTTGTAAGACATCGAAATTTATCTTGAAACCAAACTTGCCATTAAATAAAAGTTCAAGATCAGACCAATTATTACAACTGGGTATAGAATAAATTATCGTTTTTGCTTGATCAGTTAATTTGGATTTCACCGTAGCGAAGCAGTATTGATTTATCATCAAATTTTTAGTGTTACCAAACTGATTCATAAAATTATCAAATTCTAATAGGAATGTCTGTAATTCCTGAGAATAACCGTTGAATTTCGAGAGTAAATCACCAAAATATTCGACCGTATTGAGATCTACGATTACTGTGTTTGCACTAGCTGAATTTCCTGAAGTGGTCATATTGGTTTTTCTTTTCGGAAAATCGATTTTCAGTGAATCGAAAATATCAACTAAGGAATCAATTTTTAATGATGTTTGAAAAAATAATTAAATTATCAATGGAAATGATTTCCATGAAAAAAAATTAAAATTGAATTTTCTATCTTTTGGGCCAGGGATAGGTGAACTGGGATTGTTATCTCATGCTCCACTTACTTCTGTTTTTTGACTGGTGTTTTGGAACCTGGTGCTTGGGATGCTAACTCCAAACTCCATAGGGTGACTCAACGTCGCACTTTTGATTGCTCGTTCGTTGGATGCTACTCTAAAACCCGTAATAGCGTAATAATTCTCTGAAGAATTCTCTACAAAATTCTCGCAAGAAATCGGCAGAGATTATTTTTATGCATCTGAACAGAGAATTCTACCGAAAGTGCGTATGTAACGGTAAATAGTTCACGGCGCATGAATTTTCGAGTAAATTCTCTAGAGAATTCTCGGCTGTTGCAAACGGGTTTAAGGAATGGATTTCACTTGATTTTCCTCAAATCTGGATGTAGTCGGTTTTTTTTCTTTTCAGAGATTAACGTTGTACTTCGATTTTTTGGTTTTCACTAGTAATCACGTTTTTAAAAAAAACACAGATATTTGCAGGAAGCAAGTTTATTCTTTGGAAGTCGAAATAAGAGTGAAGTATAAAGTCATTCCTTCTTGTCGCTAAGGCGAGAGCTCAAGAAAACTGCTGATACTACATAAATGCTAACTCTAAACAAGGTATCATATTTTTTATTTAGAATACCCGAGGTTACAATTGCGTAATAATATATATACAACGTGTCCCAAAATCCAACGATAAGCCGGCGCCGTAGGATGGACATGGTCATAACTACTTCACGAGAAATAAGAAAAAAAATTCAGCTCAATTTTTTATTCAATTACGAAATAACTTATAAAATTCTTCGGAAATTAACAACCTTCATAATGAAATGAAAGAATATTGGGATTCTTGGACTAATTTTCTTTATTGTTCTTCAATACAACGCCGACGTTTCGAAACGACTTGTTTCTTTTTCAAAGCTAAAAATTTAAACACATTAAAAGTTTTTTAAAAAATTAGATCTTTTTGAAATATGAAACCAAACTTAAATTTATATCGACGATATTGTTCAGAATACTAGGTAATTGTGTGTACGAATGATCTCGAATAAAAATTTTAATGTGTTTAAATTTTTAGCCTTGAAAAAGAAACAAGTCGTGTCAAAACGTCGGCGTTGTATTGAAGAACAATAAAGAAAATTAGTCCAAGAATTCCAATATTCTTTCATTTCATCTAACTAAATGGACGATAACCTAAGAACAATAAACCTTCATAATATTTTAAGTTACCACTGCCACAATTTTTCGAAAATTTTTGTTACTTTTTGTATCGGCAACTTAAGTAGTACTGCTGCCCACCACAACTACTAAAACTCCCAGATTAGTTTTCACACAAAAAATGATCAAAATATGTTTTTCCCATAAAATTTTGAAAGATTTTTACTTTCAGCCCAATTTCCCTCATTGTTTTGTAAAAAAAAATGCCACTATGGCGGCAAGTTTTTATGAAAATTCACACAACTAACCGAGATTCTAAACTGAAATAATACTTTAAAACATCTAGACGCAAAAAGATCAATATTATTAGAAACAATAATGGAATTCCTCAATTGCTCTTCTTGGTGGTATTCAACTATGTGCCCAAAATGGGTTTTTGTTGTTGAATTGATTAAAAAATGACAACAGTCTACGTGTATTCCATTGGATCAAGATTATAATTTGGCAAATTGTTCGGTAGGAATAGATCATATTTGGATCAATTTCCTGAAGAAGGAACTGTAACTGTAACTGGTCATTTCAAAATTAAATGAATCAACGTTTCTATGCAGTCCTTGTTTTCATGTATTGACAATTAATGTCAAACAAAAGATACAATTCAGAAGATTTTCGAAAATTTATTTTCGTCTGATGAAGGAGTCTGATATAGACTCCGAAACGTTACAAGATAAAATTTTAATTTCAACGTTCTTTATTTTCAGTTCATTGTCATGCAACAATTTTTGCTAGTTGATTTGCTCCTGACAAATTAGTGCAAGAATTTACGCAGGAGCAAATCGTTTATTTCATTTTTAATTGATTTTGTTTCAGAGATTGGGAGTGAAAACCCTAAATAGTTTATTAAGAAATGCAGAATCCTCCCAGAATAAATTTCAATCGATATATTCATTCATATTCCAATCGCCAAATACTTTACCTATTAGCAGCGAAAACACAATCTTCATCATGAAATAGAAGGTTAAGTGCTTGTTTCAAATAATTTTCACTCAAGAACGGTGATGTACACTGAATCAGTGCCACTGCATCAATTTCTGGATGGAACTTCATGAATTCTTGCGTTGCAAAAACTGAAGAAGCAGCATCTGTAGCTGACTCTTCAGATCTCCAATGAATATTTGCAGGATCTGAAAATTGGAAAATTGTCTCATATCAATACCTTATAAAGCCCATCAAATCTATATAAATGAAAGGGAATATATTTATATGTGAGCAAATCACGGTTCAAACGACTGCAAATTTGATAATTATTTTGTTGCTATGTAGGTACGTTATTGTCAGGACAAGGTTGATCTAACGGAACATTCCAGAAAAAGTCGTAAGTTGGCAAAAACAGGCTTTACTTATTGTTCAGCATGTATCTATTATACCAATACTGATAACACTTGATAGCTTGGGAAATCCCAATTTGCTGTTTATGTTTTTTGAGAGCACCTTCTGTGAAAGGAATTTCTAACATTAGACTTTCTTGACTACTCTGAACAGTATTTGAATCGTTAGTTTCGTGATCGACATTTGATTCTTCAGAATGTATCGTATTTTTTTCGTTTTCGTCTAAATTATTATCGAGTGATGAATTATCCTCATCTATCGCATACAAATCGATGCGAGATATAGTATTGGCATTATTAAAAACACCTTTCTCGTAGTTTATTTCGTAGTTCTACTCTTCTAGTTTCCATTTCCACCTCATTTGCCTCGAATTCGGTTCTTTCAATGAGTTCAGCCAAATAAGCGGTTTGTGATCCGTGTAAATGAAGAATTTATTTCCGTAGAGATAGGGTCTAAATTGCGCAGTTGCCCATAAGATGAAGATAAGAATTTTCACGATAGTGGAGTATCGGATTTCAGCTTCATTCAAAGTTCTACTTGCAAATGAAACGGGTAGATCTGACGTTAGTACTTCGCCTTGACTTAGGGTGACCGGCCACCGAATGGGAAGTTGAGCGAAGCTGAGCGTTTTCAATGCTAATATAATGGGCAAGTTTCCTGAAACTCCTAAATCGAATTCAAGATTATTTATGGAAACCCTTTTTCATTAGTTATCCAACACGTGCAAGATTCGCTTCAAAATTTAGAAATTTCAGAAATACACCCTTCGAAACATAGTAAACATTCGAATATGTGAAAGCTTGTGACGTAGAATGCCTTCACTGAAGTCTAGTATATTTTGTTAATTCGACAACAGTGGAACCGATCAAGGAGATATCCACAGATTGCATAAAATTGTTTCTGTAATCTTTGTGTATACCTTCTTAAAACCGATGACATTTTGTGTCATTGTTTGTTTTTCTTGTCAAATGTGATCACAAAACTTGATATTTTATTATAATACTTCTATGTTGATCAGAAAACTTTCCTGACCATTATTGACTCGATGGGCGTTGCCGGATTGTGAAAATGACGTAGAATGTTCATAAGAAAGCACTTCTGAAATCAGAATTTTCGTAAGTGAATACAGATAAAATGCAATATGTTAAAATTCGAAAAAAATATATTACGATATATTTGAATTATAAGGATTTTAATGACATATATTTTGAAATTTAGGAAAATACCCCATTTACAAGCTACGAATCGAGTGACGTAGCTTGTCAATTATATTAGCATTGAAAACGCTCAGCTTCGCTCAACTTCCCATTCGGTGGCCGGTCACTTTAAGTCAAGGCGTACCAACGTCAGATCTACCCGTTGCATTTGCAAGTAGAACTTTAAACGAAGCTGAAATCCGATACTCCACTATCGAGAAAATTCTTATCTTCATCTTGGGCGGTGGCCGGTCACCTTTAATATTGCATCCAAAGCAAAGTAGGACGAATCGGTAGTTAGAATAAATGGCTTATCAAAATCCCTCTAATTTAATATTGGGTGATTGATTAAGACATTTCTTGAAATTAAAAAGGCTTCTTTATATTTGGGATCAAAATATCGAGTCTTTGCTACTTTTCTTTAAATATTTGGTCATTGGTTTCGTGACCTTTGCGAAATTCGGGGCGAATTTTCGGTACTATCCTAAAATTTCAAGATACGATTTGCTTTCTTCGAAATTTTTTGGAATCGAAAATCTCTTTATGCTATCAATTTTGTTCGGATTAGTTTTCATTCATGAGATTCGACGGTTTCGGAAAATATAATTGTGTCGTCGATGTAAGCGTTACAGTTTTTTTCTATGTATTTGCGAAAAACGTGATTCATTGAACGCTGGAATGAAGCCGGGGCATTTTTCAAACCAAACGGCATCCTCAGGAACTCCAAATGACCGCTTTGACTGTAAACGCGAGTAGTATAATCAATACGGAGCTGCACCGGAAGTGAACTGTCACTCTCAGTCTGACAGTTGTCACGTGGTCGGTCCTGGGCATTGATGTCGGTGGGCGTGTCATTGTGAGGGCATTTTGAATCATGTCATTGGTTGGGAGTTGTCAGATGGGGATGCGATTGGTTGAGAGGCGGGACGTCAGGAGATAACCTCAAAATATTGTAAACAGGAAATGCAACTACAAAATATAGATAAGAACTCATAAACAGGAAATAAAATCAGGATGTTGATAAGAATGTAGGTAAGAACTTTCTGAACTGATCGTAAACAGGAAATGTATCCACAGGAAGTTGATTTGATGCTCAATGATTATAGTGAATGTAACATGGAGAATAACTTTCCAAATATTTTTTTCAAATTTGGAAAACAAGTTCGAGGTAAATATAGAGTCAAGCAGTTGGAGAAGATAGATGAAATATTGGTCTTAGGCAGGCAATTTTTGTTTTTAATTCTCTCGGGATTCAAACCCATAATTCCACGTTGCGAGATAGCTGCTAATCTAGGTATTGGATGTGAGTGTAGAAATGTTGTATAGAAGCGATATCATCTTGAAAGTTATCATGATGTTTGTTGGACTTCAGGGGCCAAAAGTATTTTTATGTGAACGCGGTTGAACGTCTTAACCTCATTAAACGTGAAAACTATTCTATTTTTCCAAGTCCCAGTCAGGCTCATTCGATCCCTGTTGAAGGTGAAAATTTAAGCACGTTCTCTAACGTGTTTTCTATTACGCTAGAGAGTAAACACATGCTTTGCAAACATAAAATTTTTCCAAGGCCTGTTCAATGTTATTTGGTTAGGGCGAGAGTAGCAATCTAAGCTATAGATTCCACTTCGAAACATGTAATTCCCTGTGAGGGATAAGAAACACACAAACCTACAATCAATCTTCATCAAAAATTTTTAATTCTACATTTGGATTTGAACTCAGATCTCTTCTGCGAACATTGTTCAAGGGTGGGCGAACATCGTTCAAGATTCGGTTCGTTGGAGAAAAAAAAAACCAATTCAAGATCATTTGCTAGTTCAGTAAAACTTCATTCGGAACACAAAAGTCCCATTCAAGGTAAACTTAGGTAGAAAATTGTGAGGGGTAGTGTCAAGAAAAAATTGATCGTTTATTGTACATTCAGTTGAACTAATTTTATTTATTGTTCCTCAATACAACGCCGACGTTTCGAAACGACTTGTTTCTTTTTCAAGGCTAAAAATTTAAACACATTAAAATTTTCATTCGAGATCATTCGCACATACAATTCATCTAACTAAATGGACGATAACCTAAGAACAATTCAGTTGAACATTTATAGAAAAAAGTGAGTGTATCACATAATTTATTCCTCACCAAAATTCGAACACGGATCTTTCGTACATAATTGTCGATAATTTCATACAATCTTCGTTGAAAAACACACAGAAAAATCCCATTCAAGGTTATTATGCGGAGAACTTTCATAGAATACGTATTTAATTTTTACAAATCCCACTCAAGGTTCACAATCTTCAGCGAAAAGTAGAACTCGGGTCTTTCATACATAATTGACGATGAGAACAATCTTCGTTGAAAACACAAAATGAACCGCTCAAGCTGGTTGTCGTGATATTGAAACTTTTTGCTTATACATAATTTTGAATTCGATATATGTATGTGAATCTACAGATTAATGATCTTAAATATCCTCATTTGATGGTGCTGGAATATGATATTGGAGCTTTTAATGACTTTGATGGATATATGGTTAGATGATGTAAAAAGAAACTCAATTGAATTCGATATGTGAATCTACAGGTTAATGATCGCGTATGTGTATCTTCGTTGATGGTACTGGAACATAAAATTGGAACTTTTAAGGGATATGGCCAATTAAACCCATTTATGTTGGTTTGTGTATTTTAAATATGTCAAAGGTAAAAATGTATGATTTTCATTATGACTACATGATTAACCAGTGTGAAGATCTGTCTCTATGTTACATGGATACTGATGGTATAATCTATGAGAAAAGGTATGATATATATATGCCTCCCTAACCGTAGGGGTGAACACAGGAACGGGGTAAAAAGACGGGAACTGAGGAAAGGGTGCGCCACCCCAAAGTGTCCTCGGTACCCCCCGGGTATCCACACCAGCAGGGTACTTTAACGACAGTAGGGGTGGAACTAGACTCGGGTATGAGAGGGATGTAGACGGAAAACTGAAGTTCCAATAAAAAAAATAACGGAGTGTCGTCTTACCTCTGGGCTATATTCGGCCACTTACACTCGTGAAACTCGACAAAAAAAAATCGCCCCAACTGTGGTGAAGGAGAAAAAGCAAAAAGAAAAAATTGATCTCTAAGAAAATGAAACCCCAAAAAAAGCAATCTTCTAGAACAATTCGGCGGACGGCACTAAGCAATCGCAGATCAATCTAAGTGGACGGTCGGGAAAATAACTCTTAAGGCAACACTCGGTGAATTAATCCTAAGTGAAATGGCCTGCGGGGGAACATCTGATTTTGTACCCACAGGGGCGGTGCGGAAATCAGATGTGCCCGGCAGTCGAAATTCGGTAAATTTGCGTCGATGAAAACGTCTTAATTTCGACTCATCTGTGCTAGCGAACAAAAAAAACTCGGTTATCTTCCAATTCAGGATGTTTTATACGGTTCGACATCGTTTTTAGGAAATAAAAACGGAATAAAAACGGTGCGGTATGTTTACAATTCCGAACGATGTCGAAATCCTGAATTGGAAATTGAAAATATTTCTCGGAAAATTAATTCGAAACAAAATTATTTAAAAATGAAAACTAAAATAATTATTCTGAAATGAGGGGGTAGGTTTGAAAACTACCCTCTCGTTACAATGTATTCATGGATCTTTTTCTGTTGTTTAATTAACCCTTTTTTTAAGGCAATGGCCTGGTGGTATGATTTTGCCATGGCATTGTGGTGGTCCGTATATTCCCTAGGAGCAAGGATTGGGCAGGACGACGTGACGTGCTGTATCGTCTCCGCCGCCTGTGAACACTTCCGACATTTGTCTGATGTTTCTTTTCAGGGCATTGGGGTATCTTCCGTGGAGTGCTTTTCCATGCCAGATCTCGGACAACTCGCTGATGTTAGGGGGTTCCGCTGGAAGATTTCTTGAGGCCAGATTTAATGCCGTGATGTTGTTATCCTCTTCGCATAGTGTCCTGAAGAAAGGTGAGTTTTTGGATTTAAAGTACTCTCGCATTTCCTTTACAACTCTGTGGTGCGTGATTTCAACATTCTCCAGTCCTCTCCCTCCATCTTTCCTAGGTATATATAAATTGTTGGTGGATGCATTGGGGTGGTGCATGCAATGGGGTGGTGCATGCAATATTTAGTTAATAGTACTTTTATTTGAGTGTCTATTGCCTTGAGGTCTGTAGTGGACCACTCAACAATGTCAAATGAATAGGAGAGGCATGGAATTGCCCACGTGCTTATGGATGTGAATGTCGACTTAGCATTCAATTTGCTTTGCAAGATTTTTTTTATTCTGCTTATCAATTTATTTTTGAAGGCTGTTTTTGTTTCAGCGGTATTTATTTCTAGTCCCTGCTGGATTCCCAGGTATTTATAAGTCTCTTTCGGGCCTAATCTTTGTATTTGCAATTCATCCTGCACCAAAATCGCTTCTCCACTTATCAGTTTCCCCCTTTTCATGTGCAGCACCGCACACTTGTCCAGGCCCATTTCCATTTTTGTGGTTTCAGTGAAGGATGCGACAATCTTGAGCTGTCTCAGCAGTTGATCTTCATTTGCTGCGTACAGCTTCAGGTCGTCGATATACAGTTGGTGATTGATCTTGATGTTATTCCTCTTTTCTTCTATACATTCATATCTTGACCTATTTAATAATATGCTGAGGTGGTTTATCGCTAGACAGAACCATAGAGTGCTCAATTTGTCGCCCTGGAAGAGTCCTCTTTTGATTTTGATTTCGGCTGTAGTGTAGTCGCCATCGTTGGTGTTAACGTGTAATTTTGTCCTCCATGTTCCCATGAGGTGTTTCAGCAGATTGACCACAGCCTCCGACACTCCATATAGCTCCAATGTCTTTAGTAGCCAAGAGTGTGGTATTGAGTCGAAGGCTTTCTTGTAGTCAATCCATGCCATGGAAAGGCTTCGCAATTTTTTCTTTGCCTGTTTTGTTATTAGGGAGTCAATGATGAGCAACTCTTTGCATCCTTTCACATCCCTCCGGCATCCGTTTTGTTCCCGGGCCAATATGCTGTTCTTAGCCACATGGTCCCAGATCTTTTGTGTCACTATTCCTGTCAGTATTTTATAGATTACCGGCAGGCATGTGATTGGCCTGTATTTGGTGGGGTCTCCGTTCTTAGCTCCCTTGGGGATCATATGGCTGATTCCGAGTGTGCAGGTTTCTGGTATGCATGTTGGGTCCGTCAGTGCTCTCTGGAATATTTCAGCTAGTCTTTTGTGGGTAGAGTCGAAATACTTCCACCAGTAATTGTGAACCGCATCAGGTCCCGGTGCAGACCAGTTGTTGGTTTTCTTTAGTGCGGTTTTTATATCGTTTTCTGTGATGTTTATCTGTTCCATGTTGTATTTGTCTGATTCCGCCTCTGCTTCCCGTATCCAGGAAGCTTCATCATTGTGTTCTCCGCTGCTGCTCCAGATTTTTTCCCACGTTTTGTGCATGCCTTCGGGTGTCAGAAATTCTTCCCCGGTTTTCTTTATTCCTTCAAGTTGCCTGTAGAATTGTTTCTGATTTTTATAGAACAACTGATTGTTTTTATAGCGGGTGACTCTCTCATTGTATCTTTTTATTCGGTCCCTTACGCTTTGGCTTTTTGTTTTAGGATGTCATGTACTACAGTGAGTTGCTCCTTGAACTGTTCATTGGTGTTCCTGATGTGGTGTTCCGATGCAATTTGTGCGATCTTTTTGGCCATTTTCCTGGTTGGCGAACTGGTATTGAGGTAAGTATGTATTTTTGCATCTGAACCGTAGTATTGACACGCATGCCCGTGACTTAGGCGAAGTCCTGTGTGGTATACCTCTGAGCAATGCTATGGTAGATCATGATAATTTACACTTTATTGTTTTTGGTTTCGCTTTTATTTTATCTGAACTGTAGTATTGACACGCATGCCCGTGACTTAGGCGAAGTCCTGTGTGGTATACCTCTGAGCAATGCTATGGTGGATCATGATAATTTACACTTTATTGTTTTTGGTTTCGCTTTTATTTTATCTGAACTGTAGTATTGACACGCATGCCCGTGACTTAGGCGAAGTCCTGTGTGGTATACCTCTGAGCAATGCTATAGTCTGATAATAGTTTCTTTTGGTTAGCAAGGTTTGATTTTCTTTCATTCTTGGCTATTCAGTTCTAATTTACATTCAACTTATGAACATGTAAGCGGTGGTGGTATTTTTCTCGCTTGGCTCTTTTTTCCACCTATAATAATGCCGCAGCGTGAGCCAGCGCATCAAACAGAGCCATGTACACAAGATTAAACTGTTTTATGTTTACAAATTCTCTTTAACAATGTTGTTTGTTATTAAGATAAGTGAAACGAGGACGTTTCAATGGTCAGTATGGCCGTGTTAGCAAATGTTAATTTTGACCCCCTTTATAATATAATGATAATTCCGATGATGAATGCCAAAGGAAGAATAAGAGTATAGAACCCATGCTCTGTGCACCCTGTGCTTCTATGTAACCTGCTTTCTCTATGCATAGGTCTAAGACGGAATTACCCGAGCTTCCTTGCCGAGTGGTAAGCTTTTTACCTGATCCTTTGTTAGAGCACCGCCACGTGCGAGATAACCGTCCGCCATTTTACTTTGTGAATAAAACCTTTGGCCCACGATACAACTTGCTTTTTTATTCCTTACATATATTTTTTTTTTTTTTTTTTTTTTTTTTTTAATTTCACACTTGAAGTGGGGTCTTTTTCAACGACTGCCCGGACTTTTGAAGCCAAGGGCAGGCGCAGCGGTCACTGTGGGAAGACAACTTGTCTGATGATAGCCACCGTTCCCAACACTACTGCCTTCTGCATCCAGGTAATTGTATCATCTGGTAGCTGAAGTTCGGCTAAGTGTTTCGCGGTGTTGACATGAACAAGCCCGTTGGAACTAACAATCAGTGGTAGTATCTCCGTTTTCTTGAGTTGCCATTGGATTTTCAATTCTCTGCTCAGGTCTGCGTAGTTCTTGATTTTTGTTTCATATGTTTGAGCCATGTTGTGATCTAGAGGTACAGCAAAATCTATTATTATCGCAAGCTGCTCCTGCTTACTCCACAGAACCATGTCCGGTCGGTTGTGCTCTACCGGTCTATCCGTTGTGAAGGGGAAGTCCCAGTAGAGTTTGGCTCGGCTGTTTTCTACTACTGCTTGTGGCGTATATATATGATGCGGCACGAAGTTCTCAGAAATTTCCCACTTCAGCGCAAGCATCTGGTGGACCACCCTTCCCATATTATTGTGCCTCCCTAAGTACCTAGTGGGTGCAAGGACCGAACAACCTCCCGACAGATGTTGAACAGTTTCCTCTGCTTCATTGCAAACTCTATATATATATATATATATATATATATATATATATATATATATATATATATATATATATATATATATATATATATATATATATATATATATATATATATATATATTTATATATATATATATATATATATATATTTTTTTTTCTCCACCTCGTAGGGATCTGGCTCGGCCAAGGATGTCGGATCAAACCTGATCAAGACAACTTCAGCCATTGACAAGAAATTTCCGGACTATTCTTGTCGTCCACAGGACTACCTCCTTCTGTGCCGTGCTTATGATGTCCTGATCCAATCCCAATAGAGCTGTGTTCTCCCCCAGATGTGTCTCCACCAGGCCGTTCGTCGTTATTATGAGCGGGGTAATATACACCTTTCTGAGATTATAAATCTCCTTCAGCTCGAAAGCGAGATCTTCGTATTTTGTGAGTTTTTCGGTGTATGCTCTGGAAACGTTATCATCTGCAGGCACAGTGACGTCGATAATATTTGCCTCCTTTTTAACTTTGTCGAAGATGACAATATCCGGTCTGTTGTGTGCAACCGGCCTATCCGTCTCCATCAGGGTGTCCCAATAGAGCCTGTATTCCTCATTTTCCATGACCGCTTTTGGCATATATTCGTACGGCTTCCTTGAGGTGAGTATCAATCCAGTTCTTATAGCTATCGCTTGGTGGTAAACCTTAGCCATTGCGTTATGGCGGTCTGTATACTCTTTAGGTGCCAAGATGGAGCAAGACGACGTGACATGCTGTATTGTTTCCAGACCCTGAGAGCATTTTCGGCACCTGTCTGATGGTAAGTATCTTTTTGTTATGTTCTTAATATATGCTCTAGTCGGAACCACCTGGTCTTGGATTGCCACCAGTCTTCCTTCAGTCTCAGGATACAAGTAACCCGCTGTTATATATTTAAGTGACTGTTCCTTGTTGACATTATTATTTTTCAGGGCTTCTGGGTACCTGCCATGTAGCGTCATTCCATGCCAACGTTCCGTCAGCGTTCCGATGGTCGTTGCCTCGGTGAGAGTTCTTCGGTCTGCTAGATTGAGCGCTGTTATGTTCTCGTCTTCCTGACATATAATCTTGAACAATGGTGAGTTTTTTGTCTGAAAGTACTCTCTCAGATCCTTCACGACTTTATTATGGATGATTTCCAGACTCTGTAGCCCTCTACCTCCCTCCTTCCTGGGTACATATAGTCTACTTACCGAGGCATGTGGGTGATGAATCCCATATTTTGTCAGGAGAACCCTCACCCTTGTATCCATTGACTGGAGCTCCGTGGTCGACCATCTTACAACTCCAAATGAGTAAGCTATGCACGGAACAGCCCAGGTGTTAATGGCAGTGAACATAGATCTTGAGTTCAGTTTGCTTGCCAGGACCTTTTTGAGCCTCCCAAAGAATTTTTCCTTAAATGTTGCCTTAGATTCGGCAAGATTTATTTCCAGCCCTTGTTGAACTCCCAGGTACTTATATGTTTCGTCCAACCCCATTCTTCGGATAGATATGCTATCCTGCACCTGCATTTCATCCCCCTCCACCAGTTTTCCTCTCCGTACATGCACCACCGCACACTTACTCAGCCCCATATCCATCCTTACCGTCTCCGAGAAGGATGCTACAATCTTGAGCATTCTCTTCATTTCCTCCTCACTGGATGCATAAAGCTTCAGATCATCTATGTACAGCTGATGGTTAATCTTCGTGTTCCTTCGTCTTTCAATTATGTAGCCATATTTGTCATCTCTCAGCAGTTTACTCAAGAAATTCAGTGCCAGACAGAACCATAGCGGGCTGAGCTTATCACCTTGAAATATTCCTCTTCTGATTTTTATTTCAGGCGTTGCGGTAGTTTTTCCTTGCGTGGTGACCAGTAATTGCGTACGCCACGATTTCATCAGATGTTCTAGAAGCTTCACAACAGACTCAGATACTCCATAAAGGCGCAAGGTTTTCAGCAGCCAAGAGTGCGGCATGGAGTCGAAGGCCTTCTTATAGTCGATCCATGCCACAGATATATTCCTCATCTTTTTCCTGGCCTGTTTCGTCACCAGGTGATCAATAATGAGAGCCTCCTTACATCCCCTTATATTTTTCCTGCACCCATTCTGCTCTGGGGCCATTATTCCATAGTTGTCCACATGCCTCCAAATGGCCGTCGTGAGCACACCTGTAAGTATCTTGTATATTGAGGGCAGGCAAGTGATGGGTCGGTAGTTCTTTGGGTCACTGGTTTTATCTCCCTTTGGTATCATGTGGGTTACACCTAGCGTGAGGGATTCCGGTATCACCGAAGGGTTGTGCAGGGCTTCCTGGAACATTCTAGCCAGATGTTTATGCGTTGATTGGAAGTTCCTCCACCAGTAATTGTGCAGTCCATCAGAGCCCGGGGCAGACCAATTTTTTGCCCTTCTCAGCACCATACGTATATCTTCCTCCTTTATTTCAAGCTCTTCCATGTCATACGTTTCAGCTTTCCTCTCAGCTTCTTTTATCCAATAAGCCCCGTCGTCATGCGTCTTCGCATCCCCCCAGATTTTATTCCATTCTCTATACATTTCCGTCACCGATGGCGATTCTCCCTCTGTAGCCTCTACTCCCTCTTCAAGCGACCGAAAAAATTGCTGTGGGTTTTTGTAATACAGTTGGTTGTTCCTGTACCTCTTAACTCTCTCGTTATAACGCTTTAAGCGATTGCCTAAAGCTTTAACCTTTTGTTTCAGCCTATCGCAGATTGTCACCAGCTCCTCTCTCAGCTGCCAACTACGCCTCCTCACCCGGTACTCCGACGCAACTCTTAGTGTTTTCTTCAGAAGCTTCCTTGATGGGTTCTCCGTATGCAGGTAAGTGTGAAGCACCCCAATCTTCTTTCTGTTCTCAACTATCTTCTTTTCTAGGCGTATTTTCCATAGGCGTTTTATCTTTGCGGTGCGTGGGTTGATTGTTTTCTAAGTGAAGGCCAACCTCCTCGCAGACAGTCACCGCACCCGCATAGACCATGTCCAGTATCTCTTTAAGATCATTTGAGTTCCGCATACAGGTGTTCAATACGTCATCAATTTTCCGAACAGTCTGTAGCAACCTGACGGAGCCCTTCATCCTTGGCAATTTTGGTCTTCTTTCAGGTCCCATTCCCGAATATATATATATATATATATATATATATATATATATATATATATATATATATATATATATATATATATATATATATATATATATATATATATATATATATATATATATATATATATATATATATATATATATATATATATATATATATATATATATATATATATATGAACCCGTAGTTCGTTGTTACCTCCGTTAAGTTCATTGGGCGACCTGACCTCCGGGTGAAGGAGTTTTTTAATTGGAATAATTTTTGCTTATATATGTAGAGGGGAAGGTAAATAACAGGGGTACCTAAAGAGGGGAAAAGATTTTCATTGAAAAATTTTTCTTTAAACGAATCAGACCTTACTACCTCCGCATATATTTCTTATTAGTAGTGCGCTCCCGCAACGTTGCCAGATTTCAGGAGGACAGAAAGTAGGGCAGCTTGAATTCTACTCATATACAGAATACAGCTGCTCTTCCGATTCATTCACACATACTGAAACCTGTAAATAGTTCGAGAACGATACTGATATCAATAAACTTCATACGCTAATAATTGATTGATAAGGATTCGGAGTAAATGAATGTGGACAGAAATTATTATCTTTTCTTCATGAATATCAACAGTTTTGAATAAGTATGCTATGTCTACGATACTTCGTCCGATAGGGGAGTTTAATACCGTATAGGTCCTAAAATGAATGATACATGACAATGAAATTTTTCGTTACATATAAGATTAATTCCAAAGGCAATTTTACCGAATTTGTTCTGGTATGAAATAGTTATCTAAATTTTGGGCATTATATTCACGACATGAGGAACTCCATTGAATTGTTTTTCCCGAATGAATCAACAAAGATATACGTTTTACTTTCAGCTTCTATACTTCATTCACTTTCATTTTAGCACAGGATTGGCCATGGAAATTGAATACCTTTCACTCTGTATGGTACGAAAATGTTGGGTTAAGACGCTTGTCAAAACATTTTTGAGTTTTAAATCAGTGCTACGTAGTCCGTTCTACGTGAGACTCTCAGTAATTACGTATTTCATCACAATGTCAAATCACTTCGGAAAATATTGCGTCGAAAATATGTAACGAACATAATTGACATTTATACAAACTGATTGAAAACATACCAAATCTATTTATTTACATGGAAAATAGAAGTAATCAGTAGCTTGAGGAGAGTTACTGTTGTTTATTTTCTTTGGCTGAAGACGTTACATCAGTTGTAGAATTCAAAAAAATCAACCCGAAGATGAAATGCATTTGATGCAGTGTTAGCATTGAATTGAATACTCATAGGTGGTGGGGAATGGGTATCTCTTGAAGAAATGAACGGATAATTACGAGAATGTTGAATTCCTCAACAAAAATCATCTTGCGTGAATGGTAGTCAAAATAATTAAAAGAAGTTTGAAGCAACAGGAGCTTCACCTTTAAACAAAACAACTGCCTAGTATTCATGTCTGTTTATTTTCAATACATTGATATAATAATAATAATTATACAGGGTGTGGCGTAATGAGTGGATAATATGGAGCCTGCGGGTAGATTACTCTATGGCGGTTCAAATAAATATATTTTACGTTTGGCAAAAGTGCCTTGGTTTTCGAGATATTGGGGATTTTCGATGAATCACCCCAAATAATAATAATAACTGGATATTGACATTTTTCATCATAGCGGTTCAAAAGAAACTGCTTGATTTAATGGCATTTCTTAATTGCTCGAGGAGTCTTTTGAAATTTTTCAGTACACAGGCTGTTTCACAAGAAAACGGACAAACGAAAACCGTGAATAGAGGGCATTGAGCTTAGTTCAAAAACACCTCATATGTGTGTCTTAGGCATTCCGTTTCCGATATAGAGAGGAGTTTATTCAAATTTCCCTAATTTTTGTTCGGCTATAACTCCAAATATTTTAGTTGGATTCGGCTAAAAATTCATTATCCGCTCAAACTTCTAAGTTTCAATAAAACAGAACATTAAAAGTTGACGAACACAGGACCGGACTGATTGAGGATATATTCAAATTTAAACTCATGCTAAACACTCTGTTTGTAGTTTTTCTCGTCATAATTTTGAATTTTTCAGGTATCTTCATTGATTTTCTCAAAATCAATGAAACTTTGGTATGCCTTTTCAGATTATTTCTGATGAATAATTGTTTGATCGTGAAATGTCTGGAAAAAACAGCGCTGCATATTGACTTTCACTTCACATTAATTAATGGGATGAATATGATCGCCAATCAACTGAGGAAATCTAAAAATGGAATTGGAAATGTTCAACTGAATTTTTTCGTTCTCAATATATGTCTTGCATTTGTTTTTGATATTTATAGCATATCTGGTTATTCAGATAAGTCATTAACAGTGATAATAAGCTTTATTATTGATAATGAACAAAAATAGAAATGAAAAACTACGCTATCATGATCATGAAAATAATAATTATAATTCGATGTCTTCCGAATGAATCGCTTTTTATGGACAACGTGGAACTGAAGTAATTTTCCGAACTGATTTTCACCTCATTTGGTCTTTTAGTGAAGGTAATGATTGGCACTTCGGATAAGTATGATAAATGCACTTTCGAATTCTTCACTGATTCCGTTATAGTCATTATTGGATCTATGGAAATCTATGGATTGTTCTGGTCTTATTACAATTTGTTATTGAAACATTGATGATATTCATGCACCAGCAAAAGTATTTATCAGTATTTCAGGTCATTTCATAAGAAGGGTAGGACCCCAATATTGGACTGCTAGATCTCCAGATCTGACACCCCGCGATTTCTTTCTTTGTTTTTATTCACACAACTAGTTGTCCATAGAAAAATAGATTCATTCTGAATATCAAGTTTTAAATTTTAGTTTCAAGATAGCGTAGTTTTTCCATCCATATTTGGATATTTGAAACATTTTATCCTTGTGAAGGAGTATTTTGAAGACCGAATATGTTATAATTGTTGAACACATCCAACAGAATATTCTTTGAAAAAAAATCAATTATGGATTTCTAAATACATTTTCATGAAGTGCTCTATTCCTTAGAGGCGTCTGACCAAAACAATTATTTCTAGAACATGATCAACAGGTGGGGCAACCCAAAAATCAATTCATTTTGAGACAATAATAATGCAGATAACAAAAAAGTTGAAATTATGATTAAAAAACTACATACATGGTGTTTTTATGAGTTTGAAGTTAAGTAAAGCCTCACTGAGCCCGGTCCAGATTTTTGTCGAATTTTAATGCTCTGTTTCAATGAAATTAACAACTCAAGGCTAAATATAAATTTTCAGTCGACTTGATCAGAATTTCAGGAGTTATAGCCAAACGGAAATTCGAGAAATTTCAAAAAACCTCGAAGAAACCTATATATAGGGTGCCCCAAAACTATTGAATCAAACGTCACACCACGATAGAGTAGATCAAATACTATCGAATGACACCAACATTAGTTGAGCGAAAATGTACCGTTTCTAAAAAAACCTAAAGTTGCCGATTTTCGAACTATTTTTTCAGTCACAAGGCCAATTTGTTATTGAGGATAGCGTTTTTCTCCCATATTATCACCCCTGTTTATTCTGAGTATTAAAAATCATGTAGAAAAAACAATTGTTTTAATTTACATTTACTTAGGTTATGGTTATCGATTAACTACTTAAAATAATTTCAATTAGGGGAGATGAAACAATATTATTACTTCAATATAATTTAAAATCGATATCCTTTTTCACAAACTGGCCCTATTATTAAGAAAAATAGTTCGAAAATCGGCAACTTTATGTATTTTAATAAAATTCTGATTATTTTGGAAACGGTACATTTTCGTCGAACTAATGTTGGTGTCATTCGATAATATTTGGTTTACTCTATCGTGGTGTGACGTTTGATTCACTAGTTTTGGAACACCCTGTATATGGTATGATTCTGAACTCAGCTCAATGCCCACTTTTCACGGTTTTCATTTGTCTGTTTACTCGTGAAACACCCTGTATACTTCTTGTACTCTGAAAATTTTAAAACAAATGCCCTCACCGTCATATGAAAATTCAAATTCTTCTTGTTGTAAGAACCGTTCATCCTTTCACCCAACGCCGACCCTAGTTACATGGCCCGTTGAAAACGAAATCGGCATCTGTTTACTGCAAAACACGTGTTAACGCTGATATGAAGGGTTCAAAATTTTCTACCTGATTCGGGCTTTTTAGGAACGAATTGCTCAAGATGCCGAGTTCGAATAACATTTCGTTTTGCGTGTTATATTGGATAAAATTGAATTTATTCCATGGATGATTCGAGAATTATTGATGTCCGGAATGCTCCAGAATGATGAAAATTTTCAGATTTCATTGAAATTCTTGCGAAAATTATCTCGTATATTTTCAAGTTTAGATTTTAATTCATTCAGACCTTTGAAGTTCGGCAAATAATGATGTAAATGATATAGATAACAGTCAATCACAATTCCTTCAGCGCAGTTGTTGTTTTGATAAAAAAGCAGTAGATTCTCGCAAAATCCGAAACTCTACATGAATAGGCCCAGTTGTTCAGTTCGGGATTAAAGTTTATCCTAAATTGATTTTGACATTTCAGTTCAGTTCTGTCAGGTTAATCTAGGATCATCTTAAATCTCGGCCTTATCCTGAACTGAACAACCGGGCCTTATAGTAATAGCAACGTAGCATTAATTAACTCGGTATATTATTGGAATAATATTAAATTTTCATAGGGGAGAATAGTGGTTTTCAGCCTCGGTATTCACGAAATTCATTTTATTATGTTTTTTTTTTCATGTGAATCGGCCCGAAATCTTGGATCCCCCGACCTGATAGTTTCGTATACTTCTATGACAATAGCATAATAACTCAAATTTCAACATTTTCACAGAAATTTTTGAATTTAAGGGAGAGACACATTAAAAAAATCGATAGCAAGTTACCGCCTAAACTGCGAGCTTGCCGAAGTTGAAACTGGTACCAATCTACTCAGTGCTTCATAATATGTATAGTTTTATGGCTCAGTGTTTTTCAGAACCTGTAAAAAAAAATTAAAAACTGTAGACTCGTCATCGCCTTCCAAGGCTGCATCTTGGAAGAGCTGTCTATTTGGAAAAAAATTTATAGGAACTAGCCCCGCTTATTTTCATTAAGGAATCATCTCCCTTAGTCCTTCGCATTTGTTTACAGACCCAGTCAACCAGTTTCAGTCACAGGGAAGTTGTTGGGAATTACCACTGTGGATATGCGACTTCACAATGTTGATTTAAAAAAAGGCCACCAGTACTTACTGGAGAGTGCTTAATGTCCGCAACATCGCATATCGCGGGTAATTACCCAGTACATCACATAGTAGGTGTAAAAAAAGCACCCTAGACAGCAACTTTGCGACTTCTCATTTTGGAGGTTTTTGGAACGATTATTTTGACAGAATAAACTACCAAAGTGTATCCTCTATTGAAGTTATATTCATGTTCAATTTGATAATTACCATCGTGGCAATCAATTCGCACTCTATATTCGAGGCGTTCCGAGGAAAAGTGACCCAAGCTTCAATTTTTCTGAAATTGAATTAACAGTAAGAACTGCCTGAAAATGAATCAAAATTTTATATACTCGTAAACTCAATTTCAGAAAAAATGTAGCTTGGGCCTCTTCAGCTCTGAACGCCTCATTTGTACCCTGTGTTTACTCTTTACTCTTACCTACATATATTTCGCATTCTGCTCTCATCCTCAAAAGGGAAATTGAACAAGAGAGAACAAGAAGAGAAGTCGCATAATAGTAGCTATGTTCACTTCATCGGAACATCTCGATATGATGTTACATGCAACCACTAGGGATCTAAAGTTGAGGAATTCGCAAAGTTAACAATATGCGGACGTTAATGTCCACAATGTGAAATCTTAAGTATACCCATGAAACTTCTCAAAGAAGCGCTTCAATGCGATATTTTTGGGTACTCCCTGCGACTTACTGTTACATTTCTGGTTGACTGGGGATATCCTGTATATAGATACATTTTATCTATGTACCTATTCATTTTGGATAGTAGAAGTTAATAATATAATTAATATGTGTTATTTTCGAAGACCAAAACAAAAATTTTAATTGCACCTGATTTGTTAATTATAAGAATCATCATTTATTTTGAATAATAAAACTTCATGCGAAAATACTTAAATTAACTTTTGTCTTTCTCCTTTCATCATGCGTCCATCATAGTGTCCCCTGTTCATCATAGCTTTTGGGAATTACCAATCAATCATATGTATCCGAGTATGTATCTATGTATATTATTACCTTCATTTTGTAGATTCATCATGTCTTGACAAAAATATGGTTGCAATTTCAAAATATATTGACTCGAGGCCTTCAAAAGACTTCAATTTTGTTTATTTTTTCCCTTACATCCTGTATGATCTATCGAAAAATGCAAATCTGTTTTGGATAATTCTTCATGAAATCTTACTTGTTTCGATATAATTTGTAATTTTCTTTACGATACATCACTAAAAAATTCAAATAAATAAATAAATAAATAAATAAATAATGTGCTTTATTTCAGGTAAAGTGTACACATGACATTGAACACTTGAAGTGAAACAGGGTCATTTTCTGCTTTATAGTCTGTGTTCCATAAAGTCTTCCACACTGTAGGGTTCGATTTCAAGTAGGAGTTTGAAGATGAATTTCTTGAACTGTTGTAGAGTCCATTCTCCTCTTAGTTTGTGAGCTATCTTATTGTAATAACGAATATATCTATATTCAGGTCCCTTTTCAGTGAGGCTTAATCTGTGTCTTGGATATTTTAGTGCAGTTGTCCTCGTATTGTAATTACTTACTGTTTTCTCTTCGAAGTAGTGCTAGTTCTTGAATGTAAATATCAGGCTTTCTTGGATGTGTACAGCAGGAGCAGTCAAAAGACCATTCCTTCTGAAGACTGCCCTGCATGATTCCGTCCTCCTCATACTCCAGATCAATCTGAAGGCTCTCTTCTTCATTTTCAGCACTCTATGTAGGTTGTATGAACTACCATAGAACATGATGCCCTACCTAAACACTGCCTGGTATATTGTTCTTAGTGAGGTTATGTCCAGATATTTATTGAGGACTCCCAAAGTGTAGCAGATGGTACCCAGTTGATTGCAAAGGTTGGAAATGTGCTCTCCCCAATCAAGGGTTACCTCAATAGTGAGGCCTAGGAAGCGACAAGATTTAGTCAGTTCTAATGTGGAGTTAGACAGTGAAATGCTGGTAGGCACTTGGGGACCGGAATGAGCTGTCCTGAATAGGATGGCACTTGTTTTTTCAGAATTCATGCACAAACCGTTTACTTCAAACCACTGGCTAGCACGATTTAGAGTTAGAGTTGAGTGTGAAATGGTAAACTCAACTCTAAATCGTGCTTGGCCAATACAGTGAAGTTTGTGTCATCTGCATAATTCACTGTCCTAACCATGGTTTCATCGAATATGGTACTTAGGTCATTTAGAAAAATGATAAAAATGATAGGGCCCAATATGCTACCCTGCGGAACTCTGTGAGTTCTTCTTCCGAAACTGTTGTTTTTCCGTTCTGAGAGATCACCACTCTCTGCCTGCGGTTTGCTAAATATGATTGAAACCAGTCTAGCTTGTTTATGCCATATGCAGAAAGTTTATGGAGAATAAGGTCGTGAGACAGAGTATCGAATGCCTTTGATAGATCCAGCATTAGACCCACTGTTATATTAGAATCCTCCAAGGCATTAAGGATTCCTGAAATGAACTCAAACACTGCTGTCTGAGTTGATCTACCTCTTACATAACCATGTTGTGTGGGTAAAAGGATCTTTTCTTTTAGAAGGTATTCTACTAGTTGAGTGCAGATTGTAAGTTCCAGTATTTTAAACCAGAGAGATGGTACAAGCTATTCAAATTTTCGGGAAAATCCAATAATTAAACATAATCGATAATAAAACAGATGTTTCTGAGCAAAGGATTCCTCAAAATCATTGAGCAATCCGATTCAAGAAAAATATATAGGGCGTTCCATTTGAAATAACACAACAATGTCCAACATTCGGTTTAGCCGACGTTGTTAATTTCTGTGATATTGTAAAATTTGTAGCATTTTTTCTCTTGATTCTGAAATGAAAATTTTCGGAATGGCTCATTGTCCTTGAATATTCATCACCATTTACATCTGAATATTTAGCTTGAGATGAAAGAAGTTCAACGGATGCATAGATACACACGATGAAATATAAACAGTCATAATTCCATTCGAGAGAGCCAAGATTGGTGTTCTTTCACGTGATTCTTTCCCCTACAGATAAATGCGATGAAAAATCGTTGAGATATGCCGCCTGGATTGCAATTATGGAGGAGATAGCGCCCTGCGCCTCTCTACAGTTAATTCATCCGTATACTTATATTCCGCCTGTCTACATCTGCTTTGAAAATACAACGTTGCCATTTTCGGAGGTGCTAACGAGCAAAGAGTCCCCCACAGCAATTCTTCGATATACAGCTCAGCACACTAGCGCCAGTGATATACACTCGAACTAAAAGATTGTTCAGTACATAAACGGGGTGCGTTGTGACCTCAAAACGATTTTTTGATATGTTGGTCCCTGAAGCCTCCTGAATCTAACAAGCTAAAAAACAAGGCAAAACGTTGTCACCTCCGATTTCGGAGGTGACAGCGATATATATGAGGTGAGAGCGTTAAACGAGTTACTATTTTGGAGGTGGTATTAACACTTTATAACTATATATATATATATATATATATATATATATATATATATATATATATATATATATATATATATATATATATATATATATATATATATATATATATATATATATATATATATATATATATATATATATATAGTTATAAAGTGTTAATACTATGACATACTGTTATAACTATATATATATATATATATATATATAGTGTTAATACCACCTCCAAACTAGTAACTCGTTTAACGCTCTCACCTCATATATATCGATGTCACCTCCGAAATCGGAGGTGACAACGTTTTGCCTTGTTTTTTAGCTTGTTAGATTCAGGAGGCTTCAGGGACCAACATATCAAAAAATCGTTTTGAGGTCACAACGCACCCCGTTTATGTACTGAACAATCTTTTAGTTCGAGTGTATATCACTGGCGCTAGTGTGCTGAGCTGTATATCGAAGAATTGCTCTGGAAGACTCTTTGCTCGTTAGTACCTCCGAAAATGGCAACGTTGTATTTTCAAAGCAGATGTAGACAGGCGGAATATAAGTATACGGATGAATTAACTGTAGAGAGGCGCAGCGCGCTATCTCCTCCATAATTGCAATCCAGGCGGCATATCTCAACGATTTTTTATCGCATTTATCTGTAGGGGAAAGAATCACGTGAAAGAAAACCAATCTTGGCTCTCTCGAATGGAATTATGACTGTTTATATTTCATCGTGTGTATCTATGCATCCGTTGAACTTCTTTCATCTCAAGCTAAATATTCAGATGTAAATGGTGATGAATATTCAAGGACAATGAGCCATTCCGAAAATTTTCATTTCAGAATCAAGAGAAAAAATGCTACAAATTTTACAATATCACAGAAATGAACAACGTCGGCTAAACCGAATGTTTGACATTGTTGTGTTATTTCAAATGGAACGCTCTATATATTTTTCTTAAATCGGATTGCTCAATGATTTTGAGGAATCCTTTGCTCAGAAACACCTGTTTTATTATCGATTATGTTTAATTATTGGATTTTCCCGAAAATTTGAATAGCTTGTACCATCTCTCTGGTTTAAAATACTGGAACTAACAATCTGCACTCAACTAGTAGAATAGCTTGTAAAAGAAAAGATCCTTTTACCCACACAACATGGTTATGTAAGAGGTAGATCAACTCAGACAGCAGTGTTTGAGTTCATTTCAAGAATCCTCAATGCCTTGGAAGATTCTAATATAACAGTGGGTCTAATCTGGATCTATCAAAGGCATTCGATACTCTGTCCCACGACCTTATTCTCCATAAACTTTCTGCATATGGCATAAACAAGCTAGACTGGTTTCAATAATATTTAGCAAACCGCAGGCAGAGAGTGGTGATCTCTCAGAACGGAAAAACAACAGTTTCGGAAGAAGAACTCACAGAGTTCCGCAGGGTAGCATATTGGGCCCTATCATTTTCATCATTTTTCTAAATGACCTAAGTACCATATTCGATGAAACCATGGTTAGGACAGTGAATTATGCAGATGACACAAACTTCACTGTATTGGCCAAGCACGATTTAGAGTTGAGTTTACCATTTCACACTCAACTCTAACTCTAAATCGTGCTAGCCAGTGGTTTGAAGCAAACGGTTTGTGCATGAATTCTGAAAAAACAAGTGCCATCCTATTCAGGACAGCTCATTCCGGTCCCCAAGTGCCTACCAGCATTTCACTGTCTAACTCCACATTAGAACTGACTAAATCTTGTCGCTTCCTAGGCCTCACTATTGAGGTAACCCTTGATTGGGGAGAGCACATTTCCAACCTTTGCAATCAACTGGGTACCATCTGCTACACTTTGGGAGTCCTCAATAAATTTCTGGACATAACCTCACTAAGAACAATATACCAGGCAGTGTTTAGGTATGGCATCATGTTCTATGGTAGTTCATATAACCTACATAGAGTGCTGAAAATGAAGAAGAGAGCCTTCAGAATGATCTGGAGGATGAGGAGGACGGAATCATGCAGGGGAGTCTTCAGAAGGATGGTCTTTTGACTGCTCCTGCTGTACACATCCAAGAAAGCCTGATATTTACATTCAAGAACTAGCACTACTTCGAAGAGAAAACAGTAAGTAATTACAATACGAGGACAACTGCACTAAAATATCCAAGACACAGATTAAGCCTCACTGAAAAGGGACCTGAATATAGATATATTCGTTATTACAATAAGATAGCTCACAAAGTAAGAGGAGAATGGACTCTACAACAGTTCAAGAAATTCATCTTCAAACTCCTACTTGAAATCGAACCCTACAGTGTGGAAGACTTTATGGAACAGAGACTATAAAGCAGAAAATGACCCTGTTTCACTTCAACTGTTCAATGTCATGTGTACACTTTACCTGAAATAAAGCACATTATATATTTATTTAAATTTTTTAGTGATGTATCATAAAGAAAATTACAAATTATATCGAAACAAGTAAGATTTCATGAAGAATTATCCAAAACAGATTTGCATTTTTCGATAGATCATACAGGATGTAAGGGAAAAAATAAACAAAATTGAAGTCTTTTGAAGGCCTCGAGTCAACATATTTTGAAATTGCAACCATATTTTTGTCAAGACATGATGAATCTACAAAATGAAGGTAATAATATAGATACATACTCGGATACATATGATTGATTGGTAATTCCCAAAAGCTATGATGAACAGCGGACACTATGATGGACGCATGATGAAAGGAGAAAGACAAAAGTTAATTTAAGTATTTTCGCATGAAGTTTTATTATTCAAAATAAATGATGATTCTTATAATTAACAAATCAGGTGCAATTAAAATTATTGTTTTGGTCATCGAAAATAACACATATTGATTAAACTTCTACTATCCAAAATGAATAGGTACATAGATAAAATGTATCTATATACAGGATATCTGTAAACAAGGACTAAGGGAGATGATTCCTTAATGAAAATAAGCGGGGCTAGTTCCTATAAATTTTTTTTCCAAATAGACAGCTCTTCCAAGATGCAGCCTTGGAAGGCGATGACGAGTCTACAGTTTTTAATTTTTTTTTACAGGTTCTGAAAAACACTGAGTCATAAAACTATACATATTATGAAGCATTGAGTAGATTGGCACCAGTTTCAACTTCGGCAAGCTCGCAGTTTAGGCGGTAACTTGCTATCGATTTTTTTAATGTGTCTCTCCCTTAAATTCAAAAATTTCTGTGAAAATGTTGAAATTTGAGTTATTATGCTATTGTCATAGAAGTATACGAAACTATCAGGTCGGGGGATCCAAGGTTTCGGGCCGATTCACATGAAAAAAAAAACATAATAAAATGAATTTCGTGAATACCGAGGCTGAAAACCACTATTCTCCGCTATAAAAAATTAGTATTATTCCAATAATATACCGAGTTGATTAATGCTACGTTGCTATTACTATAAGGCCCGGTTGTTCAGTTCAGGATAAGGCCGAGATTTAAGATGATCCTAGATTAACCTGACAGAACTGAACTGAAATGTCAAAATCAATTTAGGATGAACGTTAATCCCGAACTGAACAACTGGGCCTATTCATGTAGAGTTTCGGATTTTGCGAGAATCTACTGCTTTTTCTTCAAAACAACAACTGCGCTGAAGGAAATGTGATTGACTGTTATCTATATCATTTACATCATTATTTGCCGAACTTCAAAGTTCTGAATGAATTAAAATCTAAACTTGAAAATATACAAGATAATTTTCGCAAGAATTTCAATGAAATCTGAAAATTTTCATCATTCTGGAGCATTCTGGACATCAATAATTCTCGAATCATTCATGGAATAAATTCAATTTTATCCAATATAACACGCAAAACGAAATGTTATTCGAACTCGGCATTTTGAGCAATTCGTTCCTAAAAAGCCTGAATCAGGTAGAAAATTTTGAACCCTTCATATCAGCGTTAACACGTGTTTTGCAGTAAACAGATGCCGATTTCGTTTTCAACGGGCCATGTAACTAGGGTCGGCGTTGGGTGAAAGGATGAACGGTTCTTATGCCGCCCACAGACTTCGTTCTTTTCCATCCGTTCGAATCGCCACGATTCGGACCGTCGTTCCAAAAACGCCAAAAACCGATGTGTGTGGTGAAAAACCGTCGTTCCGAATCGTCGGTTTTTCACCACACACATCGGTTTTTGGCTTTTTTGGAACGACAGTTCGAATCGTGGCGATTCGAACGGATGGAAAAGAACGAAGTCTGTGGGCGGCATTACAGCAAGAAGAATTTGAATTTTCATATGACGGTGAGGGCATTTGTTTTAAAATTTTCAGAGTACAAGAAGTATACAGGGTGTTTCACGAGTAAACAGACAAATGAAAACCGTAAATAGAGGGCATTGAGCTGAGTTCAGAATCATACCATATACAAGGTGTTCCAAAACTAGTGAATCAAACGTCACACCACGATAGAGTAAACCAAATATTATCGAATGACACCAACATTACTTCGACGAAAATGTACCGTTTCCAAAATAATCAGAATTTTATTAAAATACATAAAGTTGCCGATTTTCGAACTATTTTTCTCAATAACAGGGCCAGTTTGTGAAAAAGGATATCGATTTTAAATTATATTGAAGTAATATTATTGTTTCATCTCCCCTAATTGAAATTATTTTAAGTAGTTAATCGATAACCATAACCTAAGTAAATGTAAATTAAAACAATTGTTTTTTCTACATGATTTTTAATACTCAGAATAAACAGGGGTGATAATATGGGAGAAAAACGATATCCTTAATAACAAATTGGCCTTGTGACTGAAAAAAAAGTTCGAAAATCGGCAACTTAAGGTTAGGTTTTTAAGAAACGGTACATTTTTCGCTCAACTAATGTTGGTGTCATTCGATAGTATTTGATCTACTCTATCGTGGTGTGACGTTTGATTCAATAGTTTTGGGGCACCCTATATATAGGTTTCTTCGGGGTTTTTTGAAATTTCTCGAATTTCCGTTTGGCTATAACTCCTGAAATTCTGATCAAGTCGACTGAAAATTTATATTTAGCCTTGAGTTGTTAATTTCATTGAAACAGAGCATTAAAATTCGACAAAAATCTGGACCGGGCTCAGTGAGGCTTTACTTAACTTCAAACTCATAAAAACACCATGTATGTAGTTTTTTAATCATAATTTCAACTTTTTTGTTATCTGCATTATTATTGTCTCAAAATGAATTGATTTTTGGGTTGCCCCACCTGTTGATCATGTTCTAGAAATAATTGTTTTGGTCAGACGCCTCTAAGGAATAGAGCACTTCATGAAAATGTATTTAGAAATTCTTAATTGATTTTTTTTCAAAGAATATTCTGTTGAATGTGTTCAACAATTATACCATATTCGGTCTTCAAAATACTCTTTCACAAGGATAAAATGTTTCAAAATTGATAATATCCAAATATGGATGGAAAAACTACGCTATCTTGAAACTAAAATTTAAAACTTGATATTCAGAATGAATCTATTTTTCTATGGACAACTAGTTGTGTGAATAAAAACAAAGAAAGAAATCGCGGGGTGTCAGATCTGGAGATCTAGCAGTCCAATGTTGGGGTCCTACCCTTCTAATAAAATGACCTGAAATACTGATAAATACTTTTGCTGGTGCATGAATATCATCAATGTTTCAATAACAAATTGTAATAAGACCAGAACAATCCATAGATTTCCATAGATCCAATAATGACTATAACGGAATCAGTGGAGAATTCGAAAGTGCATTTATAACACTTATTCGAAGTGCCAATCATTACCTCAACTAAAAGACCAAATGTGGTGAAAATCAGTTCGGAAAATTAATTCAGTTCCACGTTGTCCATAAAAAGCGATTCATTCGGAAGATATCGAATTATAATTATTATTTTCATGATCATGATAGCGTAGTTTTTTCTATTTTTGTTCATTATCAATAATAAAGCTTATTATCACTGTTAATGACTTATCTGGATAACCAGATATGCTATAAATATCAAGAACAAATGCAAGACATATATTGAGAACGAAAAAATTCAGTTGAACATTTCCAATTCCATTTTTAGATTTCCTCAGTTGATTGGCGATCATATTCATCCCATTAATTAATGTGAAGTAAAAGTCAATATGCAGCGCTGTTTTTTCCAGACATTTCACGATCAAACAATTATTCATTAGAAATAATCTAAAAAGGCATACCAAAGTTTCATTGATTTTGAGAAAATGAATGAAGATACCTGAAAAATTCAAAATTATGACGAGAAAAACTACAAACAGAGTGTTTTGCATGAGTTTAAATTCGAATATATCCTCAATGAGTCCGGTCCTGTGTTCGTCAACTTTAAATGTTCTGTTTTATTGAAACTTAGAAGTTTAAGCGGATAATGAATTTTTAGCCGAATCCAACTAAAATATTTGGAGTTATAGCCGAACAAAAATTAGGGAAATTTGAATAAACTCCTCTCTATATCGGAAACGGAATGCCTAAGACACACATATGAGGTGTTTTTGAACTAAGCTCAATGCCCTCTATTCATGGTTTTCTTTTGTCCGTTTACTTGTGAAACACCCTGTGTACTGAAAAATTTCAAAAGACTCCTCGAGCAATTAAGAAATGCCATTAAATCAAGGAGTTTCTTTTGAACCGCTATGATGAAAAATGTCAATATCCAGTTATTATTATTATTTGGGGTGATTCATCGAAAATCCCCAATATCTCGAACACCAAGGCACTTTTGCCAAACGTAAAATATATTTATTTGAACCGCCATAGAGTACTCTACCCGCAGGCTCCATATTATCCATTCATTACGCCACACCCTGTATAATTATTATTATTATATCAATGTATTGAAAATACAGACATGAATACTAGGCAGTTGTTTTGTTTGAAGGTGAAGCTCCTGTTGCTTCAAACTTCTTTTAATTATTTTGACTACCATTCACGCAAGATGATTTTTGTTGAGGAATTCAACATTCTCGTAATTATCCGTTCATTTCTTCAAGAGATACCCATTCCCTACCACCTATGAGTATTCAATTCAATGCTAACACTGCATCAAATGCATTTCATCTTCGGGTTGATTTTTTTGAATTCTACAACTGATGTAACGTCTTCAGCCTTCAGCCAAAGAAAATAAACAACAGTAACTCTCCTCAAGCTACTGATTACTTCTATTTTCCATGTAAATAAAATAGATTTGGTATGTCTTCAATCAGTTTGTATAAATGTCAATTATGATCGTTACATATTTTCGACGCAATATTTTCCGAAGTGATTTGACATTGTGATGAAATACGTAATTACTGAGAGTCTCACTTAGAACGGACTACGTAGCACTGATTTAAAACTCAAACATGTTTTGACAAGCGTCTTAACCCAACATTTTCGTACCATACAGAGTGAAAGGTATTCAATTTTCATGGCCAATCCTGTGCTAAAATGAAAGTGAATGAAGTATAGAAGCTGAAAGTAAAACGTATATCTTTGTTGATTCATTCGGGAAAAACATTTCAATGGAGTTCCTCATGTCGTGAATATAATGCCCAAAATTTAGATAACTATTTCATACCAGAACAAATTCGGTAAAATTGTCTTTGGAATTAATCTCATATGCAAAGAAAAATTTCATTGTCATGTATCATTCATTTTAGGACCTATACGGTATTAAACTCCCCTATCGGACGAAGTATCGTAGACATAGCATACTTATTCAAAACTGTTGATATTCATGAAGAAAAGATAATAATTTCTGTCCAAATTCATATACTCCGAATCCTTATCAATCAATTATTAGCGTATGAAGTATATTAATATCAGTATCGTTCTCGAACTATGTATATTCAGGTTTCAGTATGTGTGAATGAATCGGAAGAGCAGCTGTATTCTGTATATGAGTAGAATTCAAGCTGCCCTACTTTCTGTCCTCCTGAAATCTGGCAACGTTGCGGGAGGTGAGAGCGCACTACTAATAAGAAATATATGCGGAGGTAGTAAGGTCTGATTCGTTTAAAGAAAAATTTTTCAATGAAAATCTTTTCCCCTCTTTAGGTACCCCTGTTATTTACCTTCCCCTCTACATATATAAGCAGAAATTATTCCAATTAAAAAACTCCTTCACCCGGAGGTCAGGTCGCCCAATGAACTTAACGGAGGTAACAACGAACTACGGGTTCATATATATATATATATATATATATATATATATATATATATATATATATATATATATATATATATATATATATATATATATATATATATATATATATATATATATATATATATATATATATATATATATACTTTTTTCCTTTGTCGTCCAGCGTGTTCGCCTGTCCCGGAGTGGGCTACCAGTAGTGGAGTGAACATTCGTCTGCACACCCAAGCGACCTGAGCTTACTCTCTGCGGAGTACCGGGACTTGGCCTTACGATGCCATCTCGGGGGGGTGCGCCGCTCGCCCCACACCTTTCCCCTACAGGCCGAACCTCTGGACGGTTCCGAGAGGAGCCGGCCTGAGACTCCTCCCCGCCCTGAATTCTACTGCGAAGAACTGGACCAGCGCAACTACCTAAACCCACTCGAGGGTGCTAACCTCGATGGGCTGGTGACTCGGGTACGCGGGGTCGTCACTCTCCGTAGGTCGAAACCTCCCTGCGTTGTATGGTTTGCATTGTATGGTTATGCGTGCACACTATATAGCATTGGACTTAGCTGCGGAACCTGGTAGAACCTACAGACAACATCTTGTAGAGGTATGGGAAAATATTTGCCCGAGCAGACCAGCATATGCTCAATTACTGTCCAACAGAGTAAGATGGATACTGCAAAACCAGAAATTGCCCCGAGCTGAACTAGAGAACATCAAAGCCAGTTGCTATCCACACGTCCTAACCGAGCAACTCAGCTCTGAATTACAAGAGCGGACCTCACGGAGGTCATCGGCTAGGATACGGAGAAGCGGATTGCACACACAAGTCGAGGACAACAACGAATTGGAACAGCGATTTCTGGGGAACGTGTTGAAGTTCTCGGGAGTTGCGCCGGAGAAGAGACCGAAGATTCCCCGCATGCAACATTCCAGGGAATTCCTTGCCACAGTCAAGATGATCAATTCGATTCTTTCGAAATATATGGAGAAAGTCGACAAGTTGGAGGAGATCGTTGATCTTGTATATGCGGGAGCAGTCACTACGTGTGAGGAACATGGCCGAGGAACGGAACATCACCACTGTCCGAAGTTATCTGAAGTACCTCCGTGGAAGAAACGCCTGGAAAAAAGGATCGTCATTATCAGAAGAAAAATAGGAGTTATACATGCCTACATGGCTTCTGATAGTCCGACAGCGAAGGTGGCCAAAGCTGTCAGGAAAATATCATCCGAGTTCCGGGTAAAACGTAGGGATCCTTCTTTCAGGGATAGGTTGTCTGTAGTGCTGGACAATCTGAAACAAAAAATCAGAGCCTTAGGTCATCGCATCCGCCGTTATAATGAAAGATGTAAAAGGTACAAAAATAATAGGGTCTTCTACCAGAACCAAAAACAGTTCTTCCGGGACCTTCAGGAGACCGAACACGAGGGAGGCTGCCGGGTGGATCCCGGTGTGACTCACAAATTTTGGAGCGAGGTATGGTCCAGCGGTGGGGTCCATGACGAGCAGGCATACTGGATCGATGAGGCCCAGTCTCAGATCCCGGATGTTCGGATGGCCGAGATGCAGATATCTGAGGCGGACATAGGTGAAGCTTTGAAGGGTTCAAACAACTGGTCTGCACCTGGACCAGACAAGCTGCACAATTACTGGTGGAAACATCTGACCAGTTCGCACAGGACGCTCGCCAGACTTCTTCAGAGGTGCTTGGAGGATCCAACAACAATCCCTGATTTCTTCACAGTGGGAGTGACTCATCTTTCACCTAAAGACGGAAATCCCCAGGACCCCAAAAACTATCGGCCTATTACCTGCCTTTCAACCGTCTATAAGATCCTCACTGCAGTGCTCACCAGGAACATAAGCCAACATTTGAGAAACAACAACCTAATGGCCCGTGAGCAGAATGGCGGGAGAATACGTACCAAAGGGTGTAAGGAACTGTTGGTTATATACTTACCAAACAAGCCCGGCGGAAATTGAGGAATATCTCTGTGGCCTGGGTTGATTACCAAAAGGCCTTCGACTCGGTCCCTCATTCATGGCTGATAAAAGTATTAGAGATGCACGGAGTTAATGATAAGGTCATAAAGCTATTGACATACCTTATGAAATCCTGGAGGACGTCGCTGTTGCTGAGGACGGGGGACCGTATGGTAGAATCGGACAGAATTAGGATCGGGCGGGGGATTTTTCAGGGAGATACTTTGAGTCCGATCTGGTTCTGCATGGCGCTGAACCCTCTCAGCATGATACTGAACAACACAGCCTTTGGATACGTCATCGATAAACAAAGGAGAACTCGGATTAACCATCAGTTATATATGGACGACCTCAAGCTCTACGCTGCTACAGCCGACCAGCTAAAGAGACTCCTAGAGATCGTGTCAACATTCAGCGACTCCATAGGCATGAAGATGGGCATAGAGAAATGCGCTACTCTGGAAGTGAAGAGAGGAAAGATTCAGGAGACCTGCATGGGAACAACTTTGATGAACCAAATAACGATCCCCCCCTTGAACACGGATGACACCTACAAATACCTGGGAATAAGACAGGCATTGGAAATCAAGACCTCGGAGATGAAGGAATTATTCAAACAAAGACTATATAAAAGAGTCAACCTTATCCTGAAATTCAAACTCAACTCCAGGTCCCTATTTACGGCCATAAACATCTGGGCAATCCCGAGCATAACGTACTTCTTCGGCATCCTGACTTGGTCTCTGACTGAGCTGCGAGAAATAGACAGAGCAATAAGATCCATGCTCACAAAATACGGAATGCACCATCCCCATGCGTCGACAATCCGGCTTTACCTTCCACGACATCAGGGAGGCAGAGGCCTTATGAACCTAGAAAATGTTCACGAAGGCAATCTAATCTCACTGAGGAAATACTTCCTCAAAGAAAACTCACCTCTGTTCCTGTCCATTCGTGAGGCTGATGATAGGATCACTGCACTAAACCTGTCCGCACCGGAACACCACGACACCAGACGGACGCGGGAAGACATGATAGGAGAATGGAATGCGAAGTCCCTCCACGGAAGATATCCCAGTCACCTGAAAAATAATAATCACGTCAATGAGGTAGAATCACTCACCTACTTACGTGCGGGATACCTTTTCCCTGAGACTGAGGGTCGACTCATCGCCATTCAGGATCAGGTTGTGGCAACAAGAGCGTACATGAAAAACATTGCTCGGATTGACATTCCTACAGACCGATGTCGCAGGTGTGCCCAAGCACTAGAATCCATCCAGCACATTACTTCGGCATGTCCAGTTCTCGCCCCAAGGGATTATCTTGAAAGGCACAACTCTATGGCAAGAATATACCATCAGAAGATTGCACTGAGACTTGGCCTGTTGCAGAATGAGACTCCGTCGTACTGGTATCAGCCGAAGTCGCTGTTACAAAGCCAGGAATATAAACTGTACTGGGATACCACCTTGGTAACGGACAGAGGTGTTGCCCACAACCGGCCGGATGTCGCTATCTTCGATCTGAAGAGGAAGACCTGTATGCTGCTGGATTTCGCCATCCCGGCCGATGACAACATTTCCAGAGCCTACTCTGAAAAGGTCAGTAAGTATTCTGATCTGGCGTTCCAGCTCCGGGAGCTTTACGACCTCCGGACAATAAGTGTACTCCCGATGATTATATCGGTGAACGGTTTGGTTTAGAGGCACCTACCTGAAAACACCAAAAAACTGTGCTTGGACAACGACACAATTTCTTCCTCTCAGAAGCAGGTTAACCTGGGCACTATCAGAACTGTCAGAAAGTTTCTGCAGAGTCCGTAGCTGCAACACTTGCCTTGGCTAACAGCCCTGCAGGTGTTTTATCCCGTTTTTGAAAACGGTGGTGAAAAAAAAACACACAAAAGAGTCGTTAAACCCTTAAAATTACTCGTATTATATATATATATATATATATATATATATATATATATATAGATTTGTTCGACCGCATATACAGACCCAAAACGGTATACTCGACCGACTTTTCAGTCCAAAAGTGACGTTGTCAGACCCGGCTCCGGGTCTGGTAACGTTTGACCATAGAATCGTTATAAAGGGGGTTAGGGGATGCTAGGGGTGAATTTTCAGGTGGGTCTGAAAAGTCGGTTATACTCGTTATTATATACAGAAAACTTCAGGGTTTGGCCAGTGCGAGGGCGCTTCGAGCGACATGAACTTGATGTATATAATCCGCATAGTTGACCGACGCATCTAGTCCGAAAATTTGGCAACGCTGCAGTTGAAGAGCTTGAGAATTTATTTTGTCATCTTTTCGATTTATACACCTCAAATGTACTATAAGAAAACTTATACGATCCCGGTATGATGAACAGTCGTCATGAGAAATATTCAATGACGATATTTTGAATTGAATTGAAGTGGTGTTATTGGATTCTTTTCGTATACGAACTATAATAGCACACGTATGGAAACTTATACAAGCCCGATTAAGCGAAGTGAGGTGACCTAATTTCAGGAGCACTGGCACGTTTAGGATCCTATGCACAAAAATTGTATTTTCACCACACCCTACTTGACCCTCTGTCGTGTTTACGAATTTACGAATTTCCTGAACATCATTGTAGTTATATTTGGTTGACAGGAGCTATTTTCCAGAAATTTTTCAGAAGATCAATATACAAAAGCAATGGAGATTTTGTACTCCTACCACAGTGATAAAAAGGTTTTTTTCAGTATGAAGTCCTTATATTCTTGAAAAACTATTCTTGAAAACTCTATCTCTGGTATTCTTCAGCAACTTCATTTTTGTTTGAATCATAGAGATGAAATATTGGAAATTACTCGAGTATCCCGAACTAACAATTGGAAATTTTCAGTTCAGGAGGTGGAAGGGTATTCCTCAGTCAAACTTTCAATTTGATCATTTATAAAAATACACATAAAAATTATTATCAATTCAGAGGACTTTCAGTTACACGATTGGTTTTCGCCTATAGGTACAAGTTAATTTACAGAGTGATGTGATACCTAATATAAGTTTGATATAGATATTTGAATTAGCTTGAGCTGAAATGAACAGATGATATAATATACCAAAATAAATAAAAACACCTAAAAACTGTCTCTCACCAATTTATTCTACAAGAACTACCGGTTTCGGGATGACTAATCGCATCCCATCTTCAGGTTCCAACACCAGAAACGCTGTTATGAGCCTCTGGACTTTAAAAACCTACTGGGATGTCAATAATTCTGGAAAAGACCATAGTGATTTTTCAAATTTTGACATTTAAATTGACATTTTCTGGAACTCATCTATGTCTTGAAATTTTTACTTCTCGTAACTAGTAAATTATTTCGCAACTGTTGGGATAAACTGAAATTAAATACCTTCAGTGACGACTGAGACGATTTAAAAGGAATCTGCGAGGAACGTTTGACTATTGACGGCAGAGGGTAGAGTAGGGTAAAGTTAAAATTATTTTTTTTTTTGGCGAAGATCCTGACTTCATCGGACGTTTATAGTTTTGCGGACGTGTGATAATCTAGTTTGCATTCGGAAAGAGTTCAATAACACCACTCAGATTCTATTCAAAATATTGTGATAACTTTTTCTTTCAAGGTGTTCCAGACATAAAAATCCAAAAGCGTTAGGTCGGAGCTTCTTGTTGGCCATCTTACCGGACTGTACCTTCCAATCCATTGCACCCCAAAATATTCATTCCCGTACATTCCGGCTATTATGAGCTGGGCAGCCATTTATTTGAAACCAGACATTTTCTCCAATATGTCTGTCAAGATGCTTTGGATCAATCGGATCGGGAAATATTACTCGTACGAAAAGTTCACTTCTCATGACTGCCAACCACACGTTGACCCTCAACTCATGTATGGAAAAGAGAAAACTTCCATGCGACTATGGTTTCTCATTTTCAACATGAGTTGAGGGTCAACGTAAGATGGCCACAAAGAGGCTCCGACCTTACGCCTTTGGATTTTTATGCCTGGAACACCTTGAAAGGAAAAGTTTATTAAATTAGCGTTCAGACTTGAGAGGTCCTGATCGAAAGAATAACATTGTGTTATGCTGAAATGCGTCAGAAACTTCGCAGGGTTGCAGATTCACTACAAAAACAATGTATAAAATGTAGTGAACAAGGCGGTGGCATTTCGAGCAATTATTACGAGTATAATTACTAGTAGTGATTTGTTTTCTTTACATGTTTTCATAAAATCTATATCATTAAAATTTAGTTTATTCATTTGGGTTATTTGATTTTGCAGATAAATTCATGATTTCCATGTGAATAATTTTAATATTCAATCATTCAATCAAATTAAGGTTTGGAATGTGTCGAGTTTTTTGTTGTTATCTTGTTAGCCATTATATTCATATGTTAACACTTTCTCCTTAACCGTATATTTCACAACTGGAACCGTCTCCCTGAATGCGTAGTGCGATCGACCTCGGTAAACGGTTTCAAAAACAGTTATGACAGGTGGAAGTCCTCTCTGTGAGGAACTGTGGTGTTATATCTAATTTTGTTTTCTTTTTTGTATATGATATTTCAGTTTTGTATTTTTCGCTTTCATTTTCGTTCATCCACGCAGTTTATGTATGCATGTATGTAATCTATAACAATTTTCTCATTTTTGTTTGTGTTATTTCATTTCAGTCTTTCGCATTAATGAATGATTGTACCTATCGAGAAAAGCTATTACGATTATTCTGGTTTTAAAGTTTGTTTTGGAATATTTCACATCTCATTGACGCGATATTTATAGGAATGAATTAGATTTTTCTGTTTTTTATTTCAATTTGGAAAATACATAAGAGGAGGAATTCTGGGCTTGGCACGGACTTCTTGGAAAGTGAAACAATTATTTTTAATTCGACATACAGGATGATATGATGAAACTGAACACGTTGAATTAGGTGTGATGAGTCTGGCTCTGGAATATTAAAATAATTCATATTTCGCTCTCTAGATCTCAATTTTTGTAAACAGTGTTTCAATAAATTTTGTTGATTTTTGTCTCATTTTTATGATAGTTGGAGTACTTGCACGAATTTCAGGAACCCCCTTATAGATTTCAGAATGAAGCTAAAAATTAATTTTTCATATTTTATTACAATCATTTTATGTATACAGCCTCTCAAGGTTATGTTATTAATGGATCAAAATTTGGGAAGAATCTGTTAAAAAGGAATTTGCTTCATGAGAATATTGAGACATTACTTCTTTCTCAACAAACTCACACGTATATGAATTTCTACCGTAACACCTACTTTTTCGCGTCATTTTATACATCGAAATTGTCGGCTCCAGTCCCGTCAGACTGGCAACAGCGCCGGGATCGTTAACGTTGGTCATATTTACCGCTGGAGTATATGTGGGATTGTAAAGTTGGTGCAATGTCTCGGGTTTGGAAAATATTATCGATTATGCTACTTTTTTAAATGAAGGAATTCTTTTCCCCTCTAAGTGTGCCTAAGGAGTTATAATTCTCATTAACGTTATTTCATCATATATACTCGAAGAAAACATTCGGATCATGTGGGTCTCAGGTCGCCTTAGAAACGTATCGGGACTGGAAACGTCTATTCGACAAATATATATATATATATATATATATATATATATATATATATATATATATATATATGAACCCGTAGTGCGTTGTTACCTCCGTTAAGTTCATTGGGCGACCTAACCTCCGGGTGAAGGAGTTATATAATTGGAATAATTTTTGCTTATATATGTAGAGGGGAAGGTAAATAACAGGGGTACCTAAAGAGGGGAAAAGATTTTTATCGAAAAATTTTTCTTCAAACGAATCAGACCTTACTACCTCCGCATATATTTCTTATTAGTAGTGCGCTCTCACCTCCCGCAACGTTGTCAGATTTTAGGAGGACAGAAAGTAAGACAGCTCGAATTCTACTCATATATAGAATACAGCTGCTCTTCCGATTCATTCACAAATATTGAAACCTGTAAATAGTTCGAGAACGATACTAGATAATATTAATAAACTTCATACGCTGATAATTGATTGATAAGGTTCGTGATCTCGGTGTAAATGAATTTGGACAGTTTTGAATAAATATGCTTATGTCTACGATACTTCGTCCGATAGGGGAGTTTAATACCATATAGGTCCCAAAATGAATGATGCATGAAAATGAAATTTTTCGTGACATATAGGATTAATTCAAAAGACAATTTTACCGAATTTGTTCTGGTATGAAATAGTAGTCTAATTTTTGGGCATTATATTCATGACATTAGGAACTCCATATAAATGTTTTTCCTGAATGAATCAATAAAGATATACGTTTTACTTTCAGCTTCTATACTTCATTCACTTTCATTTTAGCACTGGATTGGCCATGGAAATTGGATGCCTTTCACTCTGTATGGTACAAAAATGTTGGGTTAAGACGCTTGTCGAAACATTCTTGAGTTTTAAATCAGTGCTACGTAGTCCGTTCTACGTGAGTCTCTCAGTAATTACGTATTTCATCACAATGTCAAATCACTTCGGAAAATATTGAGTCGAAAATATGTAACGAACATAATTGACGTTTATACAAACTGATTGAAGACATACCAAATCTAGTTATTTATATGGAAAATACAAGTGATCAGTAGCTTGAGGAGAATTACTGTTGTTTATCTTCTTTGGCAGGAGGTTGAAGACGTTACATCAGTTGTAGAATTCAAAAAAAATAAACCCGAAGATGAAATGCATTCGATGCAGTGTTAGCATTGAGTTGAATAATCAAAAGTGGTAGGGAATGGGTATCTCTTGAAGAAATGAACGGATAATTACAAGAATGTTGAATTCTTCAACAAAAATCATCTTGCGTGAATAGTAGTCAAAATAACTAAAAGATGTTTGAAGCAAGAGTGGCTTCACCTCTCAAAACAACTGGCTCGTATTCATGTCTGTTTATTTTCAATACATTGATATAATGATAATAATTATACAGGGTGTGGCGTAATGAATGGATAATATGGATCCTGCGGGTAGAGGACTCTATGGCGGTTCAGATAAATATATTTTACGTTTGGTAAAAGTGCCTTGGTTTTCGAGATATTATTATATAAATAATAATTATATCTGGATATTGACATTTTCCATCATAGCGGATCAAAAGAAACTCCTCGATTGAATGGCATTTCTTAATTGCTCGAGGTGTCTTTTGCGATTTTTCAGTACACAGGTTGTTTCACAAGTAAACGGACAAACGAAAACTGTGAATAGAGGGCATTGAGCTGAGTTCAAAAACACCTCATATGTGTGTCTTGTGCATTGCGTTTCCGATATACAGAGGAGTTTATTCAAATTTCCCGAATTTTCGTTCAGCTATAACTCCAAATAATTCAGTTGTATTCGGCTAAAAACTCATTATCCGCTTAAGCTTGTAAGTTTCAATAAAACAGAACATTAAAAGTTGGCGAACACAGGACCGGACTCATTGAGGCCATATTCAAACTTAAACTCATGCAAAACACTCTGTAGTTTTTTTCGTCATAATTTTGAATTTTTCAGGTATCTGCATAGATTTTCTCAAAATCAACGAAATTTTGGTATGCTTTATCAGTGGATAATTTTTAATGAATAATTATTTGGTGGAGAAATGCCTCTAGAAAAAACAGCGCTGCATATTGAATTTTAATTCACAATAATTAATGGTATGAATATGATCGCCAATCAGATGTGGAAATCTAAAAATGGAATTGGAAATGTTCAACTGAATTTTTTCGTTTTTGATATTTTAGCATATCTGGTTATTCAGATAAATCATTCACAGTGATAATAAGCTTTATTATTGATAATGAACAAAAATAGCAATAAAAAACTACGCTATCATGAAAATAATAATTATAACATGATATCTTCCGAATGAATCGCTTTTTATGGACAATGTGGAACTGAAGTAATTTTCCGAACTGATTTTCACCTCATTTGGTCTTTTAGTGAAGGAAATGATTGGCACTTCGAATAAGTATGATAAATGCACTTTCGAATTCTTCACTTATTCCGTTATATTCATTATTGGATCTATTGAAATCTATGGATTGGTCTGGTCTTATTACAATTTGTTATTGAAACATTGATGATATTCATGCACCAGCAAAAGTATTTATCAGTATTTCAGGTCATTTCATTTGAAGGGTAGGACCCCAACATTGGACTGCTAGATCTCCAGATCTGACACCCCGTGATTTCTTTCTTTGTTTTCATTCACACAACTAGTTGTCCATAGAAAAATAGATTAATTCTGAAGATCAAGTTTTAATATTTAGTTTCAAGTTAGCGTAGTTCTTCCATCCATATTTGAGCATTATCAATTTTGAAACATTTCATCATTGTGAATGACTATTTTGAAGAATTTCTATTTTTCATGAAGTCCTCTATTCCTTAGAGGCGTCTGACCAAAACAATTTTTTCTAGAACATGATCAACAGGAAGGGCAACCCAAAAATCAATTCATTTTGAGACAATAATAATGCAAATAACAAAAAAGTTTAAATTATTATTAAAAAACTACATACACGGTGTTTTTATGAGTTTGAAGTTAAGTAAAGCCTCACTGAGCCCGGTCCTGATTTTTGTCGAATTTAAATGCTCTGTTTCAATGAAATTAACAACTCAAGGCTAAATATAAATTTTCAGTCGACTTGATAGAGAATTTCAGGAGTTATAGCCGAACGGAAATTCGAGAAATTTCAAAAAACACTGAAGAAACCTATATATAGGGTGCCCCGAAACTATCGAAACAAACGTCACACCACGATAGAGTAGATCAAATACTATCGAATGACAACAACATTAGTTGAGCGAAAATGTACGGTTTCTGAGGAAACCTAACCTGTTGCCGATAGCGTTTTTCTCCCATATTATCACCCCTGTTTAATCTGAGTATTAAAAATCATGTAGAAAAAACAATTGTTTCAATTAACATCAACTTAGGTCGAGACTTAGGTTATGGTTATCGATTAACTACTTAAAATAATTTCAATTAGGGGAGATAAAACAATAATCTTAGTTCAATATAATTTAAAATCGATATCCTTCTTCACAAACTGGCCCTGTTATTAAGAAAAATAGTTCGAAAATCGGAAACTTTAGGTATTTTAATAAAATTCTGATTATTTTGGAAACGGTACGTTTTCGTTGAACTAATGTTGGTGTCATTCGATAATATTTTGTTTACTCTATCGTGGTGTGACGTTTGATTCACTAGTTTTGGGACACCCTGTATATGGGGTGATTTTGAACTCAGCGCAATGCCCTCTATTCACGGTTTTCATTTGTCTGTTTACTCGTGAAACACCCTGTATACTCCTTGTACTCTGAAAATTTTGAAACAAATGCCCTCACCCTCATATGAAAATTCAAATTCTTCTTGTTGTGAGAAACGTTCATCCAGAGACTCTGGTTCATCCCCCCGACCCTGGTTACATTGCCCGTTGAAAATGAAATCGGCATCTGTTTACTGCAAAACACGTGTTAATGCTGATACGAAGGGTTCAAACTTTTCTACCTGATTCGAGCTTTTTAGGAACGAATTGCTCAAGATGAGTTCGAGTAACATTTCGTTTGGCGTGTTATATTGGATAAAATTGAATTTATGCCATGGATGATTCGAGAATTATTGATGTCCAGAATGCTCCAGAATGATGAAAATTTTGAGATTTCATTGAAACTCTTGCGAAAACTGTCTCGTATATTGTCAAGTTTAGATTTTAATTCATTCAGAACTTTGAAGTTCGACAAATAATGATGTAAATAATTCAATATTATATTTGCCCCAAGACTCGAAACTTTTCTAGAAACGATTTATTTAATGATTTGATGACGAATAAATCAAAAAATTATGTGTGTTGATATTATATTTTCATTCATTGAAGAATATTTAGAATAATGAAGTTCAACAAATGATACGAACAAGATACTTATTCAATAAACCTTATGATCCGAAACATTTCAGAATTTATTTCGTGTTTAGATAATCCGCTGCATATCGTTTTTCACAATACTACTGTCAATTTAGGACCAATTATAGAACGATTTAATTAATAGATCAATAGCTTTCGAAAATGTTGGTCAGTCTATGAACTTACAACTCATTTTGAGAAATGACGGATTTCAGTATCCGACTGCTATATAGTATGATGAGAGTTCAAAAAAATTTGTATGGACTACAGAATTTAGATGGTTGATATTCCGCGTCGCTAACAGTCAATCACATTTCCTTCAGCGTAGTTGTTGTTTTGAAGAAAAAGTAGTAGATTCTCGCAAAATCCGAAACTCTACATGTATAGCAGTTGTTCAGTTCGGGATTAAAGTTTATCCTAGATTGATTTTGACATTTCAGTTCAGTTCTGTAAGATGATCTAGGATCATCTTAAATCTCGGCCTCATCCTGAACTGAACAACCGGGCCTTATAGTAATAGCAATGTAGCATTCATTAAGTCGGTATATTATTGGAATAATACTAATTTTTTATAGCGGAGAATAGTGGTTTTCAGCCTCGGTAGGTATTCACGAAATTCATTTTATTATGTTTTTTTAAGGTGAATCGGCCCGAAATCTTGGATCCCCCGACCTGCTAGTTTCGTATACTTCTATGACAATAGCATAATAACTCAAATTTCAACATTTTCACAGAAATTTTTGAATTTAAGGGAGAGACACATTGAAAAAATCGATAGCAATTTACCGCCTAAACTACGAGCTTGCCGAAGTTGAAACTGGTAACAATCTACTCAGTGCTTCATAATATGTATAGTTTTATGACTCAGTGTTTTTTAGAACCTGTAAAAAAAATTAAAAACTGTAAACTCGTCATCGCCTTCCAAAGTCTGTATCTTGGAAGGGCTGTCGATTTGGAAAATTTACAGGAAATACCCCCGCTTATTTTCATTAAGGAATCATCTCCCTTATTCCTTCGCATTTGTTTACAGATATCCTGTATATAGCTATATTTTATCTATGTACCTTTTTATTTTAGATAGTAGAAGTTAATCAATCATCTGTATCTCAATCATATGTATCCGAGTATGTATCTATATTATTAACTTCATTTTGAAGATTCATTATATCTTGACAAAAATATGGTTGCAATTTCAAAATATGTTGACTCGAGGCCTTCCAAAGACTTCAATATTGTTTATTTTTTCCCTTACACCCTGTATGATCTATCGAAAAATGCAAATCTGTTTTGGCGAATTCTTCATAAAATCTTACTTGTTTCGATATAATTGGTAATTTTCTTTATGATACATCACTGAAATATTTAAACCAGAGAGATGCTACAAGCTCTTCAAATTTTTGAGAAAATCCAATATTTAAACATAATCGATAATAAAAGAGATGTTTCTGAGCAAAGGATTCCTCAAAATCTTTGAGAAATCTGATTCAAGAAAAATATAAAGAGCGTTCCATTTGAAATAACACAATGTCAAACATTCGGTTTAGCCGACGTTGTTCATTTCTGTGATATTGTGAAATTTGTAGCATTTTTTCTCCTGATTCTGAAATGAAAATTTTCGGATTGGCTCATTGTCCTTGAATATTCATCACCATTAACATCTGAATTTTCTTATCCAAAAAATGTTTTTCTCTGAACAGGTTATTTTATTATATGCAATGATACAATACTGATTATTCGTTATACTAAGAGGTAGTATTATCTATATGGATCATTTCCATAGAGAGAAGAAATATCATTATGGACAAGACTCAAATCGATTCGTTTTCAGATAGGTAATGAAATAGTTCGCCAAATTCAGAATTATAGTGTAAGCTTGAGATGAAAGAAGTTCAACGGATGCATAGATATACGCACGATGAAATATAAACAGTCATAATCCCATTCGAGAGAGCCAAGATTGGTTCTCTTTCACGTGATTCTTTCCCCTACAAAGGAATGCGATAAAAAATCGTTGAGATATGCCGACTGGCTTGCAATAATGGAGGAGAAAACGCGCTGCGCCTCTCATTACTTAATTCCTCCGTATACTGATATTCCGCCTGTCTACATCTGCTTTCACAGTACAACGTTGCCATTTTCGGAGGTGCAAACGAGCAAAGAGTCTTTCAGAGTAATTCTCCGATATACAGCTCAGCACACTAGCGCCAGTGATATACACTCGAACTAAAAGATTGTTCAGTACATAAAGGGGGTGCGTTGTGACCTCAAAACGATTTTTTGATATGTTGGTCCCTGAAGCCTCCTGAATCTAACAAGCTAAAAAACAAGGCAAAACGTTGTCACCTCCGATTTCGGAGGTGACATCGATATATATGAGGTGAGAGCGTTAAACGAGTTACTATTTTGGAGGTGGTATTAACACTTTATAACTATATATATATATATATATATATATATATATATATATATATATATATATATATATATATATATATATATATATATATATATAATACGAGTAATTTTAAGGGTTTAACGACTCTTTTGTGGAATGGAAATACTCTTTTTTCTCAACCAAGCTTTCGCAATTATTTTATTGCTTCTTCAGGGTTTCTACAATATAAAATACAAAGATCAATTTAATATAAAAACATTTCTCTTTTACAATTACCGAAAGTGAGGTTAAACGTTTCACTGACTTCAACAACGCATAACATACTTCGACTACAAGTAGTACAGACAGAACTTATTTTTCGTTTTTTCGTCATGTATATCTAGTTTTTATTTAGTCAATTTCAATTTATTTGTCCAAATTTCTTTTATAACTCTCACTCTATTACGTCGCATTTAACATTTGTCAATTTCAATGTCACGATCACAGAATACACAAACTACAATTTCTTGTCAAACAGTTCTTCTTCATCATCCAACGTCTGCTTCCCGGCTCCTGTTCAGTCTCATTTCCAGTAAATAGCTGTACATATTGCTCAAATTATTAGTGTCACTTTTTTTATTCATTGTATTTCCATTTTTTCTTATTTTTATCATCTCATGTATTAGTCGTTTTTGATAATTATTTTCCGTTTTCAAAATTTTTACATTTTCGATATCTGCTTTGTGATTTAGATTTTGGGCATGTATAGGATTTATATATATATATAAATAGCTTAAGCTGAAGGAAAAAGAGTTTTACTTACCATTGTCGCTTTCCCAATAAATACCAAGACTCTATATATATATATATATATATATATATATATATATATATATATATATATATATATATATATATATATATATATATATATATATATATATATATATGAACTAATATATATATATATATATGAACTCGTAGTTCGTTGTGACCTCCGTTAAGTTCATTGGGCGACCTGACCTCCGGGTGAAGGAGTTATATAATTGGAATAATTTTTGTTTATATATGTAGAGGGGAAGGTAAATAACAGGGGTACCTAAAGAGGGGAAAAGATTTGTATCGAAAAATTTTTCTTCAAACGAATCAGACCTTACTACCTCCGCATATATTTCTTATTAGTAGTGCGCTCTCACCTCCCGCAACGTTGCCAGATTTTAGGAGGACAGAAAGTAAGGCAGCTTGAATTCTACTCATATATAGAATACAGCTGCTCTTCGATTCATTCTCACATATTGAAACCTGTAAATAGTTCGAGAACGATACTAATATGTATTAATAAACTTCATACGCTAATAATTATTGATTGATAAGGTTCGTGATCTCGGCGTAAATGAATTTGGACAGAAATTATTATTTTTTCTTCATGAATATCAGCAGTTTTGTATAAATATGCTTATGTCTACGATACATCGTCCGATAGGGCAGTTTAATACCATATAGGTCCCAAAATGAATTATACATGACAATGAAATTTTTCGTAACATATAAGATTAATTCCAAAGACAATTTTACCGAATTTGTTCTGGTATGAAATAGTAATCTAATTTTTGGGCATTATATTCAAGACATTAGGAACTCCATTGAAATGTTTTTTCCGAATGGATAAACAAAGATATACGTTTTACTTTCGACTTCTATACTTCATTCACTTCCATTTTAGCACTGGATTGGCCATGGAAATCGGATACCTCTCACTTTGTATGGTACGAAAATGTTGGGTTAAGACGCTTGTCAAAACATTTTTGAGTTTTAAATCAGTGCTACGTAGTCCGTTCTACCGGAGACTCTCAGTAATTACGTATTTCATCACAATGTCAAATCATCTCGGAAAATATTAAGTCGAAAATATGTAACGAACATAATTGACGTTTATACAAACTGATTGAAGACATACCAAATCTATTTATTCACATGGAAAATACAAGTGATCAGTAGCTTGAGGAGAGTTACTGTTGTTTATCTTCTTTGGCTGAAGGTTGAATACGTTACATCAGTTGTAGAATTAAAAAAAAATCAACCCGAAGATGAAATGCATTTGATGCAGTGTTAGCATTGAGTTGAATACTCAAAGGTGGTAGGGAATGGGTATCCCTTGAAGAAATGAACGGATAATTACAAGAATGTTGAATTCTTCAACAAAAATCATCTTGGGTGAATGGTAGTCAAAATAATTAAAAGAAGTTTGAAGCAAGAAGAGCTTCACCTTCAAACAAAACAACTTGCTCGTATTCATGTCTGTTTATTTTCAATACATTGATATAGTAATAATAATTATACAGGGTGTGCCGTAATGAATGGATAATATGGAGCCTGCAGGTAGAGGACTCTATGGCGGTTCAGATAAATATATTTTACGTTTTGTAAAAGTGCCTTAGTTTTCGAGATATTGGGGATTATCGATGAATCATCCCAAATATTAATAAAAACTGGATATTGACATTTTTCATCATAGCCGATCAAAATAAATTCCTTGATTTAATGGCATTTTTTGATTGCTCGAGGAGTCTTTTGCGATTTTTCAGTACACAGGGTTTTTCACAAGTAAACGGACAAACGAAAACCGTGAATAGAGGGCATTGAGCTGAGTTCAAAAACACCTCAGATGTGTGTCTTAGGCATTCCGTTTCCGATATACAGAGGAGTTTATTCATATTTCCCGAATTTTCGTTCGGCTATAACTCCAAATATTTTAGTCGGCTAAAAATTAATTATCCGCTTAAACTTGTAAGTTTCATTAGAACAGAACATTAAAAGTTGACGAACACAGGACCGGACTCATTGAGGCTATATTCAAATTTAAACTCATGCGAAACACTCTGTTCTGTTCTCTGGTGTTTTTTTCGTCATAATTTTGAATTTTTCAGGTATCTAGATTGATTTTCTCAAAATCAATGAAACTTTGGTATGCCTTATCAGTGGATTATTTTTGATGAATAACTGATTGGTGGTGAAATGCCTCTGGAAAAAACAGAGCTGCATATTGACTTTTACTTCACATTAATTAATGGGATGAATATGATCGCCAATCAAATGTGGAAATCTAAAAATGGAATTGGAAATGTTTTCTTTGTTTTTTTTTCTTTCTTTGTTTTTATTCACACAACTAGTTGTCCATAGAAAAATAGATTCATTCTGAAGATCAAGTTTTAATTTTTTGTTTCAAGATAGCGTTGTTTTTCCATCCATATTTGGGTATTATCAATTTTGAAACATTCTATCATTGTGAATGCCTATTTTGAAGACCGAATATGGTATAATTGTTGAACACATTCAACAGAATATTCTTTGAAAAAAAAATCAATTAAGAATTTTTGAATACAATTTCATGAAGTGCTCTATTCCTTAGAGGCGTCTGACCAAAACAACTATTTCTAGAACATGATCAACAGGTGGGGCAACCCAAAAATCAATTCATTTTGAGACAATAATAATGCAGATAACAAAAAAGTTGAAATTATTATTAAAAAACTACATACACGGTGTTTTTATGAGTTTGAAGTTTAGTAAAGCCTCACTGAGCCCGGTCCAGATTTTTGTCGAATTTTAATGCTCTGTTTCAATGAAATTAACAACTCAAGGCTAAATATAAATTTTCAGTCGACTTGATCGAGAATTTCAGGAGTTATAGCCAAACGGAAATTCGAGAAATTTCAAAAAACCCCGAAGGAACCTACATATAGGGTGCCCCAAAACTATTGAATCAAACGTCACACCACGATAGAGTAGATCAAATACTATCGAATGGCACCAACATCAGTTGAGCGAAAATGTACCGTTTCTGAGAAAACCTAACCTAAAGTTGCCGATTTTTTCAATCACAAGGCCAATTTGTAATTAAGGATAGCTTTTTCCTCCCATATTATCACCCCTGTTTATTTTGAGTATTAGAAATGTAGAAAATACAATTGTTTTAATTTACATTTACTTGGGTTATGGTTATCGATTAACTACTTGAAATAATTTCACTTAGGGGAAATAAAACAGTAATCTTAGTTCAATATAATTTAAAATCGATATCCTTTTTCACAAACTGGCCCTGTTATTAAGAAAAATAGTTCGAAAATCGGCAACTTAAGGTAAAATTCTGATTATTTTGGAAACGCTACAGTTTCGTCGAACTAATGTGGGTGTCTTTCGGTAATATTTGGTTTACTCAAACGTGGTGTGATGTTTGATTCACTAGTTTTGGGACATCCTGTATATGGGGTGATTTTGAACTCAGCGCAATGCCCTCTATTCACGGTTTTCATTTGTCTGTTTACTTGTGAAACAACCTGTATACTCCTTGTACTATGAAAATTTTGAAACAAATGCCCTCACCGTCATATGAAAATTCAAATTCTTCTTGTTGTGAGAAACGTTCATCGAGAGACTCTGGTTCATCCTTTTACCCAACGTCGACCCTGGTTACATTGCCCGTTAGAGAAATGAAATGGGCATCTGTTTACTGCAAAACACGTGTTAATGCTGATACGAAGGGTTCAAACTTTTCTACCTGATTCGAGCTTTTTAGGAACGAATTGCTCATGATGCCGAGTAACATTTCGTTTGCGTGTTATATTGGATAAAATTGAATTTATTCCATGGATGATTCGAGAATTATTGATGTCCAGAATGCTCCAGAATGATGAAAATTTTCAGATTTCATAGAAATTCTTGCGAAAATTATCTCGTATATTGTCAAGTTTAGATTCATTCAGAACTATGAAGTTCGGCAACTAATGATATAATAATAATTCAATATTCTATTTGCCTCAAGACTCGAAATTTTTCGAGAAACGATATATTTTTAATGATTTGATGTCGAATAAATCAAAAAATTATGTGTGTTGATATTATATTTTCATTCATTGAAAAATATTTAGAAGAATGAAGCTCAACAAATGATACGAACAAGATACTTATTCAATTAGCCTCATGATCCGAAACATTTCAGAATTTATTTCGTGTTTAGATAATCCGCTGCATATCGTTGTTCACAATACGACTGTCAATTAAGGACCAATTATAGAACGATTTAATTAGGTAATAGATCAATAGCTTTCGGAAATGTTGGTCAGTCTATAAACTGACAACTCATTTTGTCAAATGACGGATTTCAGCATCATATTGCTACATAGTATAATGAGAGTTCAAAAAAATTTGTATAGACTACAGAATTTAGATGGTTGATATTATGTGTCGCTAACAGTCAATCACATTTCCTTTAGCGCAGTTGTTGTTTTGAAGAAAAAGTAGTAGATTCTCGCAAAATCCGAAACCCTATGTGAATAGGCCCAGTTGTTCAGTTCGGTATTAAAGTTTATCCTAGATTGATTTTGACATTTCAGTTCAATTTTGTCAGGTTAATCTAGGATCATCTCAAATCTCGGCCTAATCCTGAACTGAACAACCGGGCCTTATAGTAATAGCAACGTAGCATTCATTAAGTCGGTATATCATGGGAATAGTACTAATTTTTTATAGCAGAGAATAGTGGTTTTTATCCTCGGTATTCACGAAATTTATATTATTATGTTTTTTTAAGGTGAATCGGCCCGAAATCGTGAATCTCCCGACCTGCTAGTTTCGTACACTTCTAAGACAATAGCATAATAACTCAAATTTCAATATTTTAACAGAAATTTTTGAATTTAAGGGAGAGACACATTAAAAAAATCGATAGCAAGTTACCGCCTAACCTACGAGCTCAGCAAGCTTGCCGAAGTTGAAACTGGTACCAATCTACTCAGTGCTTCATAATATGTATAGTTTTATGACTCTGTGTTTTTTAGAATCTGTAAAAAAAAATTAAAAACTGTAAACTCGTCATCGCCGTCCAAAAGCTGTATCTTGGAAGGGCTGTCGATTTGGAAACAAATTTATACGAACTACCCCCGCTTATTTTCATTAAGGAATCATCTCCCTTAGTCGTTCGCATTTGTTTACAGATATCCTGTATACAGATATGTTTTATCTATGTACCTATTTATTTTGGATAGTAGAAGTTCAATCAATATGTATAATTTTCGAAGACCAAAACAAAAATTTCAATTGCACCTGATTTGGTAATTATAAGAATCATCATTTATTTTGAAAAATAAAACTGCATGCGAAAATACTTAAATTAACTTTTGTCTTTCTCCTTTCATCATTCGTCCATCATAGTGCCCGCTGTTCATCATAGCTTTTGGGAATTTACCAATCAATCATCTGAATATCAATCATATGTATCCAAGTATGTATCTATATTATTAACTTCATTTTGTAGATTCATCATGTCTTGACAAAAATATGGTTGCAATATCGAAATAAGCTGACCCAAGGCCTTCAATTGACTTCAATTTTGTTTATTTTCTCACTTATATCCAGTATGATCTATCGAAAAATGCAAATCTGTTTTGGATAATTCTTTATGAAATCTTACTTGTTTCGATATAATTGGTAATTTTCTTTATGAAACATCACTAAAAAATTTAAACCAGAGAGATGGTACAAGCTCTTCAAAGTTTCGGGAAAATCCAATATTTAAACATAATCGATAATAAAAGAGATGTTTGTGAGCGAAGAATACCTCAAAATCATTGAGCAATCCGATTCAAGAAAAATATATAGAGCGTTCCATTTGAAATAACATAACAATGTCCAACATTCGGTTTAGCCGACGTTGTTCATTTCTGTGATATTGTAAAATTTGTAGCATTTTTTCTCTTGATTCTGAAATGAAAATTTTCGGAATGGCTCATTGACCTCGAATATTCATCACCATTCAGATCTGAATATTCTTTTCCAAAAAAATTTTTTTTTCGCTGAACAGCTCATTTTATTATATGCAATATAACAATACTGATTATTCGTTTTTCTAATAGGCAGTATTATCTATATAGATCATTTCCATAGAGAGAAGCAATATTATTATGGAAAAGACCCAAATCGATTTGTTTTCAGATAGGTAATGAAATAGTTCGCCAAATTCAGAATTATAGTGTTAGCTTGAGATGAAAGAAGTTCAACGGATGCATAGATACACACGATGAAATATAAACAGTCATAATCCCATTCGAGAGAGCCAAGATTGGTTTTCTTTCACGTGATTCTTTCCCCTACAGAAGAATGCGATAAAAAATCGTTGAGATATGCCGCCTGGATTGCAATAATGGAGGAGAAAACGCGCTGCGCCTCTCTTTACTTAATTCCTCCGTATACTGATATTCCGCCTGTCTACACCTACTTGCACAGTACAACGTTGCCATTTTCGGAGGTGCTAACGAGCAAAGAGTCTTCCAGAGAAATTCTTCGATATACAGCTCAGCACACTAGCGCCAGTGATATACACTCGAACTAAAAGATTGTTCAGTACATAAAGGGGGTGCGTTGTGACCTCAAAACGATTTTTTGATATGTTGGTCCCTGAAGCCTCCTGAATCTAACAAGCTAAAAAACAAGGCAAAACGTTGTCACCTCCGATTTCGTAGGTGACAGCGATATATATGAGGTGAGAGCGTTAAACGAGTTACTATTTTGGAGGTGGTATTAACACTTTATGCGTTGTTACCTCCGTTAAGTTCATTGGGCGACCTGACCTCCGGGTGAAGGAGTTATATAATTGGAATAATTTTTGCTTATATATGTAGAGGGGAAGGTAAATAACAGGGGTACCTAAAGAGGGGAAAAGATTTGTATCGAAAAATGTTTCTTCAAACGAATCAGACCTTACTACCTCCGCATATATTTCTTATTATTAGTGCGCTCTCACCTCCCGCAACGTTGCCAGATTTTAGGAGGACAGAAAGTAAGGCAGCTTCAATTCTACTCATATATAGAATACAGCTGCTCTTCCGATTCATTCACACTTATTGAAACCTGTAAATAGTTCGAGAACGATACTGATATTAATGAACTTCATACGCTAATACTTGATTGATAAGCTTCGTGATCTCGGTGTAAATGAATTTGGTCAGAAATTATTATCTTTTCTTCATGAATATTAACAGTTTTGAATAAATATGCTTATGTCTACGATACTTCGTCCGATAGGGGAGTTTAATACCATATAGGTCCCAAAATGAATGATACATGACAATGAAATTTTTCGTGACATATAAGATTAATTCCAAAGACAATTTTACCGAATTTGTTCTGGTATGAAATAGTAATCTAATTTTTGGGCATTATATTCACGACATTAGGAACTCCATTGGGATGTTTTTCCCGAATGAATCAACAAAGATATACGTTTTACTTTCAGCTTCTATACTTCAATTACTTTTATTATAGCACTGGATTGGCCATGGAAATTGGATACCTTTCACTCTGTATGGTACGAAAATGTTGGGTTGAGACGCTTGTCAAAACATTTTTGAGTTTTGAATCAGTGCTACTTAGTCCGTTCTACGTGAGACTCTCAGTAATTACGTATTTAATCACAATGCCAAATAACCTCGGAAAATATTAAGTCGAAAATATGTAACGAACATAACTGACGTTTATACAAACTGATTGAAGACATACCAAATCTATTTATTTACATGGAAAATACAAGTGATCAGTAGTTTGAGCAGAGTTACTGTTGTTTATCTTCTTAGAATTCAAAAAAATCAACCCGAAGAATAAATGCATTTGATGCAGTGTTAGCGTTGAGTTGAATACTCAAAGGTGGTAGGGAATGGGTATCTCTTGAAAAAATGAACGGATAATCACAAGAATGTTGAATTCTTCAACAAAAATCATCTTGCGTGAATGGTAGTCTGGGTAGTCAAAATAATTAAAAGAAGTTTGAAGCAATAGGAGCTTCACCTTAAAAAAAAAACAACTGGCTTGTATTGATGTCTGTTTATTTTCAATACATTGATATAATAATAATAATTATACAGGCTGTGGCGTAATGAATGGATAATATGGAGCCTCCGGCTAGAGGACTCTATGACGGTTTAGATAAATATATTTTACGTTTTGTAAAAGTGCCTTGGTTTTCGAGATATTGTAGATTTTCGATTAATCACCCCAAATAATAATAATAACTGGATATTGACACTTTTCATCATAGCGGATCAAAAGAAACTCCTTGATTTAATGGCATTTTTCAATTGCTCCAGGAGTCTTTTGCGATTTTACAGTACACAGGGTGTTTCACAAGTAAACGGACAAACGAAAACCGTGAATAGAGGGCATTGAGCTGAGTTCAAAAACACCTCATATGTGTGTCTTAGCTATTCCGTCTTCGATATACAGAGGAGTTTATTCAAATTTACCGAATTTTCGTTCGGCTATAACTCCAAATATTTTAGTTGGATTCGGCTTAAAATTCACTATCCGCTTAAACTTGTAAGTTTCAATAAAAGAGAACATTAAAAGTTGACGAACACAGGACCGGACTCATTGAGGCTATATTCAAATTAAAACTCATGCAAAACACTCTGTTTGTAGTTTTTTTCGTCATAAATTTGAATTTTTCAGGTATCTACATTGATTTCCTCAAAATCAATGAAACTTTGGTATGCCTTATCAGTGGATTATTTTTAATGAATAATTGTTTGGTGGTGAAATGGCTCTGGAAAAAACAGCGCTGCATATTGACTTTTACTTCACATTAATTAATGGGATGAATATGATCGCCAATCAAATGTCGAAATCTAAAAATGGAATTGGAAATGTTCAACTGAAGTTTTTCGTTCTCAATATATGTCTTGCATCTGTTTTTGATATTTATAGCATATCTGGGTATTCAGATAAGACATTTACAGTGATAATGAGCATTGATATTGATAATGAACAAAAAAGGAAATAAAAAACTGCGCAATCATGAAAATAATAATTATAACTCAATATCTTCTTAATGAATCGCTTTTTATGGACATCGTGGAACTGAAGTAATTTTCCGAACTGATTTTCACCTCATTTGGTGTTTTAGTGAAGGTAATGATTGGCACTTCGAATAAGTATGATGAATGCACTTTCGAACTCTTCACTGATTCCGTTATAGTCATTATTGGATCTATGGAAATCTATGGATTGGTCTGGTCTTATTACAATTTGTTATTGAAACATTGATGATATTCATGCACCAGCAAAAGTATTTATCAGTATTTCAGGTCATTTCATTAGAAGGGTAGGACCCCAACATTGGAATGCTAGATATCCAGATCTGACACCCCGCGATTTCTTTCTTTGTTTTTATTCACACAACTAGTTGTCCATAGAAAAATAGATTCATTCTGAAGATCAAGTTTTAATTTTTAGTTTCAAGATAGCGTAGTTTCTCCATCCATATCTGGGCATTATAAATTTTGAAACATTTCATCATTGTGAATGACTATTTTGAAGACCGAATAAGGTATAATTGTTGAACACATTCAACAGAATATTCTTTGAAAAAAAAATTCAATTAAGAATTTCTAAATACATTTTCATGAAGTGCTCTATTCCTTAGAGGCGTCTGACCAAAACAATTATTTCTAGAATATGATCAACAGGTGGGACAACCCAAAAATCAATTCATTTTGGGACAATAATAATGCAGATAACAAAAAAGTTAAAATTATGATTAAAAAACACGGTATTTTTATGAGTTTGAAGTGAAGTGAAGCCTCACTGAGCCCGGTCCTGATTTTTTTCGAATTTTAATGCTCTGTTCCAATGAAATTAACAACTCAAGGCTAAATATAAATTTTCAGTCGACTTGATCAAGAATTTCAGGAGTTATAGCCAAACGGAAATTCGAGAAATTTAAAGAAACCCCGAAGAAACTTGTATATAGGGTGCCCCAAAACTATTGAATCAAACGTCACACCACGATAGAGCAGATCAAATACTATCGACTGACACCAACATTAGTTGAGCGAAAATGTACGGTTTCTGAGAAAACCTAACCTAAAGTTGCCGATTTTCGAACTATTTTTTCAATCACAAGGCCAATTTGTGATTGAGGATAGCGTTTTTCTCCCATATTATCACCCGTGTTTATTCTGAGTATCAAAAATCATGTAGTAAAAACAATTTTTTCAATTTACCTTTACTCAGGTTATGGTTATCGATTAACTACTTAAAATAATTTGAATTAGGGGAGATATAACAATAATCTTAGTTCAATATAATTTAATATCGATTTCCGTTTTCACAAACTGGCCCTGTTATTGAGAAAAATAGTTCGAAAATCGCAACTTTAGGTATTTTAATAAAATTCTGATTATTCTGGAAACGGTACATTTTCATCGAACTAATGTTGGTGTCATTCGATAATATTTGGTTTACTCTATCGTGGTGTAACGTTTGATCCACTAGTTTTGGGACATCCTGTATATGGGGTGATTTTGAACTCAGCTCAATGCCCTCTATTCACGGTTTTCATTTGTCTGTTTACTTGTGAAACACCCTGTACCTCCTTGTACCGTCATATGAAAATTCAAATTCTTCTTGTTGTGAGAAACGTTCAGTCCAACATCTGTTTACTGCAAAACACGTGTTAACGCTGATATGTTCAACGTTTTGCCTTGTTTTTTGGCTTGTTAGATTCAGGAGGCTTCAGGGATCAACATATCAAAAAATCGTTTTGAGGTCACAACGCACCCCGTTTATGTACTGAACAATCTTTTAGTTCGAGTGTATATCACTGGCGCAAGTGTGCTGAGCTGTATATCGAAGAATTGCTGTGGGTGACTCTTTGCTCGTTAGCACCTCCGAAAATGGCAACGTTGTATTTTCAAAGCAGATGTACACAGGCGGAATATAAGTATACGGATGAATTAACTGTAGAGAGGCGCAGCGCGCTATCTCCTCCATAATTGCAATCCAGGTGGCATATCTCAACGATTTTTTATCGCATTTATCTGTAGGGGAAAGAATCACGTGAAAGAACACCAATCTTGGCTCTCTCGAATGGAATTATGACTGTTTATATTTCATCGTGTGTATCTATGCATCTGTTGAACTTCTTTCATCTCAAGCTAAATATTCAGATGTAAATGGTGATGAATATTCAAGGACAATGAGCCATTCCGAAAATTTTCATTTCAGAATCAAAAGAAAAAATGCAACAAATTTTACAATATCACAGAAATGAACAACGTCGGCTAAACCGAATGTTGGACATTGTTGTGTTATTTCAAATGGAACGCCCTATATATTTTTCTTGAATCGGATTGCTCAATGATTTTGAGGAATCCTTTGCTCAGAAACATCTGTTTTATTATCGATTATGTTTAATTATTGGATTTTCCCGAAAATTCGAATAGCTTGTACCATCTCTCTGGTTTAAAATACTGGAACTTACAATCTGCACTCAACTAGTAGAATACCTTCTAAAAGAAAAGATCCTTTTACCCACACAACATGGTTATGTAAGAGGTAGATCAACTCAGACAGCAGTGTTTGAGTTCATTTCAGGAATCCTTAATGCCTTGGAGGATTCTAATATAACAGTTTCTGCATATGGCATATCATATTTAGCAAACCGCAGGCAGAGAGTGGTGATCTCTCAGAACGGAAAAACAACAGTTTCGGAAGAAAACCTCACAGAGTTCCGCAGGGTAGCATATTGGGCCCTATCATTTTTATCATTTTTCTAAATGACCTAAGTATCATATTCGATTAAACCATGGTTAGGACAGTGAATTATGCAGATGACACAAACTTCACTGTATTGGCCAAGCACGATTTAGAGTTGAGTTTACCATTTCACACTCAACTCTAACTCTAAATCGTGCTAGCCAGTGGTTTGAAGTAAACGGTTTGTGCATGAATTCTGAAAAAACAAGTGCCATCCTATTCAGGACGGCTCAATCCGGTCCCCAAGTGCCTACCAGCATTTCACTGTCCAACTCCACATTAGAACTGACTAAATCTTGTCGCTTCCTAGGCCTCACTATTGAGGTAACCCTTGATTGGGGAGAGCACATTTCCAACCTTTGCAATCAACTGGGTACCATCTGCTACACTTTGGGAGTCCTCAATAAATATCTGGACATAACCTCACTAAGAACAATATACCAGGCAGTGTTTAGGTATGGCATCATGTTCTATGGTAGTTCATACAACCTACATAGAGTGCTGAAAATGAAGAAGAGAGCCTTCAGAATGATCTGGAGGATGAGGAGGACGGAATCATGCAGGGGAGTCTTCAGAAGGAATGGTCTTTTGACTGCTCCTGCTGTACACATCCAAGAAAGCCTGATATTTACATTCAAGAACTAGCACTACTTCCAAGAGAAAACAGTAAGTAATTACAATACGAGGACAACTGCACTAAAATATCCAAGACACAGATTAAGCCTCACTGAAAAGGGACCTGAATATAGATATATTCGTTATTACAATAAGATAGCTCACAAACTAAGAGGAGAATGGACTCTACAACAGTTCAAGAAATTCATTTTCAAACTCCTACTTGAAATCGAACCCTACAGTGTGGAAGACTTTATGGAACACAGACTATAAAGCAGAAAATGACCCTGTTTCACTTCAAGTGTTCAATGTCATGTGTACACTTTACCTGAAATAAGGCACATTATTTATTTATTTATTTGAATTTTTTAGTGATGTATCATAAAGAAAATTACAAATTATATCGAAACAAGTAAGATTTCATGAAGAATTATCCAAAACAGATTTGCATTTTTCGATAGATCATACAGGATGTAAGGGAAAAAATAAACAAAATTGAAGTCTTTTGAAGGCCTCGAGTCAATATATTTTGAAATTGCAACCATATTTTTGTCAAGACATGATGAATCTACAAAATGAAGGTAATAATATAGATACATACTCGGATACATATGATTGATTGGTAATTCCCAAAAGCTATGATGAACAGGGGACACTATGATGAAAGGAGAAAGACAAAAGTTAATTTAAGTATTTTCGCATGAAGTTTTATTATTCGAAATAAATGATGATTCTTATAATTAACAAATCAGGTGCAATTAAAATTTTTGTTTTGGTCTTCGAAAATAACACATATTGATTAAACTTCTACTATCCAAAATGAATAGGTACATAGATAAAATATATCTATATACAGGATATCTGTAAACAAATGCGAAGGACTAAGGGAGATGATTCCTTAATGAAAATAAGCGGGGCTAGTTCCTATAAATTTTTTTCCAAATAGACAGCTCTTCCAAGATGCAGCCTTGGAAGGCGATGACGAGTCTACAGTTTTTAATTTTTTTTTACAGGTTCTGAAAAACACTGAGTCATAAAACTATACATATTATGAAGCACTGAGTAGATTGGTACCAGTTTCAACTTCGGCAAGCTCGCAGTTTAGGCGGTAACTTGCTATCGATTTTTTTAATGTGTCTCTCCCTTAAATTCAAAAATTTCTGTGAAAATGTTGAAATTTGAGTTATTATGCTATTGTCATAGAAGTATACGAAACTATCAGGTCGGGGGATCGAAGATTTCGGGCCGATTCACATGAAAAAAAAAACATAATAAAATGAATTTCGTGAATACCGAGGCTGAAAACCACTATTCTCCGCTATGAAAATTTAATATCATTCCAATAATATACCGAGTTAATTAATGCTACGTTGCTATTACTATAAGGCCCGGTTGTTCAGTTCAGGATAAGGCCGAGATTTAAGATGATCCTAGATTAACCTGACAGAACTGAACTGAAATGTCAAAATCAATTTAGGATAAACTTTAATCCCGAACTGAACAACTGGGCCTATTCATGTAGAGTTTCGGATTTTGCGAGAATCAACTGCTTTTTCTTCAAAACAACAACTGCGCTGAAGGAAATGTGATTGACTGTTATCTATATCATTTACATCATTATTTGCCGAACTTCAAAGTTCTGAATGAATTAAAATCTAAACTTGAAAATATACGAGATAATTTTCGCAAGAATTTCAATGAAATCTGAAAATTTTCATCATTCTGGAGCATTCTGGACATCAATAATTCTCGAATCATCCATGGAATAAATTCAATTTTATCCAATATAACACGCAAAACGAAATGTTATTCGAACTCGGCATCTTGAGCAATTCGTTCCTAAAAAGCCCGAATCAGGTAGAAAATTTTGAACCCTTCATATCGGCGTTAACACGTGTTTTGCAGTAAACAGATGCCGATTTCGTTTTCAACGGGCCATGTAACTAGGGTCGGCGTTGGGTGAAAGGATGAACGGTTCTTACAACAAGAAGAATTTGAATTTTCATATGACGGTGAGGGCATTTGTTTTAAAATTTTCAGAGTACAAGAAGTATACAGGGTGTTTCACGAGTAAACAGACAAATGAAAACCGTGAAAAGAGGGCATTGAGCTGAGTTCAGAATCATACCATATACAGGGTGTTCCAAAACTAGTGAATCAAACGTCACTCCACGATAGAGTAAACCAAATATTATCGAATGACACCAACATTAGTTCGACGAAAATGTACCGTTTCCAAGATAATCAGAATTTTATTAAAATACATAAAGTTGCCGATTTTCGAACTATTTTTCTTAATAACAGGGCCAGTTTGTGAAAAAGGATATCGATTTTAAATTATATTGAAGTAATATTATTGTATCATCTCCCCTAATTGAAATTATTTTAAGTAGTTAATCGATAACCATAACCTAAGTAAATGTAAATTAAAACAATTGTTTTTTCTACATGATTTTTAATACTCAGAATAAACAGGGGTGATAATATGGGAGAAAAACGCTATCCTCAATAACAAATTGGCCTTGTGACTGAAAAAATAGTTCGAAAATCGGCAACTTTAGGTTTTTTTAGAAACGGTACATTTTCGCTCAACTAATGTTGGTGTCATTCGATAGTATTTGATCTACTCTATCGTGGTATGACGTTTGATTCAATAGTTTTGGGGCACTCTATATATAGGTTTCTTCGAGGTTTTTTGAAATTTCTCGAATTTCCGTTTGGCTATAACTCCTGAAATTCTGATCAAGTCGACTGAAAATTTATATTTAGCCTTGAGTTGTTAATTTCATTGAAACAGAGCATTAAAATTCGACAAAAATCTGGACCGGGCTCAGTGAGGCTTTAATAATAATAATAATAATAAACTCCTTCATTTCAGATTTTACATATAATTTCTTATATATAAGAAAATGAAATGACGTCAAATTAGTGACCAAGAAACTAAATAATATTATCCGAAAGAAAATAATCCGATAAATTATATGGTTCCAATTGAACCAGCAACCTCTTAATGGATTTCTTAAATTTACCCATATTATAACATCCCTTGAGACTATTTGGTAATCTATTAAACATTTTCACACATGCATAATATGGACCCTTTTCTATCATAGTTAATCTATGATGTGGAAAAATGAGATCCAAACTTCTTGTGTTATAATTATGATCACCACATGCGATGAACATATTCCTATTCTTAAAGACAAACATCAAACTCTCATATATGTACAAACCAAATACAGTCAATATTCCCATGCTCCTAAATTTGCCTCTACACGATTCTCTATAATTCATTTTTAAAATGTTCCTAATGATCCTCTTCTGGACTACAAATATTGACGTAATTTTGCAGTTCCCTCCCCAAAAAATAATTCCGTATCTCAAAATTGACTCGACATTAGCAAAATAAATAATCTTTAATGTATTTTCATTTATGTAGTGGGCTAAAGTCTTAATTCCGTATCCCACACTGGATAACTTCAAACAAGTCTTCTCTATGTGTTCTTCCCAATTAAGAAACTCATCAACATGTACACCCAGGAATTTTGTGTCCGATACAATTTTAACTTCCTGATTTACTAGGTTAATATAAGCTGGAACAGAATATTGTGACTGCCTCGTCCGAAACAACATTAGACTTGTTTTGGATTCATTTATCATCAATCCATTCATAGAAAACCAATCGTTCAATATGCAAAACTTATCTTTAGTTTTCTCTATAATTTGTTCCATATTATTTCCTCCAATTAAAACGTTAGTATCATCTACAAAGTTTGTAATTGAGCTATCATGAACTGTCAAAGGAAGATCATTTATGTAAATGATAAACAAAACTGGACCGGCAATACTGCCTTGTCCAACACCAAAATCTATAGAACAAATGTCTGATTTTACCCTATCATTTCCATTGCTGACAACAACTTGTTGATTTCTATTTGATAAAAATGATCTTACCCAATCATTAGCTTTACCTCGTATGCCATATTTCTCCAGTTTTTTCAACAGAATTTCGTGATTAACACAGTCAAAAGCTTTACTTAGATCAATGAAAAGTCCCAAGACTAAATCTTTGTTTTCTAAATGATTCAATATTGCATTAACAAACTGATAAATAGCTGTGTTAGTTGATCTACCCTTTAAATATCCATGTTGAAACTGAGCAAATAATTTATTTTCATTCATGAAACAGAGCAACCTTGAAGTCAACACTAATTCAAAAATTTTGGAGAAAGCTGGTAATAAGCTAATCGGTCTAAAGTTGTTCAAATCATTTGGGTCTCCTTTCTTGAATATAGGTTTTATCAAAGCAAATTTTAGCTGGTCAGGAAATATTGAGTATTTCATAGAGTTATTTATGATGTAGCAGAGTACGTCCGATTGGTTCCCGATCGAGGCCTTCGCAATATTTACAGGTATTTCATCATAACCACTACAATATTTACTTTTTAAATGCAGAGATAATTCTACCAGTTCAACTGCGCTAACAGGCCTAAGGAACATAGACCTATCCTGTTCTGGAATTTGACATTTGAAAGTTTTACCACATTGAACATTAGTTAAATTCTTTATAACTTCTACAAGGAAGGAATTGAATTCATTAGCAAATTTTGGTGGATCCTCACATATTAAATTCTCTTGATATCTATTTTTACCCGTTATTTCCCTACAAATTGACTTCATCTTACAATCCGATTTTTGTATCCTATACTCATATTGCCTACTTTTCTCTTTTTGCAACAAACTATCATATTCTTTTTTCAACTGACTGTATTGGGACTTATAAACTGAGTTAAAACTAGATAAAACTAACATAATGTCCAATCTTTCTTTGATTTTATCTATTTCAACATTTTTTGTTACTTTAGTTGTGACAACAACAATCTTCGACTTTTGCACTACGCATTCCAATGCACAACATTCAAATTCACCTGCCACTGACAAAACACTAATGTGTTTGAGTTCTTTAGCCACAACACTTCCGCGAACATAAATTGCCGAACCCCCATATCCAGATTCTCGACAAAAGCTGGCTCCAAGTTTGAAGTTATGCAATCCCAGTTGTCTTAATTCATCTTCAGATTTCCAGTGTTCAGTTATGCATAATATAGCACATTCAGGATGGTCTGCTAGTAATTTCTCCACTTTATTGACACTATTTCCCATAGATTGGACATTTTGATGAATTACACTTATTGTATGTTTCGAATATTCTTTGTTAATTGTGTTGCTGCCTGTTCTTCCGAAAAAATTGATTGTCGAAAGAAAACTCTCTCAAAATAATACCTTTTGGCCAAAATGAATCATTGAAAACTTTTTTGTATGTATCATCATCGGGAAGTCCAATACTGAATGCCGAATTTTCACCCACAGTATTGAGTTTTTTTACCATAATTTGTTCACTCTTGTCGACGTTTTTCAAAAACAATTTAATTTTTGGGTTGCCCCACCTGTTGATCATGTTCTAGAAATAATTGTTTTGGTCAGACGCCTCTAAGGAATAGAGCACTTCATGAAAATGTATTTAGAAATCCATAATTGATTTTTTTTCAAAGAATATTCTGTTGAATGTGTTCAACAATTATACCATATTCGGTCTTCAAAATACTCTTTCACAAGGATAAAATGTTTCAAAATTGATAATATCCAAATATGGATGGAAAAACTACGCTATCTTGAAACTAAAATTTAAAACTTGATATTCAGAATGAATCTTTTTTTCTATGGACAACTAGTTGTGTGAATAAAAACAAAGAAAGAAATCGCGGGGTGTCAGATCGGGAGATCTAGCAGTCCAATATTGGGGTCCTACCCTTCTAATAAAATGACCTGAAATACTGATAAATACTTTTGCTGGTGCATAAATATCATCAATGTTTCAATAACAAATTGTAATAAGACCAGAACAATCCATAGATTTCCATAGATCCAATAATGACTATAACGGAATCAGTGAAGAATTCGAAAGTGCACTTATCATACTTATCCGAAGTGCCAATCATTACCTTCACTAAAAGACCAAATGAGGTGAAAATCAGTTCGGAAAATTACTTCAGTTCCACGTTGTCCATAAAAAGCGATTCATTCGGAAGACATCGAATTATAATTATTATTTTCATGATCATGATAGCGTAGTTTTTCATTTTTATTTTTGTTCATTATCAATAATAAAGCTTATTATCACTGTTAATGACTTATCTGAATAACCAGATATGCTATAAATATCAAAAACAAATGCAAGACATATATTGAGAACGAAAAAATTCAGTTGAACATTTCCAATTCCATTTTTAGATTTCCTCAGTTGATTGGCGATCATATTCATCCCATTAATAAATGTGAAGTAAAAGTCAATATGCAGCGCTGTTCTTTCCAGACATTTCACGATCAAACAATTATTCATTAGAAATAATCTGAAAAGGCATACCAAAGTTTCATTGATTTTGAGAAAATCAATGAAGATACCTGAAAAATTCAAAATTATGACGAGAAAAACTACAAACAGAGTGTTTTGCATGAGTTTAAATTTGAATATATCCTCAATGAGTCCGGTCCTGTGTTCGTCAACTTTTAATGTTCTGTTTTATTGAAACTTAGAAGTTTAAGCGGATAATGAATTTTTTGCCGAATCCAACTAAAATATTTGGAGTTATAGCCGAACAAAAATTAGGGAAATTTGAATAAACTCATCTCTATATCGGAAACGGAATGCCTAAGACACACATATGAGGTGTTTTTGAACTAAGCTCAATGCCCTCTATTCACGGTTTTCGTTTGTCCGTTTTCTTGTGAAACACCCTGTGTACTGAAAAATTTCAAAAGACTCCTCGAGCAATTAAGAAATGCCATTAAATCAAGGAGTTTCTTTTGAACCGCTATGATGAAAAATGTCAATATCCAGTTATTATTATTATTTGGGGTGATTCATCGAAAATCCCCAATATCTCGAAAACCAAGGCACTTTTGCCAAACGTAAAATTGAATTATTTGAACCGCCATAGAGTACTCTACCCGCAGGCTCCATATTATCCACTCATTACGCCACACCCTGTATAATTATTATTATTATATCAATGTATTGAAAATAAACAGACATGAATACTAGGCAGTTGTTTTGTTTGAAGGTGAAGCTCCTGTTGCTTCAAACTTCTTTTAATTATTTTGAGTACCATTCACGCAAGATGATTTTTGTTGAGGAATTCAACATTCTCGTAATTATCCGTTCATTTCTTCAAGAGATACCCATTCCCTACCACCTATGAGTATTCAATTCAATGCTAACACTGCATCAAATGCATTTCATCTTCGGGTTGATTTTTTTGAGTTCTACAACTGATGTAACGTCTTCAGCCAAAGAAAATAAACAACAGTAACTCTCCTCAAGCTACTGATTACTTCTATTTTCCATGTAAATAAATAGATTTGGTATGTTTTCAATCAGTTTGTATAAATGTCAATTATGTTCGTTACATATTTTCGACGCAATTTTTTCCGGAGTGATTTGACATTGTGATGAAATACGTAATTACTGAGAGTCTCACGTAGAACGGACTACGTAGCACTGATTTAAAACTCAAAAATGTTTTGACAAGCGTCTTAACCCAACATTTTCGTACCATACAGAGTGAAAGGTATTCAATTTCCATGGCCAATCCTGTGCTAAAATGAAAGTGAATGAAGTATAGAAGCTGAAAGTAAAACGTATATCTTTGTTGATTCATTCGGGAAAAACATTTCAATGGAGTTCCTCATGTCGTGAATATAATGCCCAAAATTTAGATAACTATTTCATACCAGAACAAATTCGGTAAAATTGCCTTTGGAATTAATCTTATATGTAACGAAAAATTTCATTGTCATGTATCATTCATTTTAGGACCTATACGGTATTAAACTCCCCTATCGGACGAAGTATCGTAGACATAGCATACTTATTCAAAACTGTTGATATTCATGAAGAAAAGATAATAATTTCTGTCCAAATTCATTTACTCCGAATCCTTATCAATCAATTATTAGCGTATGAAGTTTATTGATATCAGTATCGTTCTCGAACTATTTACAGGTTTCAGTATGTGTGAATGAATCGGAAGAGCAGCTGTATTCTGTATATGAGTAGAATTCAAGCTGCCCTACTTTCTGTCCTCCTGAAATCTGGCAACGTTGCGGGAGGTGAGAGCGCACTACTAATAAGAAATATATGCGGAGGTAGTAAGGTCTGATTCGTTTGAAGAAAAATTTTTCGATAAAAATCTTTTCCCCTCTTTAGGTACCCCTGTTATTTACCTTCCCCTCTACATATATAAACAAAAATTATTCCAATTATATAACTCCTTCACCCGGAGGTCAGGTCGCCCAATGAACTTAATGGAGGTAAATAAATAAATATAATATAATAAATAAATAATATATATATATATATATATATATATATATTAAAATACTATGGGTAATATACGGCAATACTTCGAATTCACTATATATATATATATTTTTTTTTTTTTGCTGGGCGTTCCACCCAGACACCTGCTACTGCTACGGACCTTGAAGGAATTTCCTGACCATTCTTGCCGTGCTCAACAAGACCTGCTTCTGGGAGCTGGATATTACAGTTGGGTCTAAGCAGAGTCTAGCGGTGTTGTCGTGTAATTTTTTTTCGACGAGACCATTTACCGAGATTATCAATGGCAATATACTGATGGCTTTCAGGTTGTGCACGTCCCGGAGCTGGTAGGCCAGGTCAGAGTATTTACTAATCTTCTCCGAATAGGCTCTGGCTAAGTTGTCGTCCGCCGGAACAGTGGAATCCAGCAACAGACACGTCTGTTCCTGTTTATCAAAGAGCGCCACATCTGATCTATTGTGCGCCACTCCTCCATCCGTCACAAGTGTCACGTCCCAGTACAGCTTGTAGCGCTCGTTCTCCAGGAGGGTCTTCGGTTTATACAGGTGTTGCTGTACCTCTTCCCTGAGCAATCCTAGTTTCAATGCGATTTGCTGGTGGTAGATCTTTTCCATCGCATTATGCCTTTCAAGGTAGTCTCTAGGAGCCAGAATCGGACAGGAAAAGGTCACATGTTGGATCGACTCTGCGGCCTGGGAGCGTTTTCGACATCGGTCAGATGGGATATCCTGCCCAGCGATATGCTTCATGTACATCCGGTCAGGGACTACCTGATCTTGGATCGCCAGGATTCTTCCTTCCGTTTCCGGAAACAGGTATCCTGCTCGCAGGTAAGTAAGAGATTCCACTTTATCTACTTCTTCACTCCCTAGGTGACTTGGGTATCTGCCGTGCAGGGCCTTGGCACTCCATTCTTTAATGCGTTCTTCCACACAGTAGGTCGGGACCTGGTATTCTGGCTCGGAAAGCTTCAAAGCGGATAATCCAACGTCAGCTTCACGGATTGCCCCGAACAGAGGTGAGCCCTGCTTCAGGAAATGCTGCCGCAGGTCACTCACGCTCTTCCAATGGAATCTCCAAGCTTAACAGCCCCCTCCCACCCCTGTGTCTTCTGAGGTATAGCCTTAGCGTCGAGGAATGGGGGTGGTGTACGCCATATTTAGTAAGTATGGATCTTACCTCCCCATCTAGACTGCGAAGCTCAGTCGTCGACCAGTTGATGACGCCGAAGGAATACGCCATACTTGGGATCGCCCAGATATTAATGAGTAGGGTAGCAGAGCAGATTCTGGGCCACTTCAATGGCGATTGAAGAGTAATCCGACAAAGTATGATTCGGAGTACTTGAACATTATGTGGTTGGATTATGAAATGTTATACTGGTGTGTTATTAGATTGATTGATGAATATTTTTCAGAGTTAGATGAAAAAATCGTTGTTTAATTAAGGATGGTGTCTCTGTGTGCGTGAAAGGAAGAAGCTATAAAGGTGGTCCATGATTTCGTATAATAGATAAAATTGGAAATGTTTCTTTGTTCCTTTGACAGAGGTTTTTTTTTTTCTCATCTGTGGAGATGTTCCGAGAAAACGTTTGGGTCTTTTATTGTTTAAATAAGGGTGTCTTTGCATGCCCGAAAAAAAGAGCAATAAAGATCGGTAATAATTCAGTATAATAGATGAGATTCCTTTGACAGGGTTTTTTTTTCTTATCTATGAGGATGTTTCGAGAAAACTATCAGTTTGGGTCTTTTATCATAAAATGACAATTTTCTGAATTAATGGTCACTCTTTTACTCCCCAATATACCTGTGGATTCTAACCGTAATAAAAATGTAAATTTTACCCATTCGAAATAAGTTTGGTGCTATAGGTATTCGAAGATGTCAGTCTGCATTCCGCCTCATGTGATAAGAATGACAGGTTTACTCATTCCCTTTGTCCAAAAATGGTACATTATGACCGCTAATGGGGGCTGAAGGTTTATTGTGTTTAATGACAAAGGGCGGAGCTATCCCTTAATTCTTCTCGATACACCTGTCGAGTGGCGTTTCTCACCGTAATAAATAAAAGATTTAATTGGTCTTCAGTTCAGATTCGTTTGATGCAGATCTTTTATAACGAAAACAGTCTGGTAATTTTTTTGAATGGTAAGAAGGGCCATGATGGTGGGGAAAAAGGGTCGGGAAGAATATAAAAAGAATAGAAGTGACATTCCAACATCAGTCTTCAATTCTCAGTTGCTCTGACTTTGATGAAAAAAGAAATATCACAGAGTTTGTTGCAGTCCATAGAGTACTAAGAAATTGTTTTTCTTCAGTGAATTTTTGTGACGAATCTCATTTTCCAATGTAAGTATTCAAACTTTGTAGCGATGGAAATATTCTTAAATATTTGAAATTTATTTCAGCATAAAATAAAAAAAACAATAAAAATTATAACAATGGATCTGACAAAAATTAACCAGTGTGGTTCACTTTCACAGCACCAGAAACCAATTGCATCACTTAAGGATTTGATAGTGGGTGAAGTCCATCGAATAATTGATGCAAAATTACTGAAGACTAGATTCGGGGAATCTATTCTCTTGGAGTTGGAAGAAAAGTGTATATTTCTACCGAAACGAGCAAACGACCATCTGAAGCAAGTCATAAAGGAATTCAGTGGAGCTGGGTTTGGAAACAAATTCCTTGGGGTGAAGGAAATACCGAAATATAAACCAGTTCAACTCTTTGAGATTGTCCAATTGTGAAGATGGAGGTATGTAATATTGATTTATTCCATAATGCAATGAATCTTCTGTTTCACGAAAATGACATCATGATTAGAAAAAAATGGATCAATTTGATTAACAAACATATTCGTTTATTGAAAAATTTAATGAAAAATTCTCATCACGGACAAAAATTCAGCATTCAATCTGCCATTTGCCATTTGAAAAGATACAAAATTCAACTCAAATTCTTTGATGCGCATAGAGGTGAGGGAATACGAAGCGTAAGAAGTAATCGGGTGAAAAGTGGGAGGATGTTCAATCAGCATTTGAATCAAGAATAAGAACTGGGGTTATAATCAATTTGAAGCATACGGTCGTTGAAGAATTTTTCGATGATGCATTTCATCTTTTCAAATATAGAATTAGAAATGCAATAAGCAGTATTGGAATTGTTAAAGTGAATTTAGTATTTTGCGGACAATTCATTAAAAAAAGTGGTGATGATGAGCTACTCGATTTCAAATATTTCCCTACACAAAATGCAACAATTGATGGAGGAACAGATTTAAACGATTGGTTTGAAAGAAATGCTTTAAACATAATCAAACAAAAACTTGAAGAATTTCAAGAAAAAGAGAGTGGTTTTGCTTTTCAATCAATTGTTTCATTAGAAGTCAATATGAATAAGGTGGAAATGGGTAATGGAGGTAGTTCATTCATCAATCTTCCTGAAAAAATTGCGGCCAAAAAAGCATGCAATAATATCAAAAACAATGATCAATGTTGTTTTTTGTGGAGTATTACTGCATGCTTACATCCAGCATCTTCCCACTCTGATAGAGTGTCATCATATCCCCACCCAAGCACTATTTTTAATTGTGATGGTATAGATTTTCCTATAAAACTTAAAGATATAGAGAGGTTTGAAATGTTGAATAATGTTTCAGTGAATGTTTTCTCACTGCAAATGGTTAAAAATGATGATTTCATTGTAGTTCCATCTCGTATCTGCAAATCCAAAATTCCACAAAGACATGCCAATTTACTTCTAATTCAGAATATATAAAACCATATTGATGATGGAAAAAATGCTCCTATTGATGCCAAAATATAATATCATTATGTGTATATTAAGAACTTGTCGAGGTTAGTGTCGAAACAACTTAGTAAGCCTAAAAAAAATAAGTTCATATGCGATCAATGTCTTAATTATTTCACTACAGAAGAAAAACTAGGGAAACATATCGAATTGTGCTCGAATCATGAGCCATGTCACATACAGTTTCCAGAAAAGTCTCATGTTAGTTTTACAAATTACAGATACAAACAGAGAAGTCCTTTTGTAATGTATTGTTACTTTGAGTCATATTTGAAACCAATCAATGATATAAATTTGAGTTGTTTAAAGTATCGAGAACACAAACCTATCAGCGCTGGTTTTTATTTGAAAAGTTCTTATGAGGACATTGTACCGTCATATTATGAGAGCTATACTGGGGTTGATTGCATGGAATGGTTCTCGAATAAATTGTGTGAGATTGCAGATAGGTTATGCAAAATAATTAATCATGTGAAACCCATAAACTCAACTGGTTCACATAGTCGAGTTATATGCCATATATGTGAGAGAACATTCAAAGCGGATGATAAAATAGTCATGGACCATGATCACTTTACTGGAGTGTGCCGCGGGTGGGCTCACAATAGTTGTAATCTCAATTTCAAAAAGTCTTTTATCATACCAGTAGTTTTCCATAATCTAGGTGGATATGACGCACATTTTCTTATAAAGGAGATTGCAAAACAGGGCCGCGTTTCTCTTCTACCATTAAATAAAGAAAAATATATTAGTTTTACGAAATATGATGAAAATACTCAAATACAATTCAGGTTCATTGACAGTTTACGTTTTCTCAACAGTTCGCTAGAGAATTTAGCCTCATATCTTTCATTGAATCAGTTTATTGAATGGAAAAAACAATTTTTCGACTTTAATGATGATGCATTCAAACTTTTGACTAAAAAAGGTGTGTTTCCCTATGACTATATCAGTAGTGTTGATAAATTGAATGATACATGTCTACCATCCATTGAGAAATTCTACAACAAATTGAATTATGAAGAGATAAGTGATGAACAATATCTACACGCTCAACTGATATGGTCCACATTCAATTGTCAATCATTGAAAGATTATATGATGTTATATCTTAAAACTGATATTATGCTTTTAGCCGATGTGTTTGAACAATTCCGCAATAGCTGTATAAAAGAGTATGAATTAGATCCTATTCATTTTTACACCCTTCCGGGTTATACCTTTCAATGTATGCTTAAAACAACAAAAATCAAATTAGAAATCATTAAAGATATTGACATATTACTACTCATAGAAAACGGTCAGTGTTCAAACAGATACTCTACGGCTAATAACAAATATATGGGGCCAAAATTCGATGTTAATGAACCTGAAAAGTATTTACTCTACTTAGATGTGAATAACTTATATGGTTGGGCTATGAGTCAGTTTTTGCCATATGGGGGATTCAAGTGGACAGACACAAATATAGATATTACACAAATACCTGATGATGCTCCCGAAGGATATATTTTAGAGGTTGATTTGGAATATCCCGCCGAAATACACGACAAGCACAAAGACTTACCATTCTGTGCGGAATCACGTATCCCACCTGGATCAAAGTTGCCTAAATTATTAACTACCCTTTATCATAAAAAAAATTATATCGTGCATTATAGGACGTTGAAACAAGCCTTGAGTCATGGACTTGTTTTGAAAAAAGTCCATAGAGTTCTTCAATTCAAACAATCTGCCTGGCTCAAAATGTATATTGACAAAAATACACATTTGAGGCAGACAGCAAAGAACAATTTCGAAAAAAATCTTTTCAAATTAATGGTTAATGCTGTGTATGGAAAAACGATTGAAAACGTCCGGAAGCATAGAGAAGTTAAATTGGTCAACAAATGGTATGGCAGATATGGTGCAATGAATTTGATTTCTAGCCCTTTCTACAAGGATAGAATGATCTTCGGAGAAAATCTAGTCGCTATTGAATTGCAAAAGCGTTTAATCACAATCGATAAACCAATATATGTAGGAATGTCTGTATTAGACATTTCAAAGGTTTGCTTGTACGAATTTCATTACGATTATTTCCAACCTAATTTCAAAGAAAGTATATTGAATTATGTAGATACTGATAGTTTAACTTATGAGGTATCAAATCAAAATCCCTATGAGTGCATAAAACGAGATTGCTACGCACTCTTGGATACATCTGACTATCCTAAAGGAAATCCATATGGAATTCCTCAAGTCAATAAAAAAGTATTGGGTTTGATGAAGGATGAGAATAATGGTAAGATTATGACCGATTTCGTAGGATTAAGATCAAAAATGTATTCATTTCGTGTTGATAAAGAGGAAATAAAAAAAGTGAAAGGCATAAAGCGGAATGTGATTAAAAGCCTTTCTTTCGATGACTACTTGAAATGCTTGATTGATTCCAACACTAAATTAGAAAGACAAAGAAATATAATATCTAAATGTCATGATGTTTTTTCTATTGAACAGTAGAGACGATAAAAGATACATCCTACTTAATTCACATTGTACTCTACCTTGGGGTCATTATCGAATACCATCATCATCCTAGATTCCAGAGGGTGAGAGGGGGAGAAATATAATGATGAATTATGCTGTGACAGCCATTGAGAGAACTTTCTCATACGACCCGAATTTGTCTGAGAAATTCATCAAAAAGTTTCCACAACAATATGAAGAATTTGAACAGTTTCCAATAAAGGATTGGATGCTTGTGGGACAATTCATATTGTACTTACAGGGATTGATTCCAACCTTTGACATAATCGAAGTATGGATACTGGGTACTCATCATGATCTAATGATGGATTGGTTCCGTGGCAAATCTATATTGTGGACAAAGACAAATGAGGGCGATGATGATGATGATGATGATGATGATGAAAAATCACGCAGATTTTTATTTTGAATGGAATTTAATCAAATCTGATTCATATATATGTACGATTAATGAAATTACTATCAAAGTTCATGTTATGGAATACACAGATATGCCAGCGAAAAATATGTCGCATTGTCTTTATTTGGACACGTTCAGTAAACTGAATGATTATTTTTCAAATCATGTTGACAGAAGAGCATTGCTGTTAAAAAAATCCATATTGATTAATTCTTACTATAGTAAATGTCACTCTCATTGTGTTGAATCAATTGATTCTAAAATGTATAAAAATGTTTTAGTTTATAATCCTCCTCCTCTTAAATATTTGTCTTTTTTGAAATACTTAAGCGATCCCTCTGTGTACCCCATTTATAGATATTTATATGAAAAGTTGGAAAGGGAACCTCCAGATTTATACAAATCCTCATTTTGTTTCGATTCCGAATCTTCAGATTCGGACTCTGAAATATTTTATTTATGAAATATGTTAAATGAACCATTCAACATTGTAAATATGTGGATATATATGTATATGAAATAAATACTAAGAAATGTATAAAAAGTATTTTTATTATCCTTCACAAATATTTCTCTATGTCACAAAGAATGTTGTTTTCATTTGAAATCATACATTCACATAATATCAAATTTTCAATAGAAGGATTGATCTGACAAAATATTCCTATTAGTTCTTCAATGGATTTCGAACTATCTTTTTTAATATTGGTTATAGTTATCAGAAAATTCTTATAATAAGATTTGAAATCAAGTTTCATAAGCATTTCCAATCTATTTCTGAGAAAACTTTTATTGAATTCTAGAATCTTAGCAACATCGTCGCTAATAAGATATAAATGATTTTCCTTCCTTGATATCATGATCATTTTGAATCCATTGACAGTTGTGGTTGTAACAGAAATATCATCAATAAATTGAATATCATTTGCTTCATTCAAGTTGAGGATTTCAGTAAGCATCATCCATTGCATGTAATCAAACGAAATGAACATTTTTCCACCAAACATCAAAGAGTCTTCATTCGTTGACAGCTTCACTGAGGGTTCATAGTTTCTCGCACTACTTAAGCTACAATCGATGTTATATCCTCCTGTTTTGAAATTTGTATTCAAAACAAATTTTTTTTCGATATCAATCATTTCAGAATCGTAATATGGAGATGGATTAAATTCACTCTCTTGACAGTACATGTTGCTGAACTGAAGATCAAAGCGATACTAAATTAAAAAATCTCTATAAACGGTTGGATTTATCTATCCATGAATCATGTGACTGATCGAATCCAAGCCATCTCACAAGTACTTTGTTTCCCCGCTCACATAGAATTTTTTCAACTAAATATATATCTGAGTTTGAAGCGCTTTGCAGTTCAGGCTCATAAAAAGCTCCTCGGATTGGATTACCTTGTAAGTCATCAAGAAGGTAAGTTACTGGATTAGTAATTTGTATCTTACTGATTTTGAATATTTCTGTTGTCCAATTTGGTAAATAACCCTTAGAGAAAACATGTTTGAATTTACTTATACGAACAGTATCACCAACTTTAAATTTTCCTCTACCAGCTATTTTGATGTGATTGTACCGACTTCTAAGTAGGAGTTTCTCATTTGACTTATTTACTTCAATAGGACTCATTCCAATTGTTCTATGTTTAATAGTATTGTAATCAGCGACAATTTTCGGTAGGATTTGCAACCAATAGTATGTTCCATTCAAACTGAAATACTTCAATAGTTTTTCTTTAAGAGTTCGTATTACTCGTTCAACAATTGCTGCTTTTTTCACAGAATATGTATTGTAATGATTGATCTTATATTTTTTCATTAGGTTTTTGAATTTAAAATTGAAAAACTCTCTTCCTTGGTCAGTCTGTAGGTTCTTGGGTCTTCTATTACTCTGTTTCAATATTTCCGAAAACGCCTTAGTAACTTCTTCGGCACATTTCGTTTTCAATGCTTTAGTCCAGACAAATTTGGAAAAGCAATCAATCACAACGAGAACAAATGTATGATTTTTGTTTTCATCAGCATACGAGTCCATTTGCATCAAATCACTCTGCCACAAATCATCTATACCCTTGATGATAGTACGCCTTCGGGGGAAATTTTTTCTAGCTGGTCTATGCAGCTCATTAACCACTTGAACTTTCTCCTTTGAGTGCTCCATTGGAAATGGTCTTTTTTTTTTAATTGAGTAGGATAACTATCGAGTCAGTTGTAGTTGTACCTAGTCTATTCGTAAAGTTAAAATCTCAATCAATTCTTTGTGACCTTCTCACTAAACTTTATAACAAATGATCTGAAATCTTCCCTCAGTTCTTGTTTCAAATCCTGAAGACATTTTTCCTGGTTGGATAAAACATCGGAGATAATTTTCTCATGGCTGAGCTCCAACTCGTTTTTGATACTTTGGACTCTGATTCCTAAATCGCCCATTAAATTGATAACTTTGAGCAATTCATTGTCTAGAATTTCTTTAGTCACAACATCACTTTTTTCGGTAGGTATTCTCACATTGCATAGCTTACGATTACCGAAATCATAATCACCATCTGAAGTTAAAGGGAAGCTTTGACTTTCAGTACGTTTACGTTTATATTTATTTTGTAGCCCTCTTGAGGTTCCACCAAACTTACTGAGAGGCATTCTTGAACTGTTGATCATTTCAAACTGCATTATTAATATATAATGTTGGCTTCGCGTAGTTCTTCGATAATAGATTGGATTTCATTATCCACCGATGTATTACCTGCATCTCTTGACGCATGAAGTAATTGTAATCTATCAACTAGTTCATTCAAATCATTCCAATACACATACTCGACTGGTTTTTCATTGTATATCAACAAACTACCTCCTTGAGTTGAAGTTAAAGGTTTTATAATTTCAACCCATTTAAATGCTGCTGATCCACGTCGTTGCTTTGTAGCATCAAACTGTCTCCTATGAACGTTTGTCAAATTTAAAACTGTTTTATAACATTGTGAATCCTCTTTCGTATAATCAGTCGGTTGTTTATCGAATATCAGTCTGTACAGCCCTGGTGTACCGGGAAATCGTTCATTATTGTCTATTATAATCTCAATAGTTTTCCCATCAAAACTGATAGCCTTGTTACCAAGAAACCATTTCGAAATTTTAGAATCGTATTCAGGCCCATATGTGATATCGACTACATTATCTTGTTCAGGGGATGATAATATAGATGAAATATAATGTCTAGATTCAACTGGATACTGTTTCAAATATTCATCAACACTTGATTGGTACACATTTTCATACTGAGTCTCTTGACTTTCTTCTTCAGTGTTTTCCGGAAAGAAATCTTCCTTTGAAAAATATGAGGAATCTGACAGCCCTGCTGTCTGATGCTGTTTCAGAGCTGACAGCTTATCTGTCTGAAGCTGTGTTGGATCTGTCAGTTGAGCTGTCTTGAGCTGTACTGGAGCTGTATGGAGTTTCACAGTCTTCAATAAACCATCTGTTTGCTTATATTCGTTTGGTGATCGGATCAAATAATTGAGAAATTGATCGATCGTCTTCATTTTTTCCTAGCTTGAATGTGAGAAACTTCTTTCTCACATCTCTTATAAGTTGTTGTATTTTACGTTTTCTCTGCTGCTCAATAGCACTCTTCATTACGGCTTAGTTTGATCTATACTGAGGGCATTTCATGTATTTACATAATTTTTATATTTGACTGAATTTTTTTTTATGAACCTATCAAATCCTTGACGATAGCGTCCTCCATCAATATCAAAGTTTTTAACAATAACAATGAATCCATATTTGGTTGAATTCCAACAGAATGCACACAGTTGTTTGAACTCTTCATATGACATATCCGGAGAGACATGCTCATTGAATGCATGTTTCAGATTAGTATCATCTTGTTTGAATAATACAATAACATTCAAGTTATCACGACATAAGTGTTTGCTTGCCATAACATAAGTTTGACATAGAAATGCCACATCAATGGCCTTATGTCGACCCATAGAGTAATAGGCTTTAATCTTATCTTGCTTATCTCCAACAACATCATCAAAAATAATGATAGAATTTTCTTCAGCGTCATTAGGATCAATTATATCATCATTCTCCTTGTATGGATGATAACCTATTTCAGGCACGCCTTTCAGCACTTGTTCTAACAATTGATATTTCGGTTGATAAAGACTCTTAGAATAAATATATATATTTTTGAATCGTAATCCATTCGGAGATAACAGTAAACTCAAAAGTGCATTGGATTTTCCACAACCACTTGGTCCATCAAATAAAATTCGACAACTGTCAGGAAAGAGATCTCCATGTTTTGGAAATCTTTCATTTTCTAACATATCTAAATTATCAACTGATAAAACAGATGGTTGCTGTTCGACTTCCATCTTACAATCAAATAAAGCCAGATCCTCTTTCTGTCTCATTATATAATGTTATATATGAATAGAGCTTACACATTATTTATTCAGTATAATGCTGACCTTCGCCAGTGGTGGGGGTCTTATAAACTCCATAATAAATAAGCTTCCTACTGAACTCCATTTGCCTGGTGAGAAAAAAAAAATGATGAAAGTTGTACGATTATAATTAATATATTCTCTCTTTCTCTCTCTCTCTCTCTATAGGATACTCATATTGTGGACCTGGCACTAAACTGCAAAAACGATTAGAAAGAGGTGATCCTGGAATGAATCCTTTAGATCAGGCGTGTAAGGTTCATGATATAACCTATAGCAGGACAAACAATTTAGAAGAAAGACATAAAGCAGATAAAGAATTGGAAGATAGAGCTTGGAATCGATTTGGCTCCAAGGACGCTTCGTGGCGTGAAAAAACTGCAGCGCTTTTTGTAACTGGTACTATGAAAGCCAAACGAAAATTAGGTATGGGATATCGAAAATCCTTCCGGACTGCTATATTGAACCCTGTGAATAAGATATTACAAAAATCTAATACGAACGATATGAAGAAATCAGCATCCATAGCTCTGAGAGCAGCAAGAGCAGCTGTTAAAAGGGCAGGTGGTAAACGTAAAATACGAATTCCACGAACTATACCCTTTGAAAGTAAGTGTGGTGGAGTACTACCATTAATGGGTATTTTAGCTGGTTTGGGTGCTATTGGATCAGTGCTTGGAGGAAGTGGTTCAGTTGCCAATGCTGTTATCAATGCCAACAGAGCAAAAAAGAAGTTAGAGGAAGAAAAACGGCATAATAGGGCTATGGAAGCTATTGGACATGGATTGTTCTTAAAAAAGATGAATAAAGGTTATGGACTATTTTTGAAGAAGCAAAAAAAAAAACCTCTGAAAAGTTTGCCCAAAAGGGCATTATATGATCACGAGATATTACAATTTGCCCAAAGTATTCCTCATTTTCGAGGTGTATTTATGCGAAACACTTTACCAAAAGCTATAAACAGAACAGAGTGTGGAGTTGTGAATTTAGATACTTCATATGGTCCAGGAACGCACTGGGTTGCATATGTCAAAAAGGGAAAAGATGTGGAATATTTTGATAGTTATGGAAATTTGAAACCGCCTAAAGAATTAGTTCGTTATTTCAGAAACTCTGAAATTAAATATAACCAAACTGATTATCAGAGAACTAATCCCTACAATTGTGGTCATCTGTGTTTGGAATTTTTATCAAACAAAATGATATAAATGAATAGATGATGTGTTACTCTCTTTCAGTCATGTCTGTTCTTTTCACATTGAAAGATCGATCTCCTATACTCTCTATTGATTTACCAACTCCAATAGAATTAGATCCAAATTACCAGTATGGCATTGCATTGATAGGATTTCATACTTATATTTCAATCCCAAACATTGACGAAAATAATGATAAGTTCTGTTATTATGAAACTAAAGCAGGTTTTGATGACTTTCTGAATGAAAATAAAAAGGTTATTGAAATTCCTTCAGGGGCGTATGAAATGAGTGATATTGAAGAATTTCTGAAGAAAAAACTACTTCCGGAAGAAAAATACAGGAGTGACAGTGAGGAACTATTTTTCTTGAGACCCAATCGCAATACACTCAAAAGTGAAATTTACCATAAAGACTTTGCGATTGATTTCTCCAAAGACAATTCGATTGGAAAACTCTTGGGGTTCTCTAAAATAATTCTTCCACCAAATCAAATTCACGAATCTGATATACCTGTTAATATTGTTAAGGTTCAAACTATACACATAGATAGCAATATTACTGGAGGAGCTTTCTATAACAATAGACCATCACATACAATATATGAATTTTCAGTAGACTCCGATCCTGGATATAGTATCGACGAAGTGCCTAGAAATTTGATTTATTTGCCACTGACGACATCAAGAATATACAATATAACTTTGAAAGTGCTCGATCAAGATTCTGAACTAGTTAACTTCAGGGGTGAGGAGATAATAATACGATTAGAATTGAAAAAATGGTCTTGATAATTAACTCATCATATAAATATGCAGCCCCTACTCCATCTATACCAGTTGTGAAAAATAAATATGCAGCCCCTACTCCATCTAAACCAGTTGTGAAGAGAACGTGTAAGAAGCTGGGTGGAAAACTCACCGTGAAGAATAAATTATTCCTAAAATCTATTGGACATGCTATCCAACAACACCTTTAACCTATATCAGCCAGTCAACAATGACGAATCAATCACAAAAGTGGAGACAAGAACATATTTGCCGTTTGTAAAATCTTTCGGCAATAATGATACTATTGAAATAACCATAAATCGTGCTGATACATGGGTCCTTATGCATGATGCAGCTCTCATCATTAAGGGAAAACTTCAAAAAACTGCTGGTAATGGAACTGTTCAATTAGTTTTGAATGGGGGAGCTTTCCTTTTTGACACAATCTCATATGAGTTACATGGAACTGAAGTTGCTTCGGTACGAGATCCAGGATTAATAAGTACAATAAAAGGATATCTGTGTTACGATAAAGATTCTGTGAGGGAATTGGAAACAGCTAGTTGGTCATATCATGATGATCCTAAAATAAACGCTGATGGAAATTTTGTATTTAGAATACCATTAAGACATGTATTGAATTTCTTCGACGATTACCGTTTAGCTATCTGTGGGAAGCAAACTATTCGATTGATGAGATCTCAAAATGACAATAATGCTATGAAAATCACACCTGGTCCCGAGGAAACAGTCAATGCTACAAAAGGCAAATTTACAATTGATAGTATCGAACTGAAAGTTAAACATATCTATCCAAATGATGTATTGAAGATTGAATTACTAGAATCAATGAAATCAAATAGAGCAATATTATTTCCATTCAGAAAATGGGAAATTCACGAATTGCCAACTCTGACAGCGAACTCTCTAACAGAAATATGGAATATCAAAACCACTTCAATTATTGATTATCCTAGATTCATAATATGCTGTTTTCAGACAAATAAGAAAAATAAGAGTACTGAAAATTCCACGTTATTCGACAATCTGGACATCTCAAATGTCCGTTTGCTACTGAATGGTGAATTCATTCCTCAAGAAAACTTAAGATTGAATTTCAATAAAAATGATTATGCAGAAGCATACTATAATTATACAGAATTTTCAACAAGTTATAATAATCTGAAAATCAATCCAATATTGCAATATTCAGACTTCAAAAACAGATGCTTATTTGTTATTGATTGCTCGAGACGAAGTGAATCTTTTAAATCTTCAACTGTTGATGTGAAACTTGAGATTGAATCTAGAGTTGGTTTTCCCACCTCCACTAAAGCATATTGTATAATCGTGTACGACTGTGTGATGGAGTATTTGCCTCTAACTGAAACAGTTCGAAAGTTGACATCGATATGATCAGTATGTAATATAGTGACGGGTTCATTGATTATAAGGAACTTGTAACATATTCAACAAGATATTGGTTGGCCTTGATATTGTTCATCTGAACAATATCAAAATATTCAAAATATAAGTTCTTAATGAATATATTGAAATCTACCGTTACAATGATCAATTTGGGGAATGAGATATGTCCGAAATTTGAAATGGAAAAACCTGAATGCATTGCCCATGCGGATAATATGAGAATCTGTACTATAAATAATTGTGAGAAATTGTATACATGGTTGTGTGACACTGCTAATAGATCAAATGATAAATGGATTGATGTTTTTCATAATAAACATAGATTCCTAAAACTAAAATGTTCATCTAGACATATAAGATTGAATAAAGAATAATGTATCAAGTTTATATTTTTTTTTTTATTTCAGCTACCTTCATCTTATCTATCCTTAAAATGTGAAAAAACATTAGAGCATAATCCTTTTGATATCTGAGATAAGTGAATGTTGCTCTGGAGAAGCGTGTGAAGTCACCAATGCGAAGGTCTTAATAATAATAATAGGATGAATAGGAGGATAAAATCATACTATGCATTATCAATTTTTATTTTGTCTCATATACTGATAAGTTACACAATCGCATCTGCAATTTCCAAAGGATTCACATTTTGAACATGCAATTCCATCAACAGAGTCCACATTTAGTCCCCATCCGATGCATTTCAGTGGACAGCAGTATATTCTTCCATCGATAATGAAACTGTTTCTTTCGGCATCCATTTTTAAACAATCTTTTTGAATTCTTTTGCCGAAACAGAAGATTGTAAGTCCACAACTAAGACATTGAATATGATCAATATGAAACTTGAACTTTTGACATATAGTAGATGGCTTAACCAATTTATTATAATTATAATATTTTATAAGCACCAGAATTGATATTACTATTATTATTGCTACGACGATGTATTGGATGAAGTGTTTATATTTCCAAACGATATCATTTACTGAATATTCAGCCATTATATTTCAGAAGTAGTATTGTATGAATTCCTCGGTTAAGGCTGAACAATTTCTTATTGAAAACTGATATGAACATACAATTCATCAACGTTTTATGTATTTCACCATTACAATTTTTTCAACATCATAGCCCCTCCTACCATTCAAAAAAAAAACCAGACTGTTTTCGTTATAAAAGATCTGCATCAAACGAATCTGAACTGAAGACCAATTAAATCTTTTATTTATTACGGTGAGAAACGCCACTCGACAGGTGTATCGAGAAGAATTAAGGGATAGCTCCGCCCTTTGTCATTAAACACAATAAACCTTCAGCCCCCATTAGCGGTCATAATGTACCATTTTTGGGACAAAGGGAATGAGTAAACCTGTCATTCTTATCACATGAGGCGGAATGCAGACTGACATCTTCGAATACCTATAGCACCAAAACTATTTCGAATGGGTGAAATTTACATTTTTATTACGGTTAGAATCCACAGGTATATTGGGGAGTAAAAGAGTGACCATTAATTCAGCTAATTGTCATTTTATGATAAAAGACCCAAACTGATAGTTTTCTCGAAACATCCTCATAGATAAGAAAAAAAACCCTGTCAAAGGAATCTCATCTATTATACTGAATTATTACCGATCTTTATTGCTCTTTTTTTCCGGCATGCAAAGACACCCTTATTTAAACAATAAAAGACCAAAACGTTTTCTCGGAACATCTCCACAGATGAGAAAAAAAAAACCTCTGTCAAAGGAACAAAGAAACATTTCCAATTTTATCTATTATACGAAATCATGGACCACCTTCATAGCTTCTTCCTTTCACGCACACAGAGACACCACCCTTAATTAAACAACGATTTTTTCATCTAACTCTGAAAAATATTCATCAATCAATCTAATAACATACCAGTATAACATTTCATAATCCAACCACATAATGTTCAAGTACTCCGAATCGTACTTTGTCGGATTACTCTTCAATCGCCATTGAAGTGGCCCAGAATCTGCTCTGCTACCCTACTTTAATGGCCGTAAAGAGGGATTTCGAGTTCAGCTTGGCTCTGAGGAGCAAACCAATTCTGGTGAATAGCTTCTCCCTAAATGATTTCTTCATTTCCTGGGTTTTTATTTCCAGTGCTTGTTTTATCCCTAAGTATTTATATGGGACCCCTTCATCCAAAACAGGAATTTCCGTGTTATTCATAAGCACTACCGCTTCCTCCGCATTCTCAATTCTCCCTCTCCGCACATCAAGCACGGCACACTTCTCGACCCCCATCTCCATCCCTATCGACTCACTGAACGCCGCTCTGAACTCTAGCATCCTTCTCAGTTGATCGGAGTTAGCTCCATACAGTTTCAAGTCATCCATGAACAATCGATGGGATATAGCGATCTGTCTGTATATATATATATATATATATATATATATATATATATATATATATATATATATATATATATATATATATATATATATATATATATATGAACCTGTAGTTCGTTGTTACCTCCGTTAAGTTCATTGGGCGACCTGACCTCCGGGTGAAGGAGTTTTTTAATTGGAATAATTTTTGCTTATATATGAAGAGGGGAAGGTAAATAACAGGGGTACCTAAAGAGGGGAAAAGATTTTTATCGAAAAATTATTCTTCAAACCAATCAGACCTTACTACCTCCGCATATATTTCATATTAGTAGTGCGCTCTCACCTCCCGCAACGTTGCCAGATTTCAGGAGGACAGATAGTAAGGCAGGTTGAATTCTACTCATATATAGAATACAGCTGCTTTTCCGATTCATTCACACATATTGAAACCTGTAAATAGTTCGAGAACGATACTAATATTGATAAACTTCATACGCTAATAATTGATTGATAAGGATTCGGAGTAAATGAATTTGGACAGAAATTATTATCTTTTCTTCATGAATATCAACAGTTTTGAATAAGTATGCCATGTCTACGATACTTCGTCCGATAGGGGAGTTTAATACCGTATAGGTCCTTAAATGAATGATACATGACAATGAAATTTTTCGTTACATATAAGATTAATTCCAAAGAAAATTTCACCGAATTTGTTCTGGTATGAAATAGTTATCTAAATTTTGGGCATTATATTCACGACATGAGGAACTCCATTGAAATGTTTTTCCCAAATGAATCAACAAAGATATACGTTTTACTTTCAGCTTCTATACTTCATTCACTTTCATTTTAGCACAGGATTGGCCATGGAAATTGAATACCTTTCACTCTGTATGGTAAGAAAATGTTGGGTTAAGACGCTTGTCAAAACATTTTTGAGTTTTAAATCAGTGCTACGTAGTCCGTTCTACGTGAGACTCTCAGTAATCACGTATTTCATCACAATATCAAATCACTTCGGAAAATATTGCGTCGAAAATATGTAACGAACATAATTGACATTTATACAAACTGATTGAAGACATACCAAATCTATTTATTTACATGGAAAATAGAAGTAATCAGTAGCTTGAGGAGAGTTACTGTTGTTTATTTTCTTTGGCTGAAGGCTGAAGATGTTACATCAGTTGTAGAATTCAAAAAAATCAACACAAAGATGAAATGCATTTGATGCAGTGTTAGCATTGATTTGAATACTCATAGGTGGTAGGGAATGGGTATCTCTTGAAGAAATGAACGGATAATTACGAGAATGTTGAATTCCTCAACAAAAATCATCTTGCGTGAATGGTAGTCAAAATAATTAAAAGAAAGTTGAAGCAACAGGAGCTTCACCTTCAAACAAAACAACTGCCTAGCATTCATGTCTGTTTATTTTCAATTTATTGATATAATAATAATAATTATACAGGGTGTGGCGTAATGAATGGATAATATGGAGCCTGCGGGTAGAGTACTCTATGGCGGTTCAAATAAATATATTTTACGTTTGCAAAAGTGCCTTGGTTTTCGAGATATTGGGGATTTTCGATGAATCACCCCAAATAATAATAATAACTGGATATTGACATTTTTCATCATAGCGGTTCAAAAGAAACTCCTTGGTTTAATGGCATTTCTTAATTGCTCGAGGAGTCTTTTGAAATTTTTCAGTACACAGGGTGTTTCACAAGTAAATGGACAAACGAAAACAGTGAATAGAGGGCATTGAGCTTAGTTCAAAAACACCTCATATGTGTGTCTTAGGCATTCCGTTTCCGATATAGAGAGGAGTTTATTCAAATTTCCCCAATTTTTGTTCGGCTATAACTCCAAATATTTTAGTTGGATTCGGCTAAAAATTCATTATCCGCTTAAACTTCTAAGTTTCAATAAAACAGAACATTAAAAGTTGACGAACACAGGACCGGACTCATTGAGGATATATTCAAATTTAAACTCATGCAAAACACTCTGTTTGTAGTTTTTCTCGTCATAATTTTGAATTTTTCAGGTATCTTCATTGATTTTCTCAAAATCAATGAAACTTTGGTATGCCTTTTCAGATTATTTCTAATGAATAATTGTTTGATCGTGAAATGTCTGGAAAAAACAGCGCTGCATATTGACTTTCACTTCACATTAATTAATGGGATGAATATGATCGCCAATCAACTGAGGAAATCTAAAAATGGAATTGGAAATGTTCCACTGAATTTTTTCGTTCTCAATATATGTCTTGCATTTGTTTTTGATATTTATAGCATATCTGGTTATTCAGATAAGTCATTAACAGTGATAATAAGCTTTATTGATAATGAACAAAAATAGAAATAAAAAACTACGCTATCATGATCATGAAAATAATAATTATAATTCGATATCTTCCGAATGAATCGCTTTTTATGGACAACGTGGAACTGAAGTAATTTTCCGAACTGATTTTCACCTCATTTGGTCTTTTAGTGAAGGTAATGATTGGCACTCACTGATTCCGTTATAGTCATTATTGGATCTATGGAAATCTATGGATTGTTCTGGTCTTATTACAATTTGTTATTGAAACATTGATGATATTCATGCACCAGCAAAAGTATTTATCAGTATTTCAGGTCATTTTATTAGAAGGGTAGGACCCCAATATTGGACTTCTAGATCTCCAGATCTGACACCCCGCGATTTCTTTCTTTGTTTTTATTCACACAACTAGTTGTCCATAGAAAAATAGATTCATTCTGAATATCAAGTTTTAAATTTTAGTTTCAAGATAGCGTAGTTTTTCCATCCATATTTGGATATTATCAATTTTGAAACATTTTATCCTTGTGAAAGAGTATTTTGAAGACCGAATATGGTATAATTGTTGAACACATTCAACAGAATATTCTTTGAAAAAAATCAATTAAGGATTTCTAAATACATTTTCATGAAGTGCTCTATTCCTTAGAGGCGTCTGACCAAAACAATTATTTCTAGAACATGATCAACAGGTGGGGCAACCCAAAAATCAATTCATTTTGAGACAATAATAATGCAGATAACAAAAAAGTTGAAATTATGATTAAAAAACTACATACATGGTGTTTTTATGAGTTTGAAGTTAAGTAAAGCCTCACTGAGCCCGGTCCAGATTTTTGTCGAATTTTAATGCTCTGTTTCGATGAAATTAACAACTCAAGGCTAAATATAAATTTTCAGTCGACTTGATCAGAATTTCAGGAGTTATAGACAAACGGAAATTCGAGAAATTTCAAAAAACCCCGAAGAAACCTATATATAGGGTGCCCCAAAACTATTGAATCAAACGTCACACCACGATAGAGTAGATCAAATACTATCGAATGACACCAACATTAGTTGAGCGAAAATGTACCGTTTCTAAAAAAACCTAACCTTTAGTTGCCGATTTTCGAACTATTTTTTCAGTCACAAGGACAAGGCCAATTTGTTATTAAGGATAGCGTTTTTCTCCCATATTATCACCCCTGTTTATTCTGAGTATTAAAAATCATGTAGAAAAAACAATTGTTTTAATTTACATTTACTTAGGTTATGGTTATCGATTAACTACTTAAAATAATTTCAATTAGGGGAGATGAAACAATAATATTACTTCAATATAATTTAAAATCGATATCCTTTTCCACAAACTGGCCCTGTTATAAGGAAAAATAGTTCGAAAATCGGCAACTTTATGTATTTTAATAAAATTCTGATTATTTTGGAAACGGTACATTTTCGTCGAACTAATGTTGGTGTCATTCGATAATATTTGGTTTACTCTATCGTGGTGTGACGTTTGATTCACTAGTTTTGGAACACCCTGTATATGGTATGATTCTGAACTCAGCTCAATGCCCTCTATTCACGGTTTTCATTTGTCTGTTTACTCGTGAAACACCCTGTATACTTCTTGTACTCTGAAAATTTTAAAACAAATGCCCTCACCGTCATATGAAAATTCAAATTCTTCTTGTTGTAAGAACCGTTCATCCTTTCACCCAACGCCGACCCTAGTTACATGGCCCGTTGAAAACGAAATCGGCATCTGTTTACTGCAAAACACGTGTTAACGCTGATATGAAGGGTTCAAAATTTTCTACCTGATTCGGGCTTTTTAGGAACGAATTGCTCAAGATGCCGAGTTCGAATAACATTTCGTTTTGCGTGTTATATTGGATAAAATTGAATTTATTCCATGGATGATTCGAGAATTATTGATGTTCAGAATGCTCCAGAATGATGAAAATTTTCAGATTTCATTGAAATTCTTGCGAAAATTATCTCGTGTATTTTCAAGTTTAGATTTTAATTCATTCAGAACTTTGAAGTTCGGCAAATAATGATGTAAATGATATAGATAACAGTCAATCACATTTCCTTCAGCGCAGTTGTTGTTTTGAAGAAAAAGCAGTAGATTCTCGCAAAATCCGAAACTCTACATGAGTAGGCCCAGTTGTTCAGTTCGGGATTAAAGTTTATCCTAAATGGATTTTGACATTTCAGTTCAGTTCTGTCAGGTTAGTCTAGGATCATCTTAAATCTCGGCCTTATCCTGAACTGAACAACCGGGCCTTATAGTAATAGCAACGTAGCATTAATTAACTCGGTATTTTATTGGTTTTCAGCCTCGGTATTCACGAAATTCATTTTATTATGTTTTTTTTTTCATGTGAATCGGCCCGAAATCTTGGATCCCCCGACCTGATAGTTTCGTATACTTCTATGACAATAGCATAATAACTCAAATTTCAACATTTTTGAACAACAGAAATTTTTGAATTTAAGGGAGAGACACATTAAAAAAATCGATAGCAAGTTACCGCCTAAACTGCGAGCTTGCCGAAGTTGAAACTGGTACCAATCTACTCAGTGCTTCATAATATGTATAGTTTTATGACTCAGTGTTTTTCAGAACCTGTAAAAAAAAAATTAAAAACTGTAGACTCGTCATCGCCTTCCAAGGCTGCATCTTGGAAGAGCTGTCTATTTGGAAAAAAATTTATAGGAACTAGCCCCGCTTATTCTCATTAAGGAATCATCTCCCTTAGTCCTTCGCATTTGTTTACAGATATCCTGTATACCGGGTGTCCCAGAGCTTTTAGGCCAGCAAATATCTCAGTTACCTGCGGAAAAAAAAAATTGAAAAAAATACTTGTCGTAGGAGACCATACGCTCTTTCATGCAGCATAGCAAAATCCATCCCCTGACAAACAACCCCCGAGAAACCACCCCTAACTTTTGTTTTTCAAATGGCACCCCCATGTTTGTTGTGCTTCAACTTACAGTTTTTTTCATTTCTCATTCAATGATGTATCATTGTAGCTAGAATGGCATGCAGAATTATGGAAAATAAAAATACAAATGAAATACGAATTTATACGCTCAGCTGTACTGTTACTGCAACATTATACTAAAGATACCGATACCGTAGGAATAAAACAAAGCACAAAAAGTTCTAACATTTTATTGACTCTTTTTTTTCAACATCCACTTTTTCTTGTCTCTACAATGTGGACTAATTCGATCAGTCCAATTAACAGTACCCACTAACGAATTCAATTTTATCGAGTGACTATCTTTACAACTACATATTATGATATATCATTGATTGAGAATTAAAAAGAGCTGTCAGTTGAAGCCAAACAAACATGGGGGTGCCATTTGAAAAACAAAAGTTAGGGGTTGTTTCTCAGGGGTTGTTTGTCAGGGGGTGGATTTTGCTATGCTGCATGAAAGAGCGTATGGTCTCCTACGACAAGTATTTTTTTCAATTTTTTTTTTCCGCAGGTAACTGAGATATCTGTTGGCCTAAAAGCTCTGGGACACCCGGTATAGATACATTTTATCTATGTACCTATTCATTTTGGATAGTAGAAGTTTAATCAATATGTGTTATTTTCGAAGACCAAAACAAAAATTTTAATTGCACCTGATTTGTTAATTATAAGAGTCATCATTTATTTTGAATAATAAAACTTCATGCGAAAATACTTAAATTAACTTTTGTCTTTCTCCTTTCATCATGCTTCCATCATAGTGTCCGCTGTTCATCATAGCTTTTGGGAATTACCAATCAATCATATGTATCCGAGTATGTATCTATATTATTACCTTCATTTTGTAGATCATCATGTCTTGACAAAAATATGGTTGCAATTTCAAAATATTGTGACTCGAGGCCTTCAAAAAATGCAAATCTGTTTTGGATAATTCTTCATGAAATCTTACTTGTTTCGATATAATTTGTAATTTTCTTTATGATACATCACTAAAAAATTTAAATAAATAAATAAATAAATAAATAAATAAATAATGTGCTTTATTTCAGGTAAAGTGTACACATGACATTGAACACTTGAAGTGAAACAGGGTCATTTTCTGCTTTATAGTCTGTGTTCCATAAATTCTTCCACACTGTAGGGTTCGATTTGAAAAAAATAAATTAAGAATTTCTATTTTTCATGAAGTGCTCTATTCCTTAGAGGCGTCTGACCAAAACAATTTTTTCTTGAACATGATCAACAGGTAGGGCAACCCAAAAATCAATTCATTTTAAGACAATAATAATGCAGATAACAAAAAAGTTTAAATTATTATTAAAAAACTACATACACGATGTTTTTATGAGTTTGAAGTTAAGTAAAGCCTCACTGAGCCCGGTCCTTATTTTGTCAAATTTAAATGCTCTGTTTCAATGAAATTAACAACTCAAGGCTAAATATAAATTTTCAGTCGACTTGATAGAGAATTTCAGGAGTTACAGCCGAACGGAAATTCGAGAAATTTCAAAAAACACTGTAGAAACCTATATATAGGGTGCCCCAAAACTATCGAAACAAACGTCACAACACGATAGAGTAGATCAAATACTATCGAATGACACCAACATTAGTTGAGCGAAAAATGTACGGTTTCTGAGAAAACCTAACCTAAAGTTGCTGATTTGCGAACTATTTTTTCAATTACAAGGCAAATTTGTGATTAAGGAGAGCGTTTTTCTCCCATATTATCACCCCTGTTTAATCTGAGTATTAAAAATCATGTAGAAAAAACAATTGTTTCAATTAACATCAACTTAGGTCGAGACTTAGGTTATGGTTATCGATTAACTACTTAAAATAATTTCAATTAGGGGAGATAAAACAATAATCTTAGTTCAATATAATTTAAAATCGATATCCTTCTTCACAAACTGGCCCTGTTATTAAGAAAAATAGTTCGAAAATCGGAAACTTTAGGTATTTTAATAAAATTCTCATTATTTTGGAAACGGTACGTTTTCGTTGAACTAATGTTGGTGTCATTCGATAATATTTGGTTTACTCTATCGTGGTGTGACGTTTGATTCACTAGTTTTGGGACACCCTGTATATGGGTTGATTTTGAACTCAGCGCAATGCCCTCTATTCACGGTTTTCATTTGTCTGTTTACTCGTGAAACACCCTGTATACTCCTTGTACTCTGAAAATTTTGAAACAAATGCCCTCACCCTCATATGAAAATTCAAAATCTTCTTGTTGTGAGAAACGTTCATCCAGAGACTCTGGTTCATCCCCCCGACCCTGGTTACATTGCCCGTTGAAAATGAAATCGGCATCTGTTTACTGCAAAACACGTGTTAATGCTGATACGAAGGGTTCAAACTTTTCTACCTGATTCGAGCTTTTTAGGAAAGAACTGCTCAAGATGAGTTAGAGTAACATTTCGTTTTGCGTGTTATATTGCATAAAATTGAATTTATGCCATGGATGATTCGAGAATTATTGATGTCCAGAATGCTCCAGAATGATGAAAATTTTCAGATTTCATTGAAACTCTTGCGAAAACTGTCTCGTATATTGTCAAGTTTAGATTTTAATTCATTCAGAACTTTGAAGTTCGACAAATAATGATGTAAATAATTCAATATTATATTTGCCTCAGACTCGAAACTTTTCGAGAAACGATTTATTTAATGATTTGATGACGAATAAATCAAAAAATTATGTGTGTTGATATTATATTTTCATTCATTGAAGAATATTTAGAATAATGAAGTTCAACAAATGATACGAACAAGATACTTATTCAATTAACCTTATGATCCGAAACATTTCAGAATTTATTTCGTGTTTAGATAATCCGCTGCATATCGTTTTTCACAATACGACTGTCAATTTAGGACCAATTATAGAACGATTAATTTAATAGATCAATAGCTTTCGAAAATGTTGGTCAGTCTATGAACTGACAACTCATTTTGACAAATGACGGATTTCAGTATCCGACTGCTATATAGTATGATGAGAGTTCAAAAAAATTTGTATGGACTACAGAATTTAGATGGTTGATATTCCGCGTCGCTAACAGTCAATCACATTTCCTTCAGCGTAGTTGTTGTTTTGAAGAAAAAGTAGTAGATTCTCGCAAAATCCGAAACTCTACATGTATAGCAGTTGTTCAGTTCGGGATTAAAGTTTATCCTAGATTGATTTTGACATTTCAGTTCAGTTCTGTCAGATCAATCTAGGATCATCTTAAATCTCGGCCTCATCCTGAACTAAACAACCGGGCCTTATAGTTATAGCAACGTAGTATTCATTAAGTCGGTATATTATTGGAATAATACTAATTTTTTATAGCGGAGAATAGTGGTTTTCAGCCTCGGTAGGTATTCACGAAATTCATTTTATTATGTTTTTTTGAGGTGAATCGGCCCGAAATCTTGGATCCCCGACCTGCTAGTTTCGTATACTTCTATGACAATAGCATAATAACTCAAATTTCAACATTTTCACAGAAATTTTTGAATTTAAGGGAGAGACACATTGAAAAAATCGATAGCAATTTACCGCCTAAACTACGAGCTTGCCGAAGTTGAAACTGGTAACAATCTACTCAGTGCTTCATAATATGTATAGTTTTATGACTCAGTGTTTTTTGGAACCTGTAAAAAAAATTAAAAACTGTAAACTCGTCATCGCCTTCCAAAGGCTGTATCTTGGAAGGGCTGTCGATTTGGAAAATTTACAGGAAATTCCCCCGCTTATTTTCATTAAGGAATCATCTCCCTTATTCCTTCGCATTTGTTTACAGATATCTTGTATATAGCTATATTTTATCTATGTACCTTTTTATTTTAGATAGTAGAAGTTAATCAATCATCTGTATCTCAATCATATGTATCCGAGTATGTATCTATATTATTAACTTCATTTTGAAGATTCATTATATCTTGACAAAAATATGGTTGCAATTTCAAAATATGTTGACTCGAGGCCTTCCAAAGACTTCAATATTGTTTATTTTTTCCCTTACACCCTGTATGATCAATCGAAAAATGCAAATCTGTTTTGGCGAATTCTTCATAAAATCTTACTTGTTTCGATATAATTGGTAATTTTCTTTATGATACATCACTGAAATATTTAAACCAGAGAGATGGTACAAGCTCTTCAAATTTTCGGGAAAATCCAATATTTAAACATAATCGATAATAAAAGAGATGTTTCTGAGCAAAGGATTCCTCAAAATCATTGAGAAATCTGATTCAAGAAAAATATAAAGAGCGTTCCATTTGAAATAACACAATGTCCAACATTCGGTTTAGCCGACGTTGTTCATTTCTGTGATATTGTGAAATTTGTAGCATTTATTTCTCCTGATTCTGAAATGAAAATTTTCGGATTGGCTCATTGTCCTTGAATATTCATCACCATTAACATCTGAATTTTCTTACCAAAAAAATGTTTTTCTCTGAACAGGTTATTTTATTATATGCAATGTAACAATACTGATTATTCGTTATACTAATAGGTAGTATTATCTATATGGATCATTTCCATAGAGAGAAGAAATATCATTATGGACAAGACTAAAATCGATTCGTATTCAGATAGGTAATGAAATAGTTCGCCAAATTCAGAATTATAGTGTTAGCTTGAGATGAAAGAAGTTCAACGGATGCATAGATATACGCACGATGAAATATAAACAGTCATAATCCCATTCGAGAGAGCCAAGATTGGTTCTCTTTCACGTGATTCTTTCCCCTACAGAGGAATGCGATAAAAAATCGTTGAGATATGCCGCCTGGCTTGCAATAATGGAGGAGAAAACGCGCTGCGCCTCTCTTTACTTAATTCCTCCGTATACTGATATTCCGCCTGTCTACATCTGCTTGCACAGTACAACGTTGCCATTTTCGGAGGTGCTAACGAGCAAAGAGTCTTTCAGAGCAATTCTCCGATATACAGCTCAGCACACTAGCGCCAGTGATATACACTCGAACTAAAAGATTGTTCAGTACATAAAGGGGGTGCGTTGTGACCTCAAAACGATTTTTTGATATGTTGGTCCCTGAAGCCTCCTGAATCTAACAAGCTAAAAAACAAGGCAAAACGTTGTCACCTCCGATTTCGGAGGTGACATCGATATATATGAGGTGAGAGCGTTAAACGAGTTACTATTTTGGAGGTGGTATTAACACTTTATAACTATATATATATATATATATATATATATATATATATATATATATATATATATATATATATATATATATATATATATATATATATATATATATATATATATATATATATATATATATATATATAAATATATATATAGATTGAAGTTATAGGATACTAGTCGTTTGTGAAATTATTGATTTAAATTAAGGGTGTTTCGACTATTTTTCAGGGCAAAATTCCAATGAGAGTCAAATTATATTAAAGCTCTATATTTCGTCAACTATCGTTGACTTCTTCAGGAGCAACTGGAAAATACAAAGATCTCATAACAAAAGTTCAAATTCTCTTAGGCTAAAACTTACAATACCATGACAATAAATATGGTAGCTTCAGAAAAAACAAGACCATGTAGAGGATAATCAAAAAAGTACGTCAATTTCAGTTGAATTATTCAGGAAAAAATTGGTTTTACAAATGACAGATTTCAGAAAATTCTATAAATTGGCATGGACAAACAAATGTGCCATGATGTTCACAGAAGGGCAAAAAAAATTGAGAAAATCTTTTCTTATTTTATACAATTTGGATTATATATATATATATATATATATTATATATATATTATGACTGACAAATAAAACGATTTATTTCAATACTTGTTTCATTATTCTATAACCATACATTCCAATAATTATAGTCGAAGAGAATGTCAGGTTTTGAGGTCTAATTAAACAGAAAACCAATTATGTATAGGTCGACGTTTCATTTATTTTTATAAACATCCTCAGGGCACTAGAAGAGACACTAGAACTTTGTCTTATGACATAATTAAAACATGAAAGTTGTAGGTATTATAAGATTTAATTAACAAAGGGGATAAAATTTCAAAAAACAGGCATGAACAACGGACGTTGAAGTTCAAAAATCAACTAAAATAGGTAGGTCAAGAAAATATGACGTGCATAGAAAGTGAAATAACAATAAAATATAAAATACTCACAATACTGTATGATCTTCTTTCTCAAACAAGACGCTACATTAATGCAACAATGATCAAACCTTATTAGCATAAACATATTCATTACTCGGTAAGACAGCGAAAGTGAAGGAAGAACCCAGAGATGAACTGAATACGTAGCAAGGGTGACAATATGTTTATAATTTCTTCATCGTGGATATGAGAGAATAATATGTAGTGTTAAAATTATTGATGTTAATTCTTCTATTAACAACATTCGAATCATTCTTGATTTCAATCAATTCAAGTAACAACCTTTTCTTCAAATTTGTTTGCTTGTCAGTGACCTCCATTTCATCAAAGTTAAAAATATGTAAAGAATTTCTACTATGTTCTGCCAAAGCTGCACAGTTTTCTTCAGTGGGTTTATGCTATTCATCATATCTATTTTATGTTCCGATAGCCGAGTTTTTAAGTAACGTCCTGTCTGTCCTATGTCTTTGTACAGTTCGAACATGGAATCCGGTATATTACATCTGTCAAGAATCATAACACAAAATTCTCTGCTGTCTCTTCTAGTGCCCTGAGGATGTTTATAAAAATAAACGAAACTTTGGCCTACACATAATGGGGTTTCTTTATGATTAGATCTAAAAACCTTTCATTCTCTTCGATTATACATACAAGGTCGTAAACATAACTTGAGATTCCAATAATCTTTTAAATATTTACATAGGTACATATATCATTCTAACTGATATTATGAAAAGGGTAATGATGAACATGTTGGATGGAACTTTCTCGACTCCTGGCCGGAAATTGTCAATCTGCCAAAAATTCATATCATCTTTTGCTTACTTTCATATTCATGACTTTCTTCAGATCTCGAATATTCTGCAGGTGCTTATCCAGTCTATTCATTTCGTTGTAGGATCAATTCTAAAGTATATTTGTCGAATCAATTCAAGAGTCGTGTGACTTTTCTAAGCACAAAAAACGAACTAAGACTTTCTTTCCTTTTTGACGAATTACTTTTTCTACCAAAAATAGATCTGGATATTTCACCATTTGTAATTCAAACTCATAAAAGCATCCCCTATCAGACGATAACTCAAATCCTCGAGAAAATATGTTACAGGATTGGTTATTTGAACTTTCATTATTTTTAAAGTCTCTGTGATCGAGTTGAAAGTGTAACCTTTTGAAAATGCATGTTTGACTTCACTGATTCTCACCATATCATTAACCTTGAATTTTCCCTTTGCGGTGATCTTCATATGGTGGTATATAGTTTTCAATAAATTTTGCTCATTTTTTTTATTGACATCACATGGTCTCTTTTCGGTAGTACGATGTTTCGTCTGATTATATTCATCAACAACACTGGATATGCTGTCGATGAATTTGAACGTTTCATGCAAACTGAAGTATTCGAATAGTTTTTCCTTAATAGTACTAATAACTCATTCTGCTATGAAAGATATGGTTTTGGAATAAGTGTTGCAATGTAATATCATTTTCCTTCATCAGAGACTGGAAATTTACATTGAAAAATTCCTTTCCTTGATCTGTTTGAAGATTTTTCGGTTTAACTCTGCTATCTATCAAAATTTTCTTGATAGCGTACCACACCGGTTTTTGTTTTAAGCGCTTTCACTCGGACAAATTCACTAAAACAATCTATAACTACTAAAATATATTTAAAATTTTTATTCTCATTCGCATAAAGATCCATTTGTGCTAAATCAGCTTGCCATAAGTCATTTAATCTATAATTATGGTTCTTCTGCGAGGGAAGTTTTTGCGAATTGGTTTGTGTAGTTCTCGAACCACTTGTATCTTCTCCTTCGTATGCATGATAGGAAAATTTTTCATCTAATTGTTTGATTTTATTATTTAATTCATTTAAGGGTTTGATAATATCTTATCTTGAAATGCGTTCAATTTATCATCCTGGGACTTCAGATAAACATCAATTTCTAGTTTCTGATAGTATTCCCCCGAAAGTGAAGACAATGTTTGACTGCTTCTTCTGAATTCTCGTTTGAAACACTCAAAACTCTTCTTAAGCTCTTCATCAAATTCCTCTTGTTTAATATGTAAATTATCTGACCTATTGATAACTTCACTCTTGAGTTGATAGAAATTTAATCCCTACTTCAGGGGCGTGTTCACCATGGAAGCTAGGGAAGCACAGCTTCACTAACAAATTCGAGTGGTGTTAATGACATAATAGTATAAAAATAATTTAAATAAATAATTAAACGAAAAAAATAGTCGAGAAAAATAATCAAAATAATCTCCTTATTTGCATTTGTCTTACGTAACAACGTAATAGCGGGCAAACTAAGATAGGAACCACGGACCTAGCCCTGAAACGCCTTGTAAGCTGTGATCTCCCAGCTAAAAGCCCGTAGTGGATTTGTGTATAGAATTCCGCTCGGTACCCGCGTGTCTAGGATCGATCGCGTAAATTCTAAATTCATTAATTGAACTTGAAACTTGGGCGTCTGCATTGAATTTCTAACTGTTGGCTATTCATATTTTCTCACTTTGAAATATATCTTTCTTATTTGACCATTATAAGTATTTACGGGTCTTGGAAGTACAACCTTCCTCGGACCGCCTGTAAGCTGCGATTCTACCGATTACGTAGCTATGATTTTGAATATATTGGCTTCCTATAGAAGATTTTTCGGTAAACAGATTTAATAATTTCGAAAGTTCTTGTACAGGCTGGGCAAAATTCGTTGTCTACTGAGGATGTCTCGAGAATTATAGCTGATAGCAGAAAACGGATGACAAATTCTTTGTTTATGACTAATCCAAATCAAAAAACAGAATCGGCCTATTATTTTCAGATTTCGACTTATAAACAAAAATTGAGATTTTGACAATTCCGAAAAGTTCTCCTAACTTTTTTGTCCTGTGAAGTTACAGATCTGAAACTTAAACCTTCTTAGGCAATTTCATACGTAGAATTTATTGACAAAAGATTTTTTTCCAATTCAAAAATAACAAATCCAATAAAAGTTTTCATTAAGAAAAATGAAAGTTCACTTAATGATTCGAAATCAAAAAATATTTTGAGCTCATTAGTATATTCTACGTAAAAAAGTGCCTGTAGAACCTTCTACAGGCACTGCAAGTTTCAGGTTTGTTACTTCAAAGACAAAAAGTTAGGAGAACTTTACGAAATTATCAAACTCAAAAACAAAGTATCGTAGGAGACTGTGGTTTTCACTATTCTTTGTTTCTCCGAAAATGAGCTCAGAAATGTGTTATCCGTTTTCTTCTAGCTGCTATAGTTCTCGAGATCCTCCCAGTAGACAACGAATTTTGCCCACCCCGTACACTTCAAAGAAAGGAAGATAATTTTGGAGGAAGCCTTCAACTCTTCAAAATCATTCTTCGATCTTATCTTGTAGCGTTCCGAATTAGGGTCTGTTCATGAACTTTGCATGTCAAAAACAATTTTTTGCTTTGCAGAGTAGAGAAAAGAATACTATGGCGTCGATTGAAGTACATATTTGTTGTAATTAACCTTTAAATGAATGACTAGTGTTGGAATACAAAAATTGATCTAATTATATCATCTACTATGTATTTTCCGTTTATGTTCTAAAATATGCATATAGGTTTTGATGGATATGTAGTTTATTCGTAAATTCAATATGGACTGTGAGTCGTTAAGTGATTAACGACAAATTTTGTTGAGAGCACGTTATATAATATAAATGTGTGTTCAAAAAAGAAAAAAATATGGAGTAGCTTCCCTTATTCCGAAGGTCTAGACACACCACTGCCTTACTTTATGAATTCTGCAGTATTTACTTTCATTTCATTATATATTGCATTGACTTGAATATCCACGTATTCCTTACTAGCACTATCAGATACTGGTGTTTTCACATTAAATAATTTTCGTTTACTGAAAGTCACCATCCGATGTTCGTGGGAAGATAAAGGCAGTTGATGGAATATTTCTTAATTTACTTCTATCAGAAGAACGACCAAACTTATCGAGAGACATATCGAAAAAATAGAAAATAATCGGAATAATGACTTCACGATATGTAGATCCTTTATTCGCTTTAACAGGATTATTGGAATCGAATTTTCTCCTATGAACATTGGTCCTTTTCAGTATTTAACGATAATTTTCTAATTCAGAATTATCATAATATTCAGGTCTTCTCTCGAATAGTAAATTGTAAAGACCATCTGTACCATTGAACCTCTCATTTCCAACAAACAAATCAACTGTTTTTTCACGAAAGTCTATGGCTGTTTTACCTAATGTCCATTTTGGAATTTTATGGTCATATTTAGGCCCAGATGCATAGTCATAGTTATCTCTATCTTTTAACGCTGAATAGACAGAATCTCTAACTTTTTCTGGATATTGTTCCAGATAAGTTTCCACATTCCCTGTCTCTTCAATTCATAAAAAATTGTTTAGTTTCATTATTTTCTCCATCGATAAAAACTTTAACCATTATGATTATCATCATCATCATGATTTTTTGAGGTAAAAATTTCTTTTGTAGGTAAAAAATGTACTAATTGATGTTTAAAACCGGTTTATTGTGGTTTATTGAATTTTAATTTTGGTGTAAATGGCGAGGGCACTTCTTGTCCTTCTCCTTCTTCATCATGCGTTTCAATATTATTGACTTTCTCTTCTTCTTCCTCTTCAGGTGAACGGAAATGTGATTGCTTCATAATGGTACTCATTAGTAGAGAGAGACAGAGTTAATACATACGATACAAGTCCGATTGAACGAAATCAGCATCGTCAAACGGAACGGATTACAACTCATAACGTCAAGATAAGAGATAATAACAAATCAACTCTTTTCCGAAATGATCAAGTTAAAACAGCAATAGAGGAAGCTCAATTGATTAATCGCATGAAGGAGATTTCAAACACAAACATAAGTCAAACTAACAATGATTGGCAGTACGTAAAACATAGAAGAAATTCTATGGTCGGTCGCAATGATAATTTAGGGAACATCCAAACAGTTCCCAAGTTTGTGTCCCTGCATGTAACCAGGCTACATCCAAAAACTACACCAAATGATTTACTGGGTATTTTGAAAGATCAATTTCCTGATGTCAGTTGTGAGAATCATGAATCCAGACATCCTGACAAATATGTTTCAATGAAAGTTAATATTCGCCAAGAAAATCTGAAAGATGCTTGGAAAAAAGAAGTCTGGCCCATGGGTTCTGTGGTTTCGAAGTTTTTTACCAAGAAGAGGGTACTATCACAAAAGGTGGACCCTCAAGACTAGAATCTCACAATACACTGCGAAAAGTAAGCATAATACATCAAAATGTGCAGTCGCTGGGAAACAGTATCGACAAGATGGAACAACTTCTCATGGATATCTCGGATTGTATTATTTTATGTATCACAGAACACTGGAAATCGCAGGACCAACTCTGTCTGATGGCATTGGAAGATTTTCATTTAGCAGCAAGTATGTGTCGAGAAGCGGGAAAACATGGAGGATCGGCAATTTACATCAGTAATCTCTTCAAAACAAGTGAGTGCAAGAATATTAGTGACCTGTCAGTTATTGGTGATTTCGAGTGCAGTGCTGCTGAATTTTTTCTGAATAAGACGAAAATCATGGTTCTTTCGGTTTACAGACCTCACAAGGGAAACATTGAGGTATTTTTCGATTTAATGGAAAATATACTATCTGAAAAAATTTCATCAAATGTTACTATATTTATAGCGGGTGATTTCAATATTGAAATCATGTTAAAAATAGATTTTTCACACTCTTAAATCATTTTGACGTAAAAGCCCAGATTCATGAATACACCAGAATAACTGAACACAGAGTTGCCTAGATAATATCCTCACGAATTTAACTAGTAATTTGACATCAAAAGTTCTAGAACATCATATATCTGATCATAAGGCCCAAATATGTAGCTTCTTTATCAACATCAACAATAAAAAGGAATTAATTCGTAAATGATTCTTCAATGAGAAAAATAAGGCAGATTTCTTAAAAAAGTTGAAACAAAAACTTGGGATAATGTTTATTTTGTATGTAAATCTAGTGTAAATGAACAATGGCATATTTTTATTAATGAATTCTTGTATTTGTTCAATGAATGTTTTCCACTGACAACTGTTTACAAAAATTCGAAAAAGACAGTTTTACGAAATAATAAGGAAATACCGAAGATGAAAACACAACTAGATAATTTGTTGCTTTTATCACAACGTGATGCTAGGTATAAAAATCAGTACAGTAAAGTGAAAAAAGATTATGATGAATTGCTTAGAGTAGAAAAATGTAAATTATATCACGAAAGAATAGAAAAATCTGATTGTAAAATGAAATCAATGTGGGCAATATGTAATGAAATGACGGGAAAGAATATAAGTCACGAAAAATTTATTTGTGATGATGCATTGAAACTATCAAATGACTTCAATAAATATCTGTTAGAAATTGTACACAATATTCAGGACAGTATGTTATATGCCGTTTGTTAGTAGAATCCCAGAAAATGATAGATCAATGTTTCTGAGACCTATAAATGTTACCGAACTACATCAATTGACTGATCAATTGAAAAATAAACACTGTCGAGGATATGATGATATTCCTGTTAGTATTATGAAATCTGCAATCAGAGTAATACCAACTGTTCTCTGCTATATTATAAACAATTCTATGAGGTACTCAGTATTTCCTGATCAGCTAAAGCATGCAATAATCAAACCCCTTTTAAAAAAAGGCGTTCCAGAAGATCTTGGAAATTATAGACCTGTAAGCTTGTTACCGGCATTCTCAAAAATTTTTGAACTGGTTATGACTTCGAGATTGCTTCAGTTCATGAATCAGCAAAACCTTTTCTCCCAGTTCCAACATGGCTATTTGCAAGGTAGATCTACTAATTCTGCCATTTTTCAGTTTATAACGGCAATATTGGAATATCTAGAAAACTAAAATCTTGCTTTGGGACTTTTTATTGATCTTACCAAAGCTTACGACTGTGTGAATCATGATATTTTACTATCGAAACTGAAGAGTTACGGAGTAATGGATTCGTTCCTACTTATCTAATAGGCAGCAACAAGTTATTGTTAATGGATCTAAATCCAATATACAATTTGTAGAAACTGGTATCGCACAGGGCACCATCGCAGGACCGATTCTGTTCATAATTTATATTAATGATCTCCCATTAATATTAAATAATTTCTTCATCACAAACTATGTTGATGACACCAACATATTAATTTCAGGTACCAACTCAACTGAAAAAATTGAAAAAAGACAACAATGTTTTTCGGAAGCTAGTAAGTGGTTTTCCATGAATAAATTAGTAATAAACCAATTGAAAACGAATGTAATGTTGTTTCGTACTCAACAAATACAAGTTTCTACTAGCAACTCTATTAGTCTCCAAAATAATTTTGTTAAACCTGTGTCATGTACTAAATTCCTGGGATTACAGATTGACGAGTTCTTAAAATGGGACATACACATAAATAAAGTTTGTTTGAAACTGTCCAGTGTTGGCTTTGGAATAAAAATAGTTTCTAAATATATGAATACTGATACTATTAAAATCTTATATCACGCAAATTGTGAATCAGTTATGAGATTTGGTATTATTTTTTTTGGGGGGGGGGGGATTCTAAGATCCAGTCAGTCTTTGTAGCACAAAAGAGAATTATAAGGACCATATGTAAAATGAGCTTCAGAGAATCTTGCAGAAGCAAATTTAGGATTTTAGACATAATGACTGTATATGCATTATATATTTATGAATGTTTGTTATTTGTGTTCAAGAATAGAGAGAAGTTCGATAATGGAGAAAGACATAATTATAATACCAGAACTGAAGACCTGCTATATCCACACCATAGGTTAACTTTGAGTGAAAAAGGTCCATATTACATGTGTATCAAAGTTTTCAATGAATTACCTAACCATATCAAATCCTGTAAAAGTCTTATTAGATTCAAAAAGGATGTAAAAGGGATGTTGATTACGCTAGAACCTTATAGCTTAGGGGATTATTTAAATGGGGGAATTTAAATTGGTGTTTTGTTGACGTCATTTCATTTCTTATGTAGTTTATGTAAAATTTGAAATAAAGAAGATTATCTATCTATCTATCATTCTCTTATATGGTTGAAAAGATATCTCCTGACTTCTTTTACGAGGGAAACCCTATTATCTGGAGTTGATGAAAATTGTGGTTCTGAAATCTTCTCTAGTACTTGTAGATTCTTCAAATCAGTAGTTTTGTGGTCCACACACTTTTTACCAAGTTCATCTTCTATAAGCTTGAGTTGTTTTGTTATTGGAGTATATAGTCTTTGCAATGTTTCATCACCCTCAAGTTCTTCAAGTTTAAGTCCAGCATATTTTTTCTGAATATTCTGAATAATTTGTTGAATAATTATTTTCCTATTTCGAGCTGGTTTGACCTTCATGTACTTATATCTGAGAAGGCACTTTCTATTGTTCATACTATTGTGATCAGCTTTGCTATGATCATCAGTTTCAACACGTCTCATGAAGATGTGGTTTTTCAATGTATCACTTCGCGTGAATTTCTTTCCACATACAATACAAGCGAAGTCAATTTTCTTATGTTTATTTAGGTGCTCAAATTATTCGGCAGAGTGAAATTTTTTCTACAGATTTGACAAGTAAACATCTCTTTTCTTTGGGAGAGAAAAGTAGAACTGATTGGTTTCCGTTTTGTATCCGCCCTACTTTCGTTAGGTCCGCTTTTTATCCGTTTTTATCCCATTTATTTCCGCTATATCCACATTGTATCCGTTTTGTATCCGCCTTATATCCGTTATATCAGCTTTGTATCCGTTTTGTATCCGCCTTATATCAGTTATATCAGCTTTTTATCCGTTTTTGTGTCCGTTTTGTATCTTCGGTAATCTTCGGCTATATTCGGTCACCTTCGGCTATCTTTGGATGTCTTCGGCCATCTTCGGAATAACCATGGATATAAGAATTTAGGTCAGGACTTTTTGTTTCAGTTGCATCGAAAATGTTCAATATAGAAGATTGTCTTCGACTAATAAAGTCGTAAGTGGCTTAATTCATTTCAACATCTGATGTTGAAAATTTGATTCGTGGACTAAAGGAAAGTTCCTTGGCTGTGCGATGGATTAATAAGCGGTTGAAATTTTGCAAAACTATTGGGGAAAAGTAAAGATTGCTAACTACATTAAACCATGTGAAATCATATAGATCACAGTTGAAGTCCATACGAAAACAAGATGCTGGTATTAAAGATCGAAAAAAAAACCGCTAGCGATAGAGTCTATTCAATAACAGCATAATACTCGAGAATAAGATCAGGTGTGATTAGTACCCTGAAACATAAAAATCCTGAGGATTTCCTAGTGGACTCTGTAGCTATATTTCGTCGAAGGAAACTGAATGCATTAATAAGGATGAATATGTTGAGGTCAATATGGTGTTTTATGGAGAATTTGAAATAATGACAGCCAATAAAACTTAAAAGGAATGTAAATAATTCAACACATTCAATTCGCCTATATACCGAGATACCAACATTACTGAATGGTTCAATGATTTTTCAAAAGATACAATTCGTACTATTCGAAGGAAGCATGAGTTTCATAGTAGGTACAAAATTTACAAAGACCCTTTAGATTATGACCAGTTCAGGCATTCCAGGGCTCTATCGAAAAGGTTGATTTCGAGAGATTTTTATCGCTATTTGGATACGATAGAGCAGGAACTACCACATGACTCAAACAGATTTCTTAAGTTTGTTTCTCATAGAAAATGCCATAGCAAGTTTCCATCTGTTATGAGGAGAGGCGATGTTGAGGCCCCCTCACCTGAAGAGATTTCCAACCTTTTTGCTGACTTTTTCAGCTCTGTGTTTGAGCCTGTCTTTGGTTCGGATGAAAATCTAGACATTGTCGATAATAAATACAACAGTAATTATTTGCATGAGGTTACTATTTCTGAGGAGAGTGTAACGGAGGCCTTACGAACTTTAAATCAAAACAAGGGTCCAGTTCCGGATGAGATTCCACCCATATTGCTGAGGAATTGCTGCGACTCATTGTCGTTGCCACTTGCCATTATCTTCAATCGGTCCCTCCAGAGTGGAGTTTTTCCTCATTGCTGGAAGCTCTCTAAGATCGTTCCCGTTCATAAGGACGGCCGAAAGGACCTAATCCTAAACTATCGACCTATCGCTATTTTGTCGACCATTCCCAAGATTTTTGAGTCGCTTGTTTGTTAATTCATTTCATATCACGTGAAAGATCTTATTATTGAAAATCAACATGGCTTGTGAGGGGACGAAACCTGGAGACCAACTTGTTGACATTTTTGGATTACCTTCACGAGGGGCTCGAATGTCGATACCAGATAGACGCCATTTATACCGATTTAAAAAAAGCGTTCGATAAAATAAATCATTCGGTACTTCTCAGACGACTTGCTGAGGTGGGATCTGTGTAGTTTTGTTGAGATGGATTAAATCGTATGTTCTGAACAGATCACAGTTTGTTTGCGTCGATGGAAGAAGGTCGAGGATTTTCTCGAATCCGTCTGGAGTTCCTCAGGGTTCCCACTTGGGTCCGCTGCTCTTCATTGTTTATTTGAATGACATTTCCTCCTGTTTCCACCATGCTAGGTTTCTCATTTATGCTGATGATCTCAAGATGTATTTGAGGATAAAGACAATCCAGGACTGTTTTCTGTTGCAGGAGGATGTAAATAGGTTTTCCGATTATTGCAAGAATAATTTTCTCTTCATTAATTTGGATAAATGCCTGCAGATCACCTTCACTCGGAACATAAAGACAATGAATTTCCATTATTCAATTGAACAGTTTCACCTTCGCCAGGTTTCCTCGGTGCGCGATTTGGGGGTTATTCTAGACTCAAAACTGAATTTTAACGAGCGTATCGATAGTATTCTTTCGTCGTCAAATAAGATGCTCGGATTTGCTCTTCGACATTCTAAATTATTCAAAAGAAATAAGACCATACTGACGATATACTACTCATTTGTATTTTCAAAATTAAATTTTGCATCACCAATTTGGAACCCTCATTATAAGTGTCACGTGAAGCGGTTGGAGAGTGTACAACATAAATTGCTGAGGTTTTTGGCTTTCCGGAACAATTTCGAAATTTTAAATCATGACTATTCAGAGGCCCAATTGAAATACAATTTGATTAGTTTGGAAAATCGTAAGAAAATAAACGACATGTATCTGCTATATAAAATTTTGAATAATATTTTTTCGGTTCCATCTATTCTTGGCTCAATTGGGTTGAGGGTTCCTGAGAGAAGGCTCAGATCAAGGGAAATGTTTGCCGTGCCTTTTCGCAGATTAAATGTCACGCAGAATTCGCCTCTATGTAGATTGATGAATGGTTTCAACACTGAGTCCCTCGATGTCGATGTTTTCAACGTATCTTTTATTCGTTTCAAGCGCTGTTTGTGGCATGGGTTAGCTGCACGTTCCATTTCTTAGTTGCATTTCTTTTATTTGGTTACAAATGTTCATACATGTATTTATGCGTGTGTATTTAGTTTTTAAGTAAAAAATTAATTAGAATATATATATTTACCGCATAAATTTGGATTGATTTTGTTGTTGAACTTTGTTCTCTTTTTAGATTCTTATATTGTAATGTATGTATATTGAAACGTTTTCTTGCTTGATGTGCTATGCATTGTATAAATACTTTTTTTGACTTGTGAGTAATCTTGTTGGGTTGAAATACCCGTTAGTATTCTCTTTGGTAAATAAATAACAAAATAAAAATGATGAAGGTATAATACCTCTCTTGAAGGATCTCGAGGAATTCCAAGAAAGGGAAAGTGGATGGGCTTTGGTGAATATTATAAATTTGGCAGTTAATATGAATAAGTTTACCCCTCAACTTGGGAGCTCCTATATAGAACTACCTACCTTAATAAAACGTAAAAAGGCTTGTATCAATGTGAAGAACGATGAAGAAGCTTGTTTTGCATGGGCTATGACTGCTGCATTACAGTTTGTTCACATGCATTCTGAACGTATATCCCAGTATCCTCATTATTCAAAAATTTTGAAGTTGAAAGGTATTCAGTTCCCGATGACAATGAAACAGCTACCCAACTTTGAACAACAAAGCCAACTATCCATCGACGATTCTATGTTTATATTTTGAAGAAGGAAAAGAAGAACTTCGCTACATTGCCTACATACCTAACAGAAAACCAGATGGAAAGACACGTCAACCTACTTCTAGTACAAGACCACTATATAGATGGTGATGCAACTCTGTTCGATACCATTACGTATGGATCAAAAATTTATCACGTCTTGTATCAAGCCAGTTGAGTAGGGAGAAGGATTAAAAATTCATATGGGATCGATATCGCTAGTATTTCCGATCTGAAGAAAAATTGAAGTGTCACTCAGAGGATTGTGGGAAAATGAATAAAACAGCCATAAAGATGAGTGAATCAGGAAGTGTACCCTCAGTAATTGTGATGATCTATAATATATCGATGGGTGTGTACGTACTTACCGAAAGTGAACACATTAGTTAGTATACATCTGAAGTACGATGAATAACAACCACATTAGTGAATCACCGGAACTGTTAAACCAGAAGAAAATGAAAGACAATTGGAAATTGAATGTTTTCAATAGTTTATTAGACTTGATAATGGATTTAAAGGTCTTGAAGTGTTAAAAAAAAACAATTTAATAAGACGCCGGCAGTTTCGGTCTATATTTAAACCTTCTTCAGGGCTATGGTTTCTAGCTATGTTTTCAATAATGTTAATAGATTCAAATATCTAAAATATAAATCCTGGTATATTCGTCGTGTGAAATGTGGAAAATATTGAACAAGACTTTATTGTACCTCTGAATATCTTGTAGAATGTTATGAATATTGAAAATAAACTTGCATGCATACACCTGCTTTATCATTTTGAGTTCATATAAAAATCGAAAAATTACTTGCATTACTGCATTACTTGCATTACTTGCATAACACCAGCAAATTTGAATCATCTCCAACCTATATATGTATCAGGTTATTCAATAAACTACCAGAAGGTATAAAAATTCTCGACAAAAAGTGTTTTCGTGCAGCAGTAAAGGCATTGTTGTACGAGAAATGTTACTATAGTGTAGATGAATTTCTTTGTGATACTTTTTAGGAATTAAGGATTTTTTCCTTGCTCTCTTTTTCTGCTAGATGAATATGTTCGTTCTATGCAATTTCCTGACTTGTCCTATACATTGTTAAATGTCTCACAGGATGAATAAAGATTTATTATTATTATTATTATTACTTACCCAATCGTTTCATCAAGTATTCTGCGAAGATTATATCGTTCCAAAAATAATAAAATTCAGTAGTAGTGTAGTAGGTTGAAGGATCGTGAGGAATTGGAAAAACTTCTACTAATGTTGTTTATAGGGTGGATTGTCGGGATTGTGATGGTTGTTATATTGCTCAGACAACGCAGTACTCAAAAACCAGAATGAGTCAACATATTAGGGACTGTCGTACTTTATCGCATTCTACTGCACTTTCTACACAGGCGGTTGTCATTGATCACTCGTTCGATTTTGATAATGTTAGACTGTTGTATACAGAACAAAATTTGTCAAAAAGATTAATTAATGAAATGATTTTTATAAGACGTACACCCAATACATTCATTTGCGTTAGAACCCTATTTTCCCTGTAAATTATGTATTCATATATTATATCATGTTTATAACTGTTATTCTGATATGGTGAGTTCTCTTCCTTGTTATATTTTATAAATTTAATTGTAATATTTCATATTGTGTGAGTCTTTGAACATGACCTCATTGGGTCATTATGAAATCTAATTGGTTTTCATTTTAATTTCGATTTTTAATAGATGTTTATTTTTATTTTATGATGTATGTGTACTTATTTTATTATTATTATTTGTATTTTTGACGTTTGTATTCCTTATGATTCTTTCTGAGTTGATTGTGTTTTTCTATTTTTGTAGCCTGAATAAGGAAATGAAAGTTTCCGAAACGTCGTTGAAAGAATAATCAGTTTTTCATTTTGTCCTTGTGTGTGATATATACTACTGAATTCATCAAGTATTCTTTGATATAGGATAGATGAAATACAGAATCATTAGAAAATTTTATTAGTTTTCATCGTGATCATCAGAATCGGAATTAATTATGATTATTTGGGGTGATGGTGGATGCGATTCGTATGGTGGTGATGGTGGCTGCGGTGCTTCATACTATCGTGGGGGTGCTTCGTATGGTGGATGAGCTTCGTATGGTGGTGGTGGTGACGATGGCTGCAGTGCTTCTTAAATTGGTCAAGGGCGGTCCTATGGGGGGGGGGGGTAGTAAAAGGGGGTAATTAGTTTTAATTTGAAATTCAAATTGTTCATTCAATGGGCAAGTTTCCTTAAACTTTAAAAGCGAATTCAAGATTATTGATGTAAACATTTTTTCCATCAGTTATCCAATAAGTGAAAAATTCGCTTTAAAATTCAGAAATACACCCTTCGAAACTTACTAAACGTTCGGATATGTGAAAAAAGCTCGTGACGTATATTTCCGTGCATAATTCTAGCTCCCTTATAGAAGGGGAGCGGCCGCTTACTTCTACATAGAACGATCGCGAATGGCACGGGAATCAAGTTTGTGTAGGTTGTATACGTGTATGTGTTATCGGAATTTTAATTCGTTAAAATTTCCGAAGTTGGTGTTCATCTCCAGAGTCCAGGTCTTGTCTTGATTGTTGGTTCTGCAGAAAACATCAGGTGAGCTTATATTTCGAATCTTTTTCCTGAGTTTTCTCATAGCGTAGAAAACTTTTGGCTTTATAACATAGTTATATTAGACTATTCCAGCGAAGATTCCTGAATATTTTATTATTTTCAAATCGTTTGATATTTTGAGATTTTTGAGTATAAAACCATGTCGGAAACCTCAGATAATGAGGGTTCTTACATGGAAGCGACCGATGCTGAAGAATTCAGCGAAGGCGAACACGAGGAGCTTGTAAAGCTCAGAGAAGAAAATCGGCAGTTGAAAGCTCAAATTGTCAAATTGTCTGAAACTGTTTCACAGTTGGTCGGTGATATACGCCTCTTGAGAGAGGAAATGACCCGCAATAATATGTCGAAACCTCATACTTACGCCGCAATCAAAAAATTGGCAGCAGGTTCCAAAAATAATTACTTCAAAGGAATTGTTTCACAACCCCAAACAAGGAGAAATGATTCAATGCAGGTTGCGAAGGGCCCAAACGCGCCCCCAACTAAACGCGCGCGAAAAGAAAGCTCCTCTTCTGATGAGGAGACTGTCAAGAAGACAACGGGAGTGAATAAAAGGGATAAAATTCCACCCGTCACGATGATGGGCACCTCAGATTGGGTAGAGACATCTAAAGCTCTCTACACAAAAAAGATAAACTACAACCGCGCAACTGTAGTTGTAGGCGGTATCAAAATCATCGCGTCAACCGTAGATGATTTAGAAAAAATCACAAAATTCTTCGAGCAGCATGGTAAAGAATTTTTTACCTACAAAATGGAGGAGAAGAAGAAGATATATGCCGTCATCAGGCATTTACCAATCGACGCTGATTTTGCGTTGATTAAGGACGACCTGATATTCCAGGGAATATCAGACGCTGAGGTGTCCAGAATGACATCGAACAAGACGAAGAAGCCCATACCTCTCTACCTGGTTAAAACCCAGAAAAAGGAAATCTTCGAAGTGAAGCGACTCTACAACCTCTGTATTGTGGTTGAACACAAAAAGAGGCCTGAAAGTCCAAGCCAGTGCTTTAGGAGCCAAAGGTACGGACATGCACAAAACAAATTCTCCTTCCCGTGGAGATGCGTGAAGTGCCCAGGAAGCTATAGCAGGAATGACTGCACACTCACCAGAAAAGGTGAAGAGAGAAATGCCACATGCGTCTTATGTGGGAAAGAGGGCCATCCAGCTAGCTACAAGGGATGTAGCGAGTTCAAGCTGGTGACCAGAAAGAAAAATTCCAGAAAATCAGCTGAACAGAAAAAGAAGGTAACAAAAACAACAACTACTGAACAAAATATTCAGGAAGTAGCGAAGACCAAACCTACAGAACAGGAAAAATAGAGGGAGACTCCAAAACCCGTTCAAAAAAAGAAGAACAGAAGAAGCTCACATTGAAACAGGCTGTGAACAGTCAACAGTAGAAGAAAAAAATATCTGAATCAGCCGATGATTTAGATATCTTCACGGAAAAAAATTTCAACAAGATAATGTTGAAAATTGAGAGAAATGGAGAAAAAACTCCAAGCATTATTTAGTAAACTGAATTAATGGACCTTACGGATATTAATCCCTCAAGATGATCTCGTGGAACATAAACGGAATCAACACTCGGAAAGCCGAGATAGAAGAAATAATATCAGAGAGACAACCTGATATTATAGCCCTACAGGCAACAAGAATAAACCGAAACAGACGACTGAATTTAATGAATTATGAAACGTATAGATGTGACAGAATTACAAACACCGGAGGAGGAGTACCTAGCAATATTGGTGAGAACAGATCTGAAACACTACTTCAAAAATAGATCCGACGAAACACAAGGAGAAACAGAAACAGTGACGATTGTTGCCGAATTAACGGAATCAACACTCGGAAAGCCGAGATAGACGAAATAATATCAGAGAGACAACCTGATATTATAGCCCTACAGGAAACAAGAATAAACCGAAACAGACGACTGAATTTAATGAACAGGGATAATAAAATAAAAACAAAAAACACACTTCTTTTAAAGTTTTACTCTTTGGCGATCGATTTCGGTTGTCAAACCATCATCAGGCCAGCTGAAAAGTATATATGTGTTTTCTCAAAATTTCATCACTTAAATTCATGTAGGCATTGTAGTAAGAATGTGCAATCTTACCGTTAATGAGGTAGTCTCTTTTATAAAAATCATTAGACTCTCGACAACAAACAATGTGGAAGAATGTTGTTGTTGAATTTCTTCTGGTCGGTATGTGGTGAAATTATTCGATACGTAGCCTAAACGAAAGTGTAAGTTAATTTAAGTTGTCATCTGTCACGTTTCTAATGTTAGGGGGTATGTTAGGGAAATTAATTATCTTTATTAGGCTGCCCTCTCTAAGGTTGAAATCTGATAGTTCGTTAAGTAAATGTCGATTATCTCTGTTCTTTAAAATCTCCAATTGTTCTAGCAATGTTAGTTTATAAAAATTATGACCTTTATGTAATATTTTCAAGTTATCAAATTCTATGTTATGTTTACATTCGTTTATATGGCATCCTAATGCTGACTTGGGGTGATTTTTATTGTATTCGTCGAAACGTTTTTTCATATTACGTGTAGTCATGCCGATGTAAAAAGCAGGACAGCTTGAACAATTTATCTGATATACTCCACTTTCTTCCTCTCGTTTAGTTTTGGTTTTGTTGTTGACTAATAGGTTATCGATTGTTTAATGTCGTTTGTTTATCAGTGTGTAGTCGTATTTCGTAATATTTCGCTGTATATTTTCGTGCAAGCCTCTATAATATGGTACTGTTAAATAGAGTCTTCTTTTTGTGATATGGGGGTAGATTTTCTTCATTGTTATTTTTCTTTTTATTGTGTTGTATATTTGGTCAATGTATTCTTTAGTGTATAGGTTATTTGTGCCTAGTTGATATATTATACTTATTTCTTTTTTGTAATTTTCGGGGGATAAGGGAACATTAAGAATTCTACTTTAATCTCAGAACAAAATTTTTTCATGTTTGACAATAATAATTATGTGATGAAAGATGGCCTACCAATGGGTTCACCAGCCAGTGGACTAATAGCGGAATTTTATGTTAATCACGTAGAAAAACAAATAATGAAAATGCCTTTTAAATATAACATTACTACATGGAAACGATATGTAGACGATATCTTTTGCATCTGGGAGGGAACAGAAGAGGAACTGAAAGAATTCTTCACATCTATTAATTCCAAATTTAAAATAAAGTTCACCCTAGAACATTCAATATCGAATACCATAAACTTCCTCGACCTGACAATTTCTCTTGACATAGGCAATAAGTTCTCTTTTGAAATTTATAGAAAGCCTACACAATCTGACAATATTATCCCATATCATTCTTATCATGCACCATCGATGAAAAGAGCCGCCTTCAATTTTTTGTTTCATAGAATTCTTAATGTTCCCTTATCCCCCGAAAATTACAAAAAAGAAATAAGTATAATATATCAACTAGGCACAAATAACCTATAAACTAAAGAATACATTGACCAAATATACAACACAATAAAAAGAAAAATAACAATGAAGAAAATCTACCCCCATAACACAAAAAGAAGACTCTATTTAACAGTACCATATTATAGAGGCTTGCACGAAAATATACAGCGAAATATTACGAAATACGACTACACACTGATAAACAAACGACATAAAACAATCGATAACCTATTAGTCAACAACAAAACAAAACTAAACGAGAGGAAGAAAGTGGAGTATATCAGATAAATTGTTCAAGCTGTCCTGCTTTTTACATCGGCATGACTACACGTAATATGGAAAAACGTTTCGACGAACACAATAAAAATCACCCCAAGTCAGCATTGGGATGCCATATAAACGAATGTAAACATAACATAGAATTTGATAACTTGAAAATATTACATAAAGGTCATAATTTTTATAAACTAACATTGCTAGAACAATTGGAGATTTTAAAGAACAGAGATAATCGACATTTACTTAACGAACTATCAGATTTCAACCTTAGAGAGGGCAGCCTAATAAAGATAATTAATTTCCCTAACATACCCCCTAACATTAGAAACGTGACAGATGACAACTTAAATTAACTTACACTTTCGTTTAGGCTACGTATCGAATAATTCCACCACATACCGACCAGAAGAAATTCAACAACAACATTCTTCCACATTGTTTGTTGTCGAGAGTCTAATGATTTTTATAAAAGAGACTACCTCATTAACGGTAAGATTGCACATTCTTACTACAATGCCTACATGAATTTAAGTGATGAAATTTTGAGAAAACACATATATACTTTTCAGCTGGCCTGATGATGGTTTGACAACCGAAATCGATCGCCAAAGAGTAAAACTTTAAAATAAGTGTGTTTTTTGTTTTTATTTTATTATCCCTGTTGATACTCTTAACGCACTATGGAAGCTTTCATCACCAAAATAGAAAGATTGGAGTTATCCAAAGTCTCCCAACAGCTGAGGTATATATTGAACAAATGACATCGTATCAATCATCACATCGATTTCCTTCAACAATGTAAGTTTCACAATGTCACCCCAAAGTTTCTGATCTGCAAGCTACCATCAACGTGCAACAGGAATCAAATTCAGACAACACTTTTGAAACAAGAGATAAGAAGACAATTTCGAGAATCTGGTACAGTGGACACAAAACTCAAATTCTTCCACCATTATCTCAACAAACATCTACATTATATAGAATATCATATGCTTATTGAGCGATTAGAAGAAGATATCTTCTATTCAAACTACGACTCTGACCAGAAAAGAAGAATGAAACTTAGAAAGTTAATTGAAGATAAAAATAGAACTACACGGACACACACAGAACATGATGACAACGTACAACAACATACCATAATGAATCCACACACATTCCACAGCCGTTTTACCAACCTCTCCAATGTTACAATAGAAGAAGATGAAATGAAGATCTTAAACTTAGGACAGAAATTTGCACCGATCCCGAGGAAAATTGACATCGACAGAATAGCAGTGGACCTCGAAACACAGATTAGAAATAACCCAAACTACAACAATATAACGAAAGAACTGTCTAACACTTTGATAACATATAAGAACACAAAGGTAAGAATGTGCAATCATAAACAATATTTACCCAACAGACAAATACATAGAAATATAAAGAATATACAGAAGAAAATTACAGACAATGACCTTATCATGACTAGAGCTGACAAAAACGCCGGACTCGTATTATTGGAAAAGAAAACTTACATCGACAAAACCCTTGACTTTTTTGAAAATAATAATATTACAAAAATAAGAAACAACCCCCTCACTAAATACACAGCTAAGGTGAATAAAACACTTAGAGATACAGAAACCACACTACTGAAATACGGACATAACAAATACAGTTTAAAAGAGAAAAATCCACAAATTCCCAAATTATACAGCACGATCAAACTGCACAAACCTGATAGAAGCATCCGACCTATAACTTCAGCCATCTCGTCACCAGCTCATAAAATAGCCAAATTCATCAGTCAATTCTTCACTAATAAATTGAAATTTAACTCTGAAAATTCGATTAAAAATTCTCTTGAATTAGTTCAACACCTCACATCACTAAATCTAGACCCCAATAAAGAATATACATTAATTTCTTTCGATATTGTGAACTTATACACTAATGTACCCGTTAATGACTCGCTTTCTCTAGTTGAAGAACAACTCAATGAACATTACAATTCAGATAACTCCCTAAATCTAGATAGAGAAGATATTGATAATATAATGAAACTAAGTACTTTAATCTCAGAACAAAATTTTTTCATGTTTGACAATAATAATTATGTGATGAAAGATGGCCTACCAATGGGTTCACCAGCCAGTGGACTAATAGCGGAATTTTATGTTAATCACGTAGAAAAACAAATAATGAAAATGCCTTTTAAATATAACATTACTACATGGAAACGATATGTAGACGATATCTTTTGCATCTGGGAGGGAACAGAAGAGGAACTGAAAGAATTCTTCACATCTATTAATTCCAAATTTAAAATAAAGTTCACCCTAGAACATTCAATATCGAATACCATAAACTTCCTCGACCTGACAATTTCTCTTGACATAGGCAATAAGTTCTCTTTTGAAATTTATAGAAAGCCTACACAATCTGACAATATTATCCCATATCATTCTTATCATGCACCATCGATGAAAAGAGCCGCCTTCAATTTTTTGTTTCATAGAATTCTTAATGTTCCCTTATCCCCCGAAAATTACAAAAAAGAAATAAGTATAATATATCAACTAGGCACAAATAACTTATACACTAAAGAATACATTGACCAAATATACAACACAATAAAAAGAAAAATAACAATGAAGAAAATCTACCCCCATATCACAAAAAGAAGACTCTATTTAACAGTACCATATTATAGAGGCTTGCACGAAAATATACAGCGAAATATTACGAAATACGACTACACACTGATAAACAAACGACATAAAACAATCGATAACCTATTAGTCAACAACAAAACCAAAACTAAACGAGAGGAAGAAAATGGAGTATATCAGATAAATTGTTCAAGCTGTCCTGCTTTTTACATCGGCATGACTACACGTAATATGAAAAAACGTTTCGACGAACACAATAAAAATCACCCCAAGTCAGCATTAGGATGCCATATAAACGAATGTAAACATAACATAGAATTTGATAACTTGAAAATATTACATAAAGGTCATAATTTTTATAAACTAACATTGCTAGAACAATTGGAGATTTTAAAGAACAGAGATAATCGACATTTACATAACGAACTATCAGATTTCAACCTTAGAGAGGGCAGCCTAATAAAGATTATTAATTTCCCTAACATACCCCCTAACATTAGAAACGTGACAGATGACAACTTAAATTAACTTACACTTTCGTTTAGGCTACGTATCGAATAATTTCACCACATACCGACCAGAAGAAATTCAACAACAACATTCTTCCACATTGTTTGTTGTCGAGAGTCTAATGATTTTTATAAAAGAGACTACCACATTAACGGTAAGATTGCACATTCTTACTACAATGCCTACATGAATTTAAGTGATGAAATTTTGAGAAAACACATATATACTTTTCAGCTGGCCTGATGATGGTTTGACAACCGAAATCGATCGCCAAAGAGTAAAACTTCAAAAGAAGTGTGTTTTTTGTTTTTATTTTATTATCCCTGTTGATACTCTTAACGCACTATGGAAGCTTTCATCACCAAAATAGAAAGATTGGAGTTATCCAAAGTCTTCCAACAGCTGAGGTATATATTGAACAAACGACATCGTATCAATCATCACATCGATTTCCTTCAACAATGTAAGTTTCACAATGTCACCCCAAAGTTCCTGATCTGCAAGCTACCATCAACGTGCAACAGGAATCAAATTCAGACAACACTTTTGAAACAAGAGATAAGAAGACAATTTCGAGAATCTGGTATAGTGGACACAAAACTTAAATTCTTCCACCATTATCTCAACAAACATCTACATTATATAGAATATCATATGCTTATTGAGCGATTAGAAGAAGATATCTTCTATTCAAACTACGACTCTGACCAGAAAAGAAGAATGAAACTTAGAAAGTTAATTGAAGATAAAAATAGAACTACACGGACACACACAGAACATGATGACAACGTACAACAACATACCATAATGAATCCACACACATTCCACAGCCGTTTTACCAACCTCTTCAATGTTACAATAGAAGAAGATGAAATGAAGATCTTAAACTTAGGACAGAAATTTGCACCGATCCCGAGGAAAATTGACATCGACAGAATAGCAGTGGACCTCGAAACACAGATTAGAAATAACCCAAACTACAACAATATAACGAAAGAACTGTCTAACACTTTGATAACATATAAGAACACAAAGGTAAGAATGTGCAATCATAAACAATATTTACCCAACAGACAAATACATAGAAATATAAAGAATATACAGAAGAAAATTACAGACAATGACCTTATCATGACTAGAGCTGACAAAAACGCCGGACTCGTATTATTGGAAAAGAAAACTTACATCGACAAAACCCTTGACTTTTTTGAAAATAATAATATTACAAAAATAAGAAACAACCCCCTCACTAAATACACAGCTAAGGTGAATAAAACACTTAGAGATACAGAAACCACACTACTGAAATACGGACATAACAAATACAGTTTAAAAGAGAAAAATCCACAAATTCCCAAATTATACAGCACGATCAAACTGCACAAACCTGATAGAAGCATCCGACCTATAACTTCAGCCATCTCGTCACCAGCTCATAAAATAGCCAAATTCATCAGTCAATTCTTCACTAATAAATTGAAATTTAACTCTGAAAATTCGATTAAAAATTCTCTTGAATTAGTTCAACACCTCACATCACTAAATCTAGACCCCAATAAAGAATATACATTAATTTCTTTCGATATTGTGAACTTATACACTAATGTACCCGTTAATGACTCGCTTTCTCTAGTTGAAGAACAACTCAATGAACATTACAATTCAGATAACTCCCTAAATCTAGATAGAGAAGATATTGATAATATAATGAAACTAAGTACTTTAATCTCAGAACAAAATTTTTTCATGTTTGACAATAATAATTATGTGATGAAAGATGGCCTACCAATGGGTTCACCAGCCAGTGGACTAATAGCGGAATTTTATGTTAATCACGTAGAAAAACAAATAATGAAAATGCCTTTTAAATATAACATTACTACATGGAAACGATATGTAGACGATATCTTTTGCATCTGGGAGGGAACAGAAGAGGAACTGAAAGAATTCTTCACATCTATTAATTCCAAATTTAAAATAAAGTTCACCCTAGAACATTCAATATCGAATACCATAAACTTCCTCGACCTGACAATTTCTCTTGACATAGGCAATAAGTTCTCTTTTGAAATTTATAGAAAGCCTACACAATCTGACAATATTATCCCATATCATTCTTATCATGCACCATCGATGAAAAGAGCCGCCTTCAATTTTTTGTTTCATAGAATTCTTAATGTTCCCTTATCCCCCGAAAATTACAAAAAAGAAATAAGTATAATATATCAACTAGGCACAAATAACCTATAAACTAAAGAATACATTGACCAAATATACAACACAATAAAAAGAAAAATAACAATGAAGAAAATCTACCCCCATAACACAAAAAGAAGACTCTATTTAACAGTACCATATTATAGAGGCTTGCACGAAAATATACAGCGAAATATTACGAAATACGACTACACACTGATAAACAAACGACATAAATCAATCGATAACCTATTAGTCAACAACAAAACCAAAACTAAACGAGAGGAAGAAAATGGAGTATATCAGATAAATTGTTCAAGCTGTCCTGCTTTTTACATCGGCATGACTACACGTAATATGAAAAAACGTTTCGACGAACACAATAAAAATCACCCCAAGTCAGCATTAGGATGCCATATAAACGAATGTAAACATAACATAGAATTTGATAACTTGAAAATATTACATAAAGGTCATAATTTTTATAAACTAACATTGCTAGAACAATTGGAGATTTTAAAGAACAGAGATAATCGACATTTACATAACGAACTATCAGATTTCAACCTTAGAGAGGGCAGCCTAATAAAGATTATTAATTTCCCTAACATACCCCCTAACATTAGAAACGTGACAGATGACAACTTAAATTAACTTACACTTTCGTTTAGGCTACGTATCGAATAATTTCACCACATACCGACCAGAAGAAATTCAACAACAACATTCTTCCACATTGTTTGTTGTCGAGAGTCTAATGATTTTTATAAAAGAGACTACCACATTAACGGTAAGATTGCACATTCTTACTACAATGCCTACATGAATTTAAGTGATGAAATTTTGAGAAAACACATATATACTTTTCAGCTGGCCTGATGATGGTTTGACAACCGAAATCGATCGCCAAAGAGTAAAACTTTAAAAGAAGTGTGTTTTTTGTTTTTATTTTATTATCCCTGTTGATACTCTTAACGCACTATGGAAGCTTTCATCACCAAAATAGAAAGATTGGAGTTATCCAAAGTCTTCCAACAGCTGAGGTATATATTGAACAAACGACATCGTATCAATCATCACATCGATTTCCTTCAACAATGTAAGTTTCACAATGTCACCCCAAAGTTCCTGATCTGCAAGCTACCATCAACGTGCAACAGGAATCAAATTCAGACAACACTTTTGAAACAAGAGATAAGAAGACAATTTCGAGAATCTGGTATAGTGGACACAAAACTTAAATTCTTCCACCATTATCTCAACAAACATCTACATTATATAGAATATCATATGCTTATTGAGCGATTAGAAGAAGATATCTTCTATTCAAACTACGACTCTGACCAGAAAAGAAGAATGAAACTTAGAAAGTTAATTGAAGATAAAAATAGAACTACACGGACACACACAGAACATGATGACAACGTACAACAACATACCATAATGAATCCACACACATTCCACAGCCGTTTTACCAACCTCTTCAATGTTACAATAGAAGAAGATGAAATGAAGATCTTAAACTTAGGACAGAAATTTGCACCGATCCCGAGGAAAATTGACATCGACAGAATAGCAGTGGACCTCGAAACACAGATTAGAAATAACCCAAACTACAACAATATAACGAAAGAACTGTCTAACACTTTGATAACATATAAGAACACAAAGGTAAGAATGTGCAATCATAAACAATATTTACCCAACAGACAAATACATAGAAATATAAAGAATATACAGAAGAAAATTACAGACAATGACCTTATCATGACTAGAGCTGACAAAAACGCCGGACTCGTATTATTGGAAAAGAAAACTTACATCGACAAAACCCTTGACTTTTTTGAAAATAATAATATTACAAAAATAAGAAACAACTCCCTCACTAAATACACAGCTAAGGTGAATAAAACACTTAGAGATACAGAAACCACACTACTGAAATACGGACATAACAAATACAGTTTAAAAGAGAAAAATCCACAAATTCCCAAATTATACAGCACGATCAAACTGCACAAACCTGATAGAAGCATCCGACCTATAACTTCAGCCATCTCGTCACCAGCTCATAAAATAGCCAAATTCATCAGTCAATTCTTCACTAATAAATTGAAATTTAACTCTGAAAATTCGATTAAAAATTCTCTTGAATTAGTTCAACACCTCACATCACTAAATCTAGACCCCAATAAAGAATATACATTAATTTCTTTCGATATTGTGAACTTATACACTAATGTACCCGTTAATGACTCGCTTTCTCTAGTTGAAGAACAACTCAATGAACATTACAATTCAGATAACTCCCTAAATCTAGATAGAGAAGATATTGATAATATAATGAAACTAAGTACTTTAATCTCAGAACAAAATTTTTTCATGTTTGACAATAATAATTATGTGATGAAAGATGGCCTACCAATGGGTTCACCAGCCAGTGGACTAATAGCGGAATTTTATGTTAATCACGTAGAAAAACAAATAATGAAAATGCCTTTTAAATATAACATTACTACATGGAAACGATATGTAGACGATATCTTTTGCATCTGGGAGGGAACAGAAGAGGAACTGAAAGAATTCTTCACATCTATTAATTCCAAATTTAAAATAAAGTTCACCCTAGAACATTCAATATCGAATACCATAAACTTCCTCGACCTGACAATTTCTCTTGACATAGGCAATAAGTTCTCTTTTGAAATTTATAGAAAGCCTACACAATCTGACAATATTATCCCATATCATTCTTATCATGCACCATCGATGAAAAGAGCCGCCTTCAATTTTTTGTTTCATAGAATTCTTAATGTTCCCTTATCCCCCGAAAATTACAAAAAAGAAATAAGTATAATATATCAACTAGGCACAAATAACCTATAAACTAAAGAATACATTGACCAAATATACAACACAATAAAAAGAAAAATAACAATGAAGAAAATCTACCCCCATAACACAAAAAGAAGACTCTATTTAACAGTACCATATTATAGAGGCTTGCACGAAAATATACAGCGAAATATTACGAAATACGACTACACACTGATAAACAAACGACATAAAACAATCGATAACCTATTAGTCAACAACAAAACCAAAACTAAACGAGAGGAAGAAAGTGGAGTATATCAGATAAATTGTTCAAGCTGTCCTGCTTTTTACATCGGCATGACTACACGTAATATGGAAAAACGTTTCGACGAACACAATAAAAATCACCCCAAGTCAGCATTGGGATGCCATATAAACGAATGTAAACATAACATAGAATTTGATAACTTGAAAATATTACATAAAGGTCATAATTTTTATAAACTAACATTGCTAGAACAATTGGAGATTTTAAAGAACAGAGATAATCGACATTTACTTAACGAACTATCAGATTTCAACCTTAGAGAGGGCAGCCTAATAAAGATAATTAATTTCCCTAACATACCCCCTAACATTAGAAACGTGACAGATGACAACTTAAATTAACTTACACTTTCGTTTAGGCTACGTATCGAATAATTTCACCACATACCGACCAGAAGAAATTCAACAACAACATTCTTCCACATTGTTTGTTGTCGAGAGTCTAATGATTTTTATAAAAGAGACTACCTCATTAACGGTAAGATTGCACATTCTTACTACAATGCCTACATGAATTTAAGTGATGAAATTTTGAGAAAACACATATATACTTTTCAGCTGGCCTGATGATGGTTTGACAACCGAAATCGATCGCCAAAGAGTAAAACTTTAAAATAAGTGTGTTTTTTGTTTTTATTTCATTATCCATGTTGATACTCTTAACGCACTATGGAAGCTTTCATCACCAAAATAGAAAGATTGGAGTTATCCAAAGTCTTCCAACAGCTGAGGTATATATTGAACAAATGACATCGTATCAATCATCACATCGATTTCCTTCAACAATGTAAGTTTCACAATGTCACCCCAAAGTTCCTGATCTGCAAGCTACCATCAACGTTCAACAGGAATCAAATTCAGACAACACTTTTGAAACAAGAGATAAGAAGACAATTTCGAGAATCTGGTATAGTGGACACAAAACTTAAATTCTTCCACCATTATCTCAACAAACATCTACATTATATAGAATATCATATGCTTATTGAGCGATTAGAAGAAGATATCTTCTATTCAAACTACGACTCTGACCAGAAAAGAAGAATGAAACTTAGAAAGTTAATTGAAGATAAAAATAGAACTACACGGACACACACAGAACATGATGACAACGTACAACAACATACCATAATGAATCCACACACATTCCACAGCCGTTTTACCAACCTCTCCAATGTTACAATAGAAGAAGATGAAATGAAGATCTTAAACTTAGGACAGAAATTTGCACCGATCCCGAGGAAAATTGACATCGACAGAATAGCAGTGGACCTCGAAACACAGATTAGAAATAACCCAAACTACAACAATATAACGAAAGAACTGTCTAACACTTTGATAACATATAAGAACACAAAGGTAAGAATGTGCAATCATAAACAATATTTACCCAACAGACAAATACATAGAAATATAAAGAATATACAGAAGAAAATTACAGACAATGACCTTATCATGACTAGAGCTGACAAAAACGCCGGACTCGTATTATTGGAAAAGAAAACTTACATCGACAAAACCCTTGACTTTTTTGAAAATAATAATATTACAAAAATAAGAAACAACCCCCTCACTAAATACACAGCTAAGGTGAATAAAACACTTAGAGATACAGAAACCACACTACTGAAATACAAACATAACAAATACAGTTTAAAAGAGAAAAATCCACAAATTCCCAAATTATACAGCACGATCAAACTGCACAAACCTGATAGAAGCATCCGACCTATAACTTCAGCCATCTCGTCACCAGCTCATAAAATAGCCAAATTCATCAGTCAATTCTTCACTAATAAATTGAAATTTAACTCTGAAAATTCGATTAAAAATTCTCTTGAATTAGTTCAACACCTCACATCACTAAATCTAGACCCCAATAAAGAATATACATTAATTTCTTTCGATATTGTGAACTTATACACTAATGTACCCGTTAATGACTCGCTTTCTCTAGTTGAAGAACAACTCAATGAACATTACAATTCAGATAACTCCCTAAATCTAGATAGAGAAGATATTGATAATATAATGAAACTAAGTACTTTAATCTCAGAACAAAATTTTTTCATGTTTGACAATAATAATTATGTGATGAAAGATGGCCTACCAATGGGTTCACCAGCCAGTGGACTAATAGCGGAATTTTATGTTAATCACGTAGAAAAACAAATAATGAAAATGCCTTTTAAATATAACATTACTACATGGAAACGATATGTAGACGATATCTTTTGCATCTGGGAGGGAACAGAAGAGGAACTGAAAGAATTCTTCACATCTATTAATTCCAAATTTAAAATAAAGTTCACCCTAGAACATTCAATATCGAATACCATAAACTTCCTCGACCTGACAATTTCTCTTGACATAGGCAATAAGTTCTCTTTTGAAATTTATAGAAAGCCTACACAATCTGACAATATTATCCCATATCATTCTTATCATGCACCATCGATGAAAAGAGCCGCCTTCAATTTTTTGTTTCATAGAATTCTTAATGTTCCCTTATCCCCCGAAAATTACAAAAAAGAAATAAGTATAATATATCAACTAGGCACAAATAACTTATACACTAAAGAATACATTGACCAAATATACAACACAATAAAAAGAAAAATAACAATGAAGAAAATCTACCCCCATATCACAAAAAGAAGACTCTATTTAACAGTACCATATTATAGAGGCTTGCACGAAAATATACAGCGAAATATTACGAAATACGACTACACACTGATAAACAAACGACATAAAACAATCGATAACCTATTAGTCAACAACAAAACCAAAACTAAACGAGAGGAAGAAAATGGAGTATATCAGATAAATTGTTCAAGCTGTCCTGCTTTTTACATCGGCATGACTACACGTAATATGAAAAAACGTTTCGACGAACACAATAAAAATCACCCCAAGTCAGCATTGGGATGCCATATAAACGAATGTAAACATAACATAGAATTTGATAACTTGAAAATATTACATAAAGGTCATAATTTTTATAAACTAACATTGCTAGAACAATTGGAGATTTTAAAGAACAGAGATAATCGACATTTACTTAACGAACTATCAGATTTCAACCTTAGAGAGGGCAGCCTAATAAAGATAATTAATTTCCCTAACATACCCCCTAACATTAGAAACGTGACAGATGACAACTTAAATTAACTTACACTTTCGTTTAGGCTACGTATCGAATAATTTCACCACATACCGACCAGAAGAAATTCAACAACAACATTCTTCCACATTGTTTGTTGTCGAGAGTCTAATGATTTTTATAAAAGAGACTACCTCATTAACGGTAAGATTGCACATTCTTACTACAATGCCTACATGAATTTAAGTGATGAAATTTTGAGAAAACACATATATACTTTTCAGCTGGCCTGATGATGGTTTGACAACCGAAATCGATCGCCAAAGAGTAAAACTTTAAAATAAGTGTGTTTTTTGTTTTTATTTCATTATCCATGTTGATACTCTTAACGCACTATGGAAGCTTTCATCACCAAAATAGAAAGATTGGAGTTATCCAAAGTCTTCCAACAGCTGAGGTATATATTGAACAAATGACATCGTATCAATCATCACATCGATTTCCTTCAACAATGTAAGTTTCACAATGTCACCCCAAAGTTCCTGATCTGCAAGCTACCATCAACGTTCAACAGGAATCAAATTCAGACAACACTTTTGAAACAAGAGATAAGAAGACAATTTCGAGAATCTGGTATAGTGGACACAAAACTTAAATTCTTCCACCATTATCTCAACAAACATCTACATTATATAGAATATCATATGCTTATTGAGCGATTAGAAGAAGATATCTTCTATTCAAACTACGACTCTGACCAGAAAAGAAGAATGAAACTTAGAAAGTTAATTGAAGATAAAAATAGAACTACACGGACACACACAGAACATGATGACAACGTACAACAACATACCATAATGAATCCACACACATTCCACAGCCGTTTTACCAACCTCTCCAATGTTACAATAGAAGAAGATGAAATGAAGATCTTAAACTTAGGACAGAAATTTGCACCGATCCCGAGGAAAATTGACATCGACAGAATAGCAGTGGACCTCGAAACACAGATTAGAAATAACCCAAACTACAACAATATAACGAAAGAACTGTCTAACACTTTGATAACATATAAGAACACAAAGGTAAGAATGTGCAATCATAAACAATATTTACCAAACAGACAAATACATAGAAATATAAAGAATATACAGAAGAAAATTACAGACAATGACCTTATCATGACTAGAGCTGACAAAAACGCCGGACTCGTATTATTGGAAAAGAAAACTTACATCGACAAAACCCTTGACTTTTTTGAAAATAATAATATTACAAAAATAAGAAACAACCCCCTCACTAAATACACAGCTAAGGTGAATAAAACACTTAGAGATACAGAAACCACACTACTGAAATACAAACATAACAAATACAGTTTAAAAGAGAAAAATCCACAAATTCCCAAATTATACAGCACGATCAAACTGCACAAACCTGATAGAAGCATCCGACCTATAACTTCAGCCATCTCGTCACCAGCTCATAAAATAGCCAAATTCATCAGTCAATTCTTCACTAATAAATTGAAATTTAACTCTGAAAATTCGATTAAAAATTCTCTTGAATTAGTTCAACACCTCACATCACTAAATCTAGACCCCAATAAAGAATATACATTAATTTCTTTCGATATTGTGAACTTATACACTAATGTACCCGTTAATGACTCGCTTTCTCTAGTTGAAGAACAACTCAATGAACATTACAATTCAGATAACTCCCTAAATCTAGATAGAGAAGATATTGATAATATAATGAAACTAAGTACTTTAATCTCAGAACAAAATTTTTTCATGTTTGACAATAATAATTATGTGATGAAAGATGGCCTACCAATGGGTTCACCAGCCAGTGGACTAATAGCGGAATTTTATGTTAATCACGTAGAAAAACAAATAATGAAAATGCCTTTTAAATATAACATTACTACATGGAAACGATATGTAGACGATATCTTTTGCATCTGGGAGGGAACAGAAGAGGAACTGAAAGAATTCTTCACATCTATTAATTCCAAATTTAAAATAAAGTTCACCCTAGAACATTCAATATCGAATACCATAAACTTCCTCGACCTGACAATTTCTCTTGACATAGGCAATAAGTTCTCTTTTGAAATTTATAGAAAGCCTACACAATCTGACAATATTATCCCATATCATTCTTATCATGCACCATCGATGAAAAGAGCCGCCTTCAATTTTTTGTTTCATAGAATTCTTAATGTTCCCTTATCCCCCGAAAATTACAAAAAAGAAATAAGTATAATATATCAACTAGGCACAAATAACTTATACACTAAAGAATACATTGACCAAATATACAACACAATAAAAAGAAAAATAACAATGAAGAAAATCTACCCCCATATCACAAAAAGAAGACTCTATTTAACAGTACCATATTATAGAGGCTTGCACGAAAATATACAGCGAAATATTACGAAATACGACTACACACTGATAAACAAACGACATAAAACAATCGATAACCTATTAGTCAACAACAAAACCAAAACTAAACGAGAGGAAGAAAATGGAGTATATCAGATAAATTGTTCAAGCTGTCCTGCTTTTTACATCGGCATGACTACACGTAATATGAAAAAACGTTTCGACGAACACAATAAAAATCACCCCAAGTCAGCATTAGGATGCCATATAAACGAATGTAAACATAACATAGAATTTGATAACTTGAAAATATTACATAAAGGTCATAATTTTTATAAACTAACATTGCTAGAACAATTGGAGATTTTAAAGAACAGAGATAATCGACATTTACTTAACGAACTATCAGATTTCAACCTTAGAGAGGGCAGCCTAATAAAGATTATTAATTTCCCTAACATACCCCCTAACATTAGAAACGTGACAGATGACAACTTAAATTAACTTACACTTTCGTTTAGGCTACGTATCGAATAATTTCACCACATACCGACCAGAAGAAATTCAACAACAACATTCTTCCACATTGTTTGTTGTCGAGAGTCTAATGATTTTTATAAAAGAGACTACCTCATTAACGGTAAGATTGCACATTCTTACTACAATGCCTACATGAATTTAAGTGATGAAATTTTGAGAAAACACATATATACTTTTCAGCTGGCCTGATGATGGTTTGACAACCGAAATCGATCGCCAAAGAGTAAAACTTTAAAATAAGTGTGTTTTTTGTTTTTATTTTATTATCCCTGTTGATACTCTTAACGCACTATGGAAGCTTTCATCACCAAAATAGAAAGATTGGAGTTATCCAAAGTCTTCCAACAGCTGAGGTATATATTGAACAAACGACATCGTATCAATCATCACATCGATTTCCTTCAACAATGTAAGTTTCACAATGTCACCCCAAAGTTCCTGATCTGCAAGCTACCATCAACGTGCAACAGGAATCAAATTCAGACAACACTTTTGAAACAAGAGATAAGAAGACAATTTCGAGAATCTGGTATAGTGGACACAAAACTTAAATTCTTCCACCATTATCTCAACAAACATCTACATTATATAGAATATCATATGCTTATTGAGCGATTAGAAGAAGATATCTTCTATTCAAACTACGACTCTGACCAGAAAAGAAGAATGAAACTTAGAAAGTTAATTGAAGATAAAAATAGAACTACACGGACACAGAACATGATGACAACGTACAACAACATACCATAATGAATCCACACACATTCCACAGCCGTTTTACCAACCTCTTCAATGTTACAATAGAAGAAGATGAAATGAAGATCTTAAACTTAGGACAGAAATTTGCACCGATCCCGAGGAAAATTGACATCGACAGAATAGCAGTGGACCTCGAAACACAGATTAGAAATAACCCAAACTACAACAATATAACGAAAGAACTGTCTAACACTTTGATAACATATAAGAACACAAAGGTAAGAATGTGCAATCATAAACAATATTTACCCAACAGACAAATACATAGAAATATAAAGAATATACAGAAGAAAATTACAGACAATGACCTTATCATGACTAGAGCTGACAAAAACGCCGGACTCGTATTATTGGAAAAGAAAACTTACATCGACAAAACCCTTGACTTTTTTGAAAATAATAATATTACAAAAATAAGAAACAACCCCCTCACTAAATACACAGCTAAGGTGAATAAAACACTTAGAGATACAGAAACCACACTACTGAAATACGGACATAACAAATACAGTTTAAAAGAGAAAAATCCACAAATTCCCAAATTATACAGCACGATCAAACTGCACAAACCTGATAGAAGCATCCGACCTATAACTTCAGCCATCTCGTCACCAGCTCATAAAATAGCCAAATTCATCAGTCAATTCTTCACTAATAAATTGAAATTTAACTCTGAAAATTCGATTAAAAATTCTCTTGAATTAGTTCAACACCTCACATCACTAAATCTAGACCCCAATAAAGAATATACATTAATTTCTTTCGATATTGTGAACTTATACACTAATGTACCCGTTAATGACTCGCTTTCTCTAGTTGAAGAACAACTCAATGAACATTACAATTCAGATAACTCCCTAAATCTAGATAGAGAAGATATTGATAATATAATGAAACTAAGTACTTTAATCTCAGAACAAAATTTTTTCATGTTTGACAATAATAATTATGTGATGAAAGATGGCCTACCAATGGGTTCACCAGCCAGTGGACTAATAGCGGAATTTTATGTTAATCACGTAGAAAAACAAATAATGAAAATGCCTTTTAAATATAACATTACTACATGGAAACGATATGTAGACGATATCTTTTGCATCTGGGAGGGAACAGAAGAGGAACTGAAAGAATTCTTCACATCTATTAATTCCAAATTTAAAATAAAGTTCACCCTAGAACATTCAATATCGAATACCATAAACTTCCTCGACCTGACAATTTCTCTTGACATAGGCAATAAGTTCTCTTTTGAAATTTATAGAAAGCCTACACAATCTGACAATATTATCCCATATCATTCTTATCATGCACCATCGATGAAAAGAGCCGCCTTCAATTTTTTGTTTCATAGAATTCTTAATGTTCCCTTATCCCCCGAAAATTACAAAAAAGAAATAAGTATAATATATCAACTAGGCACAAATAACTTATACACTAAAGAATACATTGACCAAATATACAACACAATAAAAAGAAAAATAACAATGAAGAAAATCTACCCCCATATCACAAAAAGAAGACTCTATTTAACAGTACCATATTATAGAGGCTTGCACGAAAATATACAGCGAAATATTACGAAATACGACTACACACTGATAAACAAACGACATAAAACAATCGATAACCTATTAGTCAACAACAAAACCAAAACTAAACGAGAGGAAGAAAGTGGAGTATATCAGATAAATTGTTCAAGCTGTCCTGCTTTTTACATCGGCATGACTACACGTAATATGAAAAAACGTTTCGACGAACACAATAAAAATCACCCCAAGTCAGCATTAGGATGCCATATAAACGAATGTAAACATAACATAGAATTTGATAACTTGAAAATATTACATAAAGGTCATAATTTTTATAAACTAACATTGCTAGAACAATTGGAGATTTTAAAGAACAGAGATAATCGACATTTACTTAACGAACTATCAGATTTCAACCTTAGAGAGGGCAGCCTAATAAAGATTATTAATTTCCCTAACATACCCCCTAACATTAGAAACGTGACAGATGACAACTTAAATTAACTTACACTTTCGTTTAGGCTACGTATCGAATAATTTCACCACATACCGACCAGAAGAAATTCAACAACAACATTCTTCCACATTGTTTGTTGTCGAGAGTCTAATGATTTTTATAAAAGAGACTACCTCATTAACGGTAAGATTGCACATTCTTACTACAATGCCTACATGAATTTAAGTGATGAAATTTTGAGAAAACACATATATACTTTTCAGCTGGCCTGATGATGGTTTGACAACCGAAATCGATCGCCAAAGAGTAAAACTTTAAAATAAGTGTGTTTTTTGTTTTTATTTTATTATCCCTGTTGATACTCTTAACGCACTATGGAAGCTTTCATCACCAAAATAGAAAGATTGGAGTTATCCAAAGTCTTCCAACAGCTGAGGTATATATTGAACAAACGACATCGTATCAATCATCACATCGATTTCCTTCAACAATGTAAGTTTCACAATGTCACCCCAAAGTTCCTGATCTGCAAGCTACCATCAACGTGCAACAGGAATCAAATTCAGACAACACTTTTGAAACAAGAGATAAGAAGACAATTTCGAGAATCTGGTATAGTGGACACAAAACTTAAATTCTTCCACCATTATCTCAACAAACATCTACATTATATAGAATATCATATGCTTATTGAGCGATTAGAAGAAGATATCTTCTATTCAAACTACGACTCTGACCAGAAAAGAAGAATGAAACTTAGAAAGTTAATTGAAGATAAAAATAGAACTACACGGACACAGAACATGATGACAACGTACAACAACATACCATAATGAATCCACACACATTCCACAGCCGTTTTACCAACCTCTTCAATGTTACAATAGAAGAAGATGAAATGAAGATCTTAAACTTAGGACAGAAATTTGCACCGATCCCGAGGAAAATTGACATCGACAGAATAGCAGTGGACCTCGAAACACAGATTAGAAATAACCCAAACTACAACAATATAACGAAAGAACTGTCTAACACTTTGATAACATATAAGAACACAAAGGTAAGAATGTGCAATCATAAACAATATTTACCCAACAGACAAATACATAGAAATATAAAGAATATACAGAAGAAAATTACAGACAATGACCTTATCATGACTAGAGCTGACAAAAACGCCGGACTCGTATTATTGGAAAAGAAAACTTACATCGACAAAACCCTTGACTTTTTTGAAAATAATAATATTACAAAAATAAGAAACAACCCCCTCACTAAATACACAGCTAAGGTGAATAAAACACTTAGAGATACAGAAACCACACTACTGAAATACGGACATAACAAATACAGTTTAAAAGAGAAAAATCCACAAATTCCCAAATTATACAGCACGATCAAACTGCACAAACCTGATAGGAGCATCCGACCTATAACTTCAGCCATCTCGTCACCAGCTCATAAAATAGCCAAATTCATCAGTCAATTCTTCACTAATAAATTGAAATTTAACTCTGAAAATTCGATTAAAAATTCTCTTGAATTAGTTCAACACCTCACATCACTAAATCTAGACCCCAATAAAGAATATACATTAATTTCTTTCGATATTGTGAACTTATACACTAATGTACCCGTTAATGACTCGCTTTCTCTAGTTGAAGAACAACTCAATGAACATTACAATTCAGATAACTCCCTAAATCTAGATAGAGAAGATATTGATAATATAATGAAACTAAGTACTTTAATCTCAGAACAAAATTTTTTCATGTTTGACAATAATAATTATGTGATGAAAGATGGCCTACCAATGGGTTCACCAGCCAGTGGACTAATAGCGGAATTTTATGTTAATCACGTAGAAAAACAAATAATGAAAATGCCTTTTAAATATAACATTACTACATGGAAACGATATGTAGACGATATCTTTTGCATCTGGGAGGGAACAGAAGAGGAACTGAAAGAATTCTTCACATCTATTAATTCCAAATTTAAAATAAAGTTCACCCTAGAACATTCAATATCGAATACCATAAACTTCCTCGACCTGACAATTTCTCTTGACATAGGCAATAAGTTCTCTTTTGAAATTTATAGAAAGCCTACACAATCTGACAATATTATCCCATATCATTCTTATCATGCACCATCGATGAAAAGAGCCGCCTTCAATTTTTTGTTTCATAGAATTCTTAATGTTCCCTTATCCCCCGAAAATTACAAAAAAGAAATAAGTATAATATATCAACTAGGCACAAATAACTTATACACTAAAGAATACATTGACCAAATATACAACACAATAAAAAGAAAAATAACAATGAAGAAAATCTACCCCCATATCACAAAAAGAAGACTCTATTTAACAGTACCATATTATAGAGGCTTGCACGAAAATATACAGCGAAATATTACGAAATACGACTACACACTGATAAACAAACGACATAAAACAATCGATAACCTATTAGTCAACAACAAAACCAAAACTAAACGAGAGGAAGAAAGTGGAGTATATCAGATAAATTGTTCAAGCTGTCCTGCTTTTTACATCGGCATGACTACACGTAATATGAAAAAACGTTTCGACGAACACAATAAAAATCACCCCAAGTCAGCATTAGGATGCCATATAAACGAATGTAAACATAACATAGAATTTGATAACTTGAAAATATTACATAAAGGTCATAATTTTTATAAACTAACATTGCTAGAACAATTGGAGATTTTAAAGAACAGAGATAATCGACATTTACTTAACGAACTATCAGATTTCAACCTTAGAGAGGGCAGCCTAATAAAGATTATTAATTTCCCTAACATACCCCCTAACATTAGAAACGTGACAGATGACAACTTAAATTAACTTACACTTTCGTTTAGGCTACGTATCGAATAATTTCACCACATACCGACCAGAAGAAATTCAACAACAACATTCTTCCACATTGTTTGTTGTCGAGAGTCTAATGATTTTTATAAAAGAGACTACCTCATTAACGGTAAGATTGCACATTCTTACTACAATGCCTACATGAATTTAAGTGATGAAATTTTGAGAAAACACATATATACTTTTCAGCTGGCCTGATGATGGTTTGACAACCGAAATCGATCGCCAAAGAGTAAAACTTTAAAATAAGTGTGTTTTTTGTTTTTATTTTATTATCCCTGTTGATACTCTTAACGCACTATGGAAGCTTTCATCACCAAAATAGAAAGATTGGAGTTATCCAAAGTCTTCCAACAGCTGAGGTATATATTGAACAAACGACATCGTATCAATCATCACATCGATTTCCTTCAACAATGTAAGTTTCACAATGTCACCCCAAAGTTCCTGATCTGCAAGCTACCATCAACGTGCAACAGGAATCAAATTCAGACAACACTTTTGAAACAAGAGATAAGAAGACAATTTCGAGAATCTGGTATAGTGGACACAAAACTTAAATTCTTCCACCATTATCTCAACAAACATCTACATTATATAGAATATCATATGCTTATTGAGCGATTAGAAGAAGATATCTTCTATTCAAACTACGACTCTGACCAGAAAAGAAGAATGAAACTTAGAAAGTTAATTGAAGATAAAAATAGAACTACACGGACACAGAACATGATGACAACGTACAACAACATACCATAATGAATCCACACACATTCCACAGCCGTTTTACCAACCTCTCCAATGTTACAATAGAAGAAGATGAAATGAAGATCTTAAACTTAGGACAGAAATTTGCACCGATCCCGAGGAAAATTGACATCGACAGAATAGCAGTGGACCTCGAAACACAGATTAGAAATAACCCAAACTACAACAATATAACGAAAGAACTGTCTAACACTTTGATAACATATAAGAACACAAAGGTAAGAATGTGCAATCATAAACAATATTTACCCAACAGACAAATACATAGAAATATAAAGAATATACAGAAGAAAATTACAGACAATTACCTTATCATGACTAGAGCTGACAAAAACGCCGGACTCGTATTATTGGAAAAGAAAACTTACATCGACAAAACCCTTGACTTTTTTGAAAATAATAATATTACAAAAATAAGAAACAACCCCCTCACTAAATACACAGCTAAGGTGAATAAAACACTTAGAGATACAGAAACCACACTACTGAAATACGGACATAACAAATACAGTTTAAAAGCGAAAAATCCACAAATTCCCAAATTATACAGCACGATCAAACTGCACAAACCTGATAGAAGCATCCGACCTATAACTTCAGCCATCTCGTCACCAGCTCATAAATTAGCCAAATTCATCAGTCAATTCTTCACTAATAAATTGAAATTTAACTCTGAAAATTCGATTAAAAATTCTCTTGAATTAGTTCAACACCTCACATCACTAAATCTAGACCCCAATAAAGAATATACATTAATTTCTTTCGATATTGTGAACTTATACACTAATGTACCCGTTAATGACTCGCTTTCTCTAGTTGAAGAACAACTCAATGAACATTACAATTCAGATAACTCCCTAAATCTAGATAGAGAAGATATTGATAATATAATGAAACTAAGTACTTTAATCTCAGAACAAAATTTTTTCATGTTTGACAATAATAATTATGTGATGAAAGATGGCCTACCAATGGGTTCACCAGCCAGTGGACTAATAGCGGAATTTTATGTTAATCACGTAGAAAAACAAATAATGAAAATGCCTTTTAAATATAACATTATTACATGGAAACGATATGTAGACGATATCTTTTGCATCTGGGAGGGAACAGAAGAGGAACTGAAAGAATTCTTCACATCTATTAATTCCAAATTTAAAATAAAGTTCACCCTAGAACATTCAATATCGAATACCATAAACTTCCTCGACCTGACAATTTCTCTTGACATAGGCAATAAGTTCTCTTTTGAAATTTATAGAAAGCCTACACAATCTGACAATATTATCCCATATCATTCTTATCATGCACCATCGATGAAAAGAGCCGCCTTCAATTTTTTGTTTCATAGAATTCTTAATGTTCCCTTATCCCCCGAAAATTACAAAAAAGAAATAAGTATAATATATCAACTAGGCACAAATAACCTATACACTAAAGAATACATTGACCAAATATACAACACAATAAAAAGAAAAATAACAATGAAGAAAATCTACCCCCATATCACAAAAAGAAGACTCTATTTAACAGTACCATATTATAGAGGCTTGCACGAAAATATACAGCGAAATATTACGAAATACGACTACACACTGATAAACAAACGACATAAATCAATCGATAACCTATTAGTCAACAACAAAACCAAAACTAAACGAGAGGAAGAAAGTGGAGTATATCAGATAAATTGTTCAAGCTGTCCTGCTTTTTACATCGGCATGACTACACGTAATATGAAAAAACGTTTCGACGAACACAATAAAAATCACCCCAAGTCAGCATTAGGATGCCATATAAACGAATGTAAACATAACATAGAATTTGATAACTTGAAAATATTACATAAAGGTCATAATTTTTATAAACTAACATTGCTAGAACAATTGGAGATTTTAAAGAACAGAGATAATCGACATTTACTTAACGAACTATCAGATTTCAACCTTAGAGAGGGCAGCCTAATAAAGATAATTAATTTCCCTAACATACCCCCTAACATTAGAAACGTGACAGATGACAACTTAAATTAACTTACACTTTCGTTTAGGCTACGTATCGAATAATTTCACCACATACCGACCAGAAGAAATTCAACAACAACATTCTTCCACATTGTTTGTTGTCGAGAGTCTAATGATTTTTATAAAAGAGACTACCTCATTAACGGTAAGATTGCACATTCTTACTACAATGCCTACATGAATTTTAGTGATGAAATTTTGAGAAAACACATATATACTTTTCAGCTGGCCTGATGATGGTTTGACAACCGAAATCGATCGCCAAAGAGTAAAACTTTAAAAGAAGAGTGTTTTTTGTTTTTATTTTATTATCCCTGTTGATACTCTTAACGCACTATGGAAGCTTTCATCACCAAAATGAATTTAATGAATTATGAAACGTATAGATGTGACAGAATTACAAACACCGGAGGAGGAGTACCTAGCAATATTGGTGAGAACAGATCTGAAACACTATTTCGAAAGTAGATCCGACGAAACACAAGGAGAAGCAGAAACGATTGTTGCCGAATTAAATCGTCAAAGAGTCGAAATTACCTCGGCATATAAGCAACCACCTAACAATTTATTGGAAGAGGAGATAAACAACATGTTGGAATGGACAAACCCGAAAATCTGCATCAGAGATTTCAACTGTAAATCCCCATGGATGTAATAGATATCGCGATATTGAAAAATATAACTCAAGAATTCTCGATAGAAACTTTGGAAGATGGAACCTCAAACCACAATCCCGTGGAATTGACAATTGGAGAAGAACCAAGGAAAAAACCGAAAAAAGCACGAGAAGAGTAAAGAGACCAGCACCAAGTCATCCGCATGGCGATACGCCTAAAGAGGTAAAAGATCTCATACGAGAAAATCGAAGACTCAGAAGAATATATCGGATGAATAAAAATGATCTGAATAGAAGGAACCTCAACCGCCATAGCCAAGTTCTGAAAAATGCCCTGATAGATCTAAGAACAAGCAGATGGAACAAAATTGTTCAAGAACTGAATACAATTGATCATTTTGCATGGACAATGCAAAAAAGGCTACGGGGATGACGTATACCAATACTGATAAGGCAGATGCATTGGCGGACTCGATCGAACGAGAATCGAGAATAAATTACAGAATAGACGATGATAATGAAGATCTGGAAGAACTGGTTGAAGACAATGATGAAGAAATGGATGAATTACCAGCGGCTGCTAAAATAAAAAAAACCAACATCGCCAAATGAAATCAAGGAAATAATTAGAAGTTTGAAGAAGAGGAAAGCTCCCGGAAGCGATGAAATATACAATGTTATGTTAAAGAAATTACCTAGAAAAGGTATAGACGCTCAAACAAATATCGCAAATGGAATTATGAGGACAGAATACTACCCACAAAAATGGAAAACAGCGGAGGTCATAGTGTTCAATAAACCATTCAAAGAGAAGAGGTGTCCACAAAACTATAAACCGATAAGTCTACTGTCGGCGTTAGGAAAAGTAGTAGAAAGAATTATAGCCACGAGGCTAAATGAGGAAACCGAAAATCTGAAACTAATACCACCAGAATAATTCGGATTCAGAAGAGAGCACTCAACAGAGCAACAATTATTAAGGCTCACAGAATACATTACAGAGGGATTCCAAAATAAACAAGCTAAAGGTCTTGTTTTACTAGACGTCGCCAGAGCATTCGACAGAGTATGGCATGAAGGATTAATATTCAAGATGAGATGTGCCGGATATTCGATCAAAATATGCAAGTTGATCACGAATTATCGCAAAAATAGAAGATTTTACTTGAAAGTGGGAGGAGAATGCTCCTCAACAAGAGATATAGAGGCTGGAGTACCCCAAGGATCAGTACTTGGGCCACTTCTGTACAACATATACATCCACGATATTCCGAAAAATCCAAGAACCATGCTAACGTTATATGCTGACGACACAGGCATAGCAACTCGCAACCCAGAACTAATAGAACTAGTTCTACAAGAGACGATTGACGAAACAAATGACTGGTGCATAAAGTGGAAAATCAAGTTCAATGGACAAAAGAGCCCAGCAATATTACTACAGAAGAGAAGACTGCGACCCACAACGAAACTGGAAGTTGACGGCGAAGAAAACGACTGGAAAAATGAAGCCAAATATTTAGGAATAACGACAGATTATACCTAAAATGGGAAACCATAACGGAATTCATGAACAGTAAAGCAGAGAAATTATTCGAAACAGCGAAAAGCCATCCGGATCAAGAACTCAGGAGACTAGTGGTCTACGACCCAGAGGAAGACAAAAGTAGAATGCGAATTTACCGAAGGAGACCAAGGGATCAATTAAAAAGAAATTAAAAATCAACAGAAAATTATTGAAAAATTCAATAAAGTGTTAATGCAATAGAGGATAAACACATAACTCTCAGCACGATAGTGTGCGAGAAGAAAACCGACGAAGAGATGAACGGTTTATAAGCAAATGCCCGGAACCGAAATTCAAGAAGCAGTTTTTAGGGGGCCTCGAGCTCAGGAGAGTGAGAAACCCCACACTTGTTCCCCCTCAGGAGAGGGTGGTTCGTCTGACTTGCAGATTTTTCCCCTGCTACACCAACAACAAAAAAAGGCACGGGAATGTTTTCGGCGCCAATATGAGCCCAGCGGAGGAGCAGGTAGTACATAGTAAATTATTTGTGTTCTGTGTAGTACAGTACAATATAGTTCACAGTGCAAGCGTCGCGTACTAGTGGAAATAAATACGAGTGTAAATAAATAGTTATGACATAGTTAGTACGTTTGCTATAAGTGTTAGTATGAGTGTAAATAAATAATTTGAATCAGTCGGACGTTTCAATTCAGTGAAGAAAAAGTTACATTGATGTCAGGTTTGAGGTTCAACATCGCTCGAATCAAATAAATAATTTTGGTTATTTGTAGTCCATGCCAGGGACCACAAGACTACTGAACGCGATGGAGACTCAAGAGGTAATGGACTTTTCGAGTAGGATGAACGAAAGAATGGAAGAAAATAATCGGAAATTGAATGAGAAAATGGACCAAATTAAGGAAAATTGTAATGATGTGGTGTGTCGACTAACAGATAAATTGGATAAGAAACTGGAAACCATAAATGAAAAATTGGATGAAGTAGATGTGGAGTTTGATATATTGAACGGAATATTTGACGAAAATTATGAAAGAGTTGATGAAAAGTTTAACAAAATTTATGATGGCATTAATCGAAAATTTGAAGGAATGGCAGGAATAATTGAACATCATTTCAAATTGATAGATTCCTTGAAAAGAATGTCAAACAGAACAGATATTTTGGCTTCAACACCCTTCGTGATCTTGCAGGTTCTGCTGATATCGGTTGAAACGATTTCTGATTTCTTCTGTAATGAATGGTATTCCTAGATCGTTATGAATTGTAAGATTGGAGACGTACCAAGGGGCATCTGTTATAGAGCGGAGTATTTTTTATTGGGTTCTCTGAATAATTCCCGTATTCGATGGTTTTGAGCTTCCCCAAAATTGAATGCCTTAGGTCCATATTGGTTTGATTATTGCCCTATATATCAGAGCTTTATTTTCAATGGATAATTTTGACTTTCTGCCTATGAGCCAGTACATGCCTCGAATTTTTAGATTGATCTGTTGTTTCTTTGCTTGAATATGTTTTTTCCAGGTTAGACATTGGTCTAGATGCATGCCAAGGTATTTTGCATCAGAACTGACTGGTATTTGTTCTAACATGAATAAAACAATAAAAAACACTCGACTATACGTTTTTTATTGTTTTGTTTATGTTAGAACGATGTTTCACCAAGAGATTAGCGAGGAATCAATTTCTGGTATTTGTTCGTTGTATGTTTTGACCCGGAGGGCATAAGTTTTTTTTATTGGTGAATGTAACATGTACTGATTTGGTTTCATTTATTTGCAGACGCCATTTTTTATACCAATCTTCTGGTCGTTCAAGTGTTGCTGAAGATATTCCGAAGCAGTTTCATCATTCTCATGAGTTGCCAAGGTTGCTACATCCTGGTGTTCTGATGTGTTGGTAGGTCAGATGTATAAATGAGGTATAGGATTGGTCCAAGTATGCTTCCTTGAGGAACTCCTGATCTAATTTGATGGGGGGTTTGATATCGCCTCTTCGAATTTGACCGCAAAATGTCGATTTGCTAAACAAGATTTTAGCAGTACGGTTATGGAAGTAGTTTTTTCGATTTATATAGGAGACTTTTATGCCATACCTTATCAAATGCCTGAGACGAGTCCAGAAAGACAGCTGAACAGAATTTGTTTTCTTCAATACTGGTAGAAATTTTTTTCCAATAACTGGTAAGAGACTTATGGGTCCATAAAATTTCACATCATTTTCGGGTTTATTCGCCTTATGTATCATCATTATCTCAGCATATTTCCATATAGTGGGAAAGTATGAAAGGCTCATCATTCTGTTGAAAATTTCTACAAGGAGAGCTATTCCTTTTTTTGGCAGTTTTTTCAATATTTCTGCAGTAATGAGGTCGTTTCCTAGTACTTTTTCATTTTTGAGCTTTCTGATTTCTTGCCATACTTCTCTAGGTGTGAAGAGTTTAATGGGGAGAGACACTTGGCAGGCAGAATACAGAAATGTGTTTATTATCATCGATCTGTTGGAGATGGTTCTGGAATTTTGAATTGAAATATTCTTGAAGTATTTTACGCAGTTTTCTGGTGAGTCGATTGCATATCGTATTGTCATTGGGATTACGTGATCTTTGCCATCTATTTCTCGGTCAATAATTCTCTGATTTGCAGAGGTACTTCTGTTTCGAAATTATTTTTTTTTGTTGTTGAAGGCGATATGCTTTTTTTGAATCATTTCTGTTATATAGTTTGAAGTAATTTCCAAGTTTTCTGGTTGTTGTAGATTGATATCCAGTGTGTTATCTCTAGTCAATATTGCCTTGAATAATTCCCAATTTGTTTTGCCCGTTGCAAGTGTAGGTTTATTCTTTTTAAATATTGCTGTTGTACTGAGATTTATCAAAATGGGTGTATAATCCGTTGATAGGTCTGAAGTCGATTCTATATTGATATTATTATTGCTGATGCCATTTGAAACAAAGAAGTCTAGTAGATCAGGAATTGTATTTGGGTCAGTTGGCCAGTATGTTGGTTTGCCTGAAATTACTCCATAACTTTTGTCTATAATAATTTTTATTAGGTTGCGTCCTTTTGGATTGATTAATCTTGATCCGCAGTGGGTATGTTTTGCGTTCCAATCTCCCCAACTAAAAATCGTTGTTCAATAATTTGGAAGAATGTCCTATATTGCATTCCAGATATGTTGTGTCGAGGTGGTGAATATGGCAGATATATCAAAGCTTCACGATTCTGTGAACACGCTTATGTTTGTCGCTTGAATCTCCTTAGTTATGTAGTTAGTGAGTGTATGGTGCTTCAGACTGTCTCGAACAAGTATGGCTGAACCTCCATGTGCTCGACCATCAGGATGTTCTGTTGAGTATATCTTGAATTGTGGTAAGTGGAAAAAGGTCTTTTCGGTGAAGTGAGTTTCTGATATTAGCATTATGTCTATTTTGTATGTATTTATGAATGTTGATAATTCATATTTGTGATTTGGAAGGCCATTAGCGTTCCAGGAAGCTATTCTAATTAACTTAGTCACACAGCTCACAAGAGTAGTTAGAAGATTGAAAATGGTTTGATTCTGATTCATTATTTGAGTAATCATGAATTTGAAGTCTGATAGAAAACTTCATTGATTTAAGCGAATCCGATTCAGAGCTCTGCATAATAGGGTATTCGTTTTGTGTTTGTAGAACTTGGGAATATATTCTTCCTGTCGACCTTGTTGACTTAGGGATGTTGGTTTGCTGATCGTTTGCACGACTACATTCTTGCTTTCTTCTTTCTCTGATTGTTTTGCAGTTGTTGGTTTTTGATTTTTCGATCTCGAAAGGAGTTTGTATACTTTATCCTTTATAATTAGCTGGATGATCACCTTCACATAATGCACATTTAGCTGGAGTTGATTTTGGTTTTGCACACACAACTTTTTGAATGTCCATACTCTTGGCATCGAGTATATTGTATAATTTCCTTATTTTTCTGTGGTGGTTCTATAGTTATTTTCATGTTCGAAATGAATTATAATTTTAAATTATCCTTGTTATTTTCTTCGGGTTCTAAATCTACAAAGAATACAGGAAGCGGAAGTTTCGATATTTTATCGCTTATAATCATTATGTTTCTGACTTTGTGTCCCAATTTTTCATTTCCATCTTTTATTGCATTAGTAGAAACGGTGGATAACAATCCTATAAGCTCTTTTCCGCTTGATTTGATAAGTGTGAAAAATGATATTTTCCTCCCGTAGAAATTGAACTAAACTTCTGTATGTTTCCGGTTCGTTCACATTCATCTTAACGATATTGTTAGAATTACAAGAATCATAGATCCCCATTATTTGAGATGGTTTTAGAGTATGCATGCGCTGTATACAAATTTATAATGGTAAAATTGGATGCTTTATTCATGGAGAGCCAGTGCTCTATTAGACATTATAACATCCAACTTAAAGCGTTGTGAAAATATCAAGCAGTCAAGTTCGTTGATTTTGTTTCTTGCACACTCTTTCAGCTCTCAAATGAATTCAGAAATCTTGTTGCAGACAAACACAAAAATTTCCCAAAACTTGTTTTAGAGAAAATTTTCATCGATCACAAAATTTCAAACAAACTGACTCAAATTCCAGCAATATATCGACCTGAACAGCAGCTGTATCTCACTCTTCAAGAGATTTCAATAACATGTTCCAATTTGCTTTCATTCATCAATTTAAATTTCACCATGACCACAATCGAGCCTGAGAAGTTGTTGGCTCTATTGCTAACCTAGAAAGCAAAGTTAGAGATTTATGTCGTTCTGTGGCATTTTGTGATTATGATATTTGAATGGACAATTGAATCAGCATTCTTCATTTTCACTAGTGAAATACAATTTTCAGAAATCATCTTACTTATGTTATTGCTCTTTCTATGATTTTCATGACTTATTAAGACTAGTAAGTTCCATAGGTCTCCTTTGTGTTTCATTTGATCATATAAATTCATTTCAGCGGTACTGAAGGTTACATGAAAGCCGAAAGCGCTCTACCAGCTATTCAATAAAAGTTTCCACTGAAAATTATAGGCGTTTTGATTGAATATTCATATTGATTTGAGTACACAGCCTCTTAAACGTTTAACCCTCAAATTATCATAATGTTGAAAGTTTGCGCACTAGAAACCCTGATTTTATTCAAAATGCGATTATCTCCTCGTACGACGTAAAGCTTAGCAGCAGATAAGCGTTGGTTTTTTGATTTCTTTCGAGAATTCTCCAGGATTTGAATTGTATCATGTGCTCAAGTGTCCATGAAATATTTATTCGTTTTTGCCTGTGTTGAATCCTCGAGGTTTTTGTTTTTTTTTTTGGCCTAAACCTCCTTAAAATACAAGCCTAGCTAAACTCAATCTTAAATTCTCATCAGATAGCTACCAGTGGATTGTTCAAAATTGATTGAATGGAAATTTGCTGATGTTGCAAAGTTATTGAGAAGTGGTATTTTCAATAAATATGGGTAGGTTTGACATCAAACATATAAACTGTTACAATATCTGAGTCGGAAACTTCAGCTTTTGCCGAGAGAGTCAAAATGTACAACATACCGAAAATTCAGGAAATATATACATATGAGGAGGCCAATGATTCGTTGTGATGTCATTATGGTGTAAAAAATTAACCATATTATCAATTGAGATAACTGATAACTTACCGTTCAGTAATACATTGACTATTTCAGCGCTGTTGGTAGAAACCCATATCGAGTTGAATTTCACCTGATGAATTTTCTCCAACGTATTAGATATCAACGTTTTATTTCCTATCCGAGCTATATTTTTCAAATGTATTCCTTTAGAACCACGTCTAGCCAGAATGAGTGCACTTATATGTTTTCTCCCAAGAAAGGCATCTCTGAAATAAGAAAAATTTTTAGTTTTGATGAGAATAAAGATGTAGTGAACTGTATTTATGTATCAAGTCGTTTCGTTTTCATGCATGAGATATATTTTTCTTCATGTTCTTGAAAAAATTCCATTTCAAATTGCTTTGAGTAGTATAGTAATTGTAAATTAGGTTTTAAAATGTCTGACCATTCGGACTGCGATTCCGTAATGGAAGAAGACGCGTTAGAAATCGCTAATGTCGTGTCCGAACATGATATTTTGAGAGAGGAGAACGCAAGTTTAAAAGCGGGGGTGAATGAGCTAGATAGATGCGTCTCTAGCTTAGTGGCTGAGATTAAAAATCTCAGAGAGAGGCTCGAGTTGCAGGAGGTAAATAAGGAAAGTCCTAACTCCAAAGCACTCAAACAGAACATTGTTTCGAAAAATGTCCAAGAAGTGACCTTACCGGTTCAAAAACAGAAGATGGAGGTGGTCAAAACCCCTCAAAACAAAATTTCCCCACCCGCCAAAAGAGTGAGAAAGGATAGCTCCTCGTCCAATGAAGACTCGAACAAAAAAAGAGTCTTGGAAACCCCAGCCCCACAGAAAACCACTCCAGTGGAGGAGAGACGAGAAAGAATCCCCCCAGTCACCCTGAGAGGTACGTCAGAATGGACCTCAATTTCAAACGCGTTAATGCGAAACGGCATTAACTATAGCAGAGCGACAACTGTGAGGGTCGGAATTAGGATCGTCCCACAAACCCCACAAGATCACCGAAGGATGACTGAATTCCCCCAAAACATCAACAGAGAGTTTTACACTCTCCAACGAGAGGAGGAGAAGAAAATTTACGCGGTAGTGAGATACCTACCGATAGATGCAGATATTCCTACGATCCTTGAGGATCAAGGAATCGTTGATGCCGAGGTCATAAGGATGACCTCGAACGTTACTAAGGAGCCATACCCTTACTACTGGTGAAAACCCAGAATAAGGGCATCTTCGAAATCAAGAGGCTGTACAACATAAATTGTGTTGTTGAACCTAAGAGAAGGACGACCGGGCCTGGACAATGTTATCGCTGTCAGCGATATGGACATGCCCAAAGTAAGTGCACTTTTTCATGGAGGTGCGTGAAATGCTCGGAAAATCACAGCACTAAGGAGTGCACGCTCACCAGGGAGAACGAGGAGCGAAATGCTTCTTGTGTTCTCTGTGGAGAGCATGGATATCCAGCCAGCTACAAGGGATGTAGCGAATGGAAATTGGTAACTAAAAAGACCAAGAGATCGCCAAGATCGAACCAAACCAGCTCGAGGCCAACACAAAATACTCCGAAGCCAGCCCAAAACTCTTCGGAAGTGAAGAAACCCCAGGAAACTGCAACCAAAGTAGTCAAAGAGACGAAGAAACCAGAGAAAAAGACGGAAAAGGCAAAAACCGTCAAAAAAGACGGAAAAGGCAAAAACCGTCAAAAAAGCCGAAACCAGGAAAAGAATTTCTGGAATCGCTGAGGAACTGGATAAGTTCACGAAAAACCTCCTCAGCTCGATGATGCAGAATCTGGAGAAAGAGATTTAGAAGAAGATGCAGCAAATTATTAAGAATATTTAATGGCTAATTAGACGATAAAGAATAATCTCATAATGGTCTCTTGGAAGTCGAAGGATTGAGAGCCCGCAGACCCGAATTCGAAGAACTGATTGAAGAGAAGAGACTGGATGACATAGCTCTCCAAGAAACAATACTTAACCCCAACGTTCGGATAGCATTTCCCAATTACGAAATCTACAGAAATGATAGACCTAACAGCACAGGTGGCGTTGCTATACTGGCTAGAAGGAATATGGATCACCATTTCGACCAAATATTCAATGATCAAGAAGTAGAAGCAATATCAATTATTGTGAATACCAATCGAGGACAAGTGAAGATTATTTCAACTTATAAATCTCCGGATAAGGACATGCTGGAAGAGGATCTAAAACTGCTACTAGAAGGAAAACACCCGAAAATCATAATTGGTGATCTTAACTGCAAATCGCAGGAATGGAATAGTAGAGTGGAAAATACCAACAGGAGAAGACTGAAGATTTATGCTGAATAACTTAATGCAGTTGTGATAGGACCTGATATACCGACCTACATACCAAGAGTAAATGAACTACCGGATGTACTGGACATTGTCGTAATGAGAGACATCACTGAAGAAATCAGCATTGATACAATAGAAGACGGAACATCAGACCACAATCCCATAGAATTTATAGTGGGACATGGCCCAAGAAACAAAGAAGTGACACAAACCAAGGATCGCACAGACTGGGAGAAATATAAGAATTTACTTCAGGAGAAAATCACGGAAATTCCCCAAATAAACACCCGGGATGAATTAGTTGAAGCAGTTGAAAAATTGGAAAATCAAATAAAAGAAGCCTGTGAAGAAAGCACTAAGAGAATAAGGAAACCAATTCCGAAACATTCACATGGAGATACGCCAAGGGAAATAAAGGAACTTATAAAAACTAACAGAAGACTCAGGAAAATCTACAAAACAACAAAAAGAGAAGAAAAGATTGTGAACTCACCAGAAAAGGTGAAGAAAGAAACGCTACATGCGTTTTATGTGGTGAAGATGGCCATCCAGCAGCATTATTTCTCATAATTATTTCGGCATGCTTTCCATCGAATTCACCTGAACTGTTGAATAAGTACAAAGATGACATGTCAGAAGACATATTACATCGTATTCGTGTCACATTATTTAATTTTAATCTAGAAGTGAATGCGAAAATCCATAACAAGGCTTTGATTTTGATCGAAGACCAGTGCTATATCATGTCTGGTAGTTTGTTGGTTAAGTTAGTAATGCCATCGCCTCTTCGTGGAACTAACGACGTTTTCAATAGAAAATTGTAACGTGAACGAGAGTATGATCGAGATGCCTCAAACCACTCAGTACAAATAAATGGACCACTATTGGATTCACAACAAAAGGGAGTTTATGATAGGATAATGAAGACAATTAAAGAAGGGAATGAGGGCTTATTTTTCCTTAATGCCGCCGTTGGAACTGGTGAAACTTTACTAATCTCAATAATTATAGCTAATCTTCGTGCAAAATCATAAATTGTAGTAGCAGTCGCTTCTTCTGGGATAGCAGCCAGGTTGCTAGAGGGATGCAGACCAGCTCATAATGAGTTTGAGTTGCCGTTAAACCAGCAGACAGTTGAGTATCCAAAATGCAATATTACAAAGCACTTTGCAGTGGCAAAGGTTCTGACTGCAAGCAAAATAATTATCTGGGATGAATGCACAATGGCCCACAAACGAACACTACAACATCAAATTTGTGGCACTATGTGCAAAAACTACAATTAACTAAGAATATGCGAGTTGCATTGTTGAGTGATCCATCTGCCAGATTTTTCTTTGAACAATTGCTGGATATAGGTAATTGTCGTTTTCCGGTCGATCAATCAACAGGTTTTATTTCATTTCCTCCAAAGTTCTGCATTTTTCTATCAACCAAGGATGAGCTCATAAGCAAAGTATTTCCAAATATAATTGCCAACCACAAAAACCTGAATTGGTTGTGTGAACGAGCCATTCTTGCGGCAAAGAACAAAGATGTTGATCAGTTAAATTTGATCGTTCGAAGTGAAATTATTGGTCCACTGCTTTGTCATAAATCTATAGAAAGTGCAACAAATGAGACTGAAACTACAAATTGTTTCTGAACTCATTGACTGGTAAAATACCAGATTTGCCACCGTACAATTTACAACTGAAGGTCTGATCAGTTGTAATTACATATGTTGAGTGGTGAAACACCTCAAAGTAACGTGATTCATTGCACAATACTCGAAGGAAATTATAAAGGTGAGTTCTTATTCTCAGAATTCCAATGATCCCAACAGATATGCCATTTGAGTTTAAGATAATTCAATTTTCTATTCGCCATGCGTTTGCTATGACAATTTACAAATCGCAAGGCCAGTCCTTGGGTGTGTGTGGCTTAAACTTACAAAATAATTGTTTTTCTTATGGCCAGTTATATATTGCGTGTTCACGAGTTGGCAAACCTTCTGCCCTATTTATTCTCGCACCCGGGAAAAAAACTGAAAATATCGTTTGTTCAAAATCGAGAGTGTTACGATTTTGCCAAAAAAAAAAAAAAAGAGTAGTGGACTAAATGACAAGATAATTGAGTTGAAGATGGTATGAAAACATTTATTGTACATCGTTCACAATCATAAAATGAACAAGTTACCTGCATGTAGCTAATACAATAATAATACATATTAACAATATCTTTAGACTCAGAGAGACATTATTCAACTGAAGGCAGAGAAAATCTAAGGCAGTTTGAATAAGAAGTAACTTGGGGTCAGACTTAGACTTTGAGGAGTTCAATGAATTCAATATTAATACAACGTTCACACAGTGACAAAGCAATCAATGAAAATTGCCTCTTCAATTCATCAGAAAAACAGAAGGTTGGAATAATGAATTTTGATGAGAAGACCGAGAGTAACAGTGAAATAGGCCAAGAGGTGAAAATACATCGTCTAAGTCTGATCAACGAGAAGAGATAAATACATTGAACGTGAGCTGACCAATAATTATGATATAAGTGGGAGTAGTGCATGAATCGTACAAGTTAAAATGGGAAAAGCAAAATTAAGTGAAGTGAGAAGTGCTAGAATATTGCAATGGAATGAGAAGATCCAAATTAATCAATAAAATGCGAGGAACAGTCAAAATTAATCTGAGAAGGCAAGAATAGTATAATTAAATACGTTGGTCTTGAAGAGAGCTGAAATTTATCATTCTCTCACAGAATCTCCAAAGAATTAGAGAGCCCGGGTAGACTTGAGTATCAGTGTGGAAGGGTATCGATAAAGACTAGGGCGGTAGCGTCTTCTAAGTGTCTGCTTTTCAACGGTCTTAAGGCGTCAGAAAGAGTAATTACCTCTTCTAACTAAACTCTTAGATGAAACGGATTCAATAAATAGACTCTCATTGACGAATTAATTGGCAATAAAATAAATTATCAACTATTTATTTCTATTCAAATAAACTGTACGCAAAAAGATAATATACAGGTACAATAAGTCGTGGATGTCAACGGCTGGATCTGGTCGGCGCAGGACGGCTGGCAAAATAACCCCAGTTAATTAAGTCAAGTGACAATTGAATGAAGTTCGGAGAAATATGAACGTTTTCGGAAAAATAAACTGAAGGAATATGCACGGTATCAAAAAATGAACGGAATTCAACCAAGTCAAAATTAAAAGCCTGGCCAGCAGCTCCACCTCTCGGTCAAAATTGGTACGGTAGTACATCAGTTCTCCGGGGTACGCCCTCTATCTCTGCCTCTGCGGTTTGTCTACGATCTCTGTCGGTGTCCTTCGGTCTCTCTCTCTCGGTGACTTCAAGATGGCCGACTTTCAAACAGCGGCCACAGAGTCCGGCGGTGAGGGTATTTAACGGTTATGCAGAGATTATAGAGTAGGAAGATGGGAAACGACCCTATATCTCTAGTACTGAAAACCGACTACACTTTGGGACTGTGTTTCACATACTGAGAAATTAGATGGCGCTGAAATCGTAATGTCAAACAGTTAAATTACAGTTGTCTGCTTTATAATTGAAGGGCACGAAATTCAAATTTCATTTCTTGTATTGGATTCGAATATCGACTTAGTCGAGATCAGAAAAAAACATCCTGAGCTACAAAACAAAACCAGGGCTTTGTTTTGTGATCAGGATGTTTTTTTCATGTAAACATTGTTTTGAATCAATTAATATTAATGAAATACTTTGTTAGATTTGCAATATTTTTATTCGAAATTTATGAAAAATATGACAGATTTGAAGATTTTACAGGGTATATTTGAAGGTGAGGTTTTTTTTGACAGGTATAACTGATGAGAATAATTTTATCGAAATTCTCACCTTTGAAAACACCTGTATACAAATAATATAGCTTTGAATAAAGGATACAAAAGTACATATATAACTATCATATATCAAAGTTGATATTTCCATGCAATACATTTTTTTGAATCAATAGAATTTGTACAATTTCTAGCAGAAATCTATATGAACAAATATTCAATATACCATGTACTTTGCATCGCAAGGAGTTGATTGTTGTTTTCAGTTTTTCTGATCTTTCTATCACTTCTCGGGAAAGACTTGGAAGTACTCTGCAGGGTGTGAGAACTTCTTCGAGGTACACTCGAAAGAATATCTGAAAAAGGGGAAGTACTGGTAATCTAATTCCATAACAAAACAATTAATTCAATATATTGAATAAGGGATGACTTACCATTAGTATTTGTCGTAACACTTTCAATCTGCTCGCTTTCCATCTCATGTGGCCCCTTCATGAAAGGAATGCTTTCTGCATATGAAAAATACATGAATTCAATATATGATAAATGAGTAATGCATTCAGTAATGCATTTCAGATATGTAGGAAGACTTACCATCAGTTTTCGATGTATCAGTTTCAAACTGCTGTGGTTCCTTTGGTGGACCTTTCATGCATGGGATGATTTTTGCATACAACAACTCACGTGGATGAAAAGCTTCAAATCAACTTAAAGTAAAATGCAAAAATTATAGTGCCTAACTCTATAATCTTCGGTAAAATGTTCACTGCATGTGGTGTAGCTTTTACTCAAGTTGACGTCTTGGCTCTCACAAAATTCTATCCACTTCAGAGCAGTGAAAATACAAATTAATCAATATCCGAGTCAAATTGTACGAGTTTCAATTCTTACGTTTCCATTTTCTTCGGTTAAATTAAAAGCTCATATTTGGAGAACCCCAAACAGCAGTTTCAACAGTTATTCACCATACAATGTTTTCCATACGACATTTTGAGCGAAGTCTTTGATTTTGATAATCATACACAAATAACATGGAAATTAGGTGACTAGAACGAGCTAGGTAAACGAACGGTACGAAAATCAAAACATAAACAAAACGGCCATGTGCAAATATCTCCATGAAATGAAAGTGGCCCTTGAATAAATATTTTAACCAGTCTTTTAGTATTTTAATACACAACTGAACCACCAGGCGGCACTCACGCAAGTGTAGTCGCTTCGTTTCCCATCTTTCCACTCTATAATCTTTGCGGTTATGGTTTCACAGCTCTATGCTCGGCGAATCTAACCTCTAACCTATAGGTAATTCAAACGGTTGGAAATCGGGACGAAACGGTAAAATATTCAAGTGTCGGAAAAGTAAGGGGGCCCAACGTCCTCCTGGTATCTAAATGCCACCTACGGTAACGGAAATATATATACAGCGGAGAATGGCTAGATTACGATTAATTTGGATTTTCAGCCAAGCAAAAAGTCTAGAGAGAATATTATTCCACTAGAGTGCAATAAAGCAGCAATAATTGTCAAGTATTACTTGACTCAGATTTCGTACCCTCGTAAGTACGTAGCTCAAGAACTTCACACTTCATCACCTCACTATCAAAGATTGCCTTTTCTCTTCACCTTCCAGGGCCTCGAAGAAGTCTCCCCTCCCCACTCGGAAAAATTCTCCCCTCTTTGGGAAACTCATTTCTCTATTGGATAAAGTTAAATGACACGGTTATTCAATTGGCCCAGAAAAAACAGAAACAATTGATGGGAAGGAAAGTAGAAAAAGTTATGAGAACATTTTCTGATCAAAAAAATTTTGGTAGAACGAAAAAAATTACTGAAAAGTATTTCTCAAAACACAAGAGATACGGTCTTTCCTAATAACATGGACTGACCGGTGGGAAGCTATGAATTAATAATAATTATCGGTAAGGGCCCCTTTCAATCTAACATACAAACAGTGTTATCGGTGCACCTCCTATGAGAGTATTACGGTTTCCTTCAAAAATATTTCGGTTATCATTGTGCGAATATCGGTGGAAAAATCTCCTTTTGTGGCGGAGCAAAATCTGGTACGTCACAGTTCTAAAGGAAAACTACTAAATCCAGGGTACACCCTGGAGAACATGAGGATTCATTCATCTGAAACTCGACAACAGTAATTATTCATAAGTAACTGAGCAGGCAAGTGAGTTGACTGAGAAATGAAATAAATTGATTCAAAGAAAATATCATGAGAAGACAATAAGAGAATGAATCAGTATTCATTATCAATGAGGAAGACTTGAGCAGATACAATCGTAGTGCTAAATTTTGGACTAGTGAAGAAAAGGTTCACTTAGTTAATCAACTTTATTAACTGTTCTGCACAATGGAATGAATGATTTGTGAACGAATTAAAAATACAATGGTTGAAAAAGCTAATGAAAATATATGTCAACGTAATCAACGGCGTCCTCAGATCCAGTTTCTTTTCATTTCGTGGAACGAGCGATGTTCTTTTACGCTGTCAGAAATCATAGACGTACATGAATTTGTTGCATCCCAACAGCCCTCCACAACAAAAACATGTACTACAGAAGAAGTGTTTTGAGTCCGCATTTCTCAGCTATTCTTTTGAGTTTTAGTCTGTCCATTGGTTTCGTTAGCATATCAGCTATCTTTTCATTGGTAGGACAATACTTCAATTCGATTAAATTTTTTTCCCTCAAATCCTTCACAAAATGGAACTTTGTGTCGATATGCTTTGTTCTCTGACTAAATTTTCAAAAACTCTGATTATCCTCATAAATGCAAACTTCCTTTGTAATGTTCAACTCAAAATCATCAAGTAATCTTCTTAATCACATTTCTTCCTGAGTTACCACTGCTAAAGCATGATATTCTGCTTCTGTCAATGACAGCATCAGAATAACCGACTAAATTCTTCAGCATACTGACTGTCAAGTACAAGTTCGTAATTTATGGTTCCCTTTAAGTATCGCACTATTCTCTTCACTTAGATCCAGTCGGCTTTTGTAGAACATTTGTTAAACTGACTCATAATTGATACGGTTGCAGCAATAACTGGTCTCGTATTAACAGCCAGATATAATAATGCACCAATTAATTGTTGGTATTTTTCATTTTTGTGCATTAACGGTTTTTCTTTTCGGTTCTTTTGATAGCCTGTGTTCGACTTCTCTCTTCGAGTTTCGTTTGGTTTTGAATATCCACTTGCAGCTAACTATGTTCACTTCTTTCGGGGCTTCAACAATGGTCCATGTTTTATTTTGTATCAGAGAGCTGATCTCTTCGTCAATAGCTTTCATCCAAGCCTCTTTATCAGATCTCTTGAGTGCGTCTTTCCTAGTTCTTGGATTCTCTTCTATTGAAGAAAAATTGGATACGTCGAAGTAACGGTTTGGAGATACACCTCGATTTTTTCTGGTTGATCTTCTGCATTCTAGTGTTGGCTGAACCTTCTACTGCACATTTGGCTCATCACATGAATCATCTTTTTGTTCTATTGGCTTGAGTTCGTTTTCTATCTTCGAAATATCAATCTGTATTGAAACTTAAAAGCTCACTTTCTCTCAACATCATGTGAGTGTACGTTAATGGGTATTAGGAAGGTGAAAACATCAGCAAATATTAGCTAATACCAACGTTTTGCAACATCTATTGTCGCTTCTTCAGGGCTAAAAAATGGAATTTTGTTGTTCTGTGTTTTGATTTCTTGAACGAATTCTTTTAAACATTTTTCTACCTCATTTTTATATTTAAGAAAAGAAGAATGTTAATCTTGAAAAATCATCAGTAATGGTCATAACGTACCTTTTCCCAGCTGGTGATGGTGTTTGAATTGGTCCAGAAATATCTGTATGAATCAAGTCAAGTATGGCTTGAGTTTTTGTTTCACTTTTCTTTGGAATGGTTTCCCAAGGTACGAATTGCCTTTTTTTGAAGTATGAAGAGTGAGTTCGCTTTACCATAAAAAATTACTCCAAATCTGATTTTTGACTCAAAGGTAGCATGATATACTGATTTCAGAATTCCTTTGTGAGCTAATTGGCCAATACTGTCAGTGCATAGATGGAAGATCCAAGTTTTCATCTGAGAGCCTCTGTATGCGACGCCCAGCTCAGTCTAGAATCTACAATGAGACTCAAAAATTTAGCTTCGTTAGATATTTCAAATTGCCTTCAATTTTATTTTCTTTGTTTTGCCTTGAGCTGTTTAGATTGAATACAACCATATTAGTTTTAGTGCTGTTTATCAATAAGTTGTAGTCTGCAAACCATTCTTCTGAATATTTCATTATTTCTGATGCTAGGATTTTAAGTTCTGTCCATGATTTCTGTACCGCTAGAAGGTTAGTATCATCTGCATAATGCACACTCATGATCTGATTTCAGTCTATTTCAATACTATAATCATTGATGTATATGATGAAAAGAAGTTGTCCTAATATGCTTCCCTGAACTATAATCAATATAAGTTTTGCCAAATAAGATTTTATATCTATTTCATCCATGATAATCTTTACTAGTTCGGTCCGATGCTGTAAATAAGATCTGATCCACTGTAATGCTGTTCCTCTTATTCCACACTGATAGAGCTTCCTGAGAAGTATCTCCGGATCTTAGCAATCACAGTCCTTGGAAAAATCTAAAAATATACCAAGTGCCGAATCTCCATCTTCAAATGCATTAGTTACTTTATTGATGAACTCATAAACCACAGATTGAATGGACCTGCCCTTTATAAGAATAATAATAATAATAATCTACCAAGAAACAAATGCAACAGATGCTGAAAATGGTGGAAGGATTCTCGGAAGACATCACAATGAAGTTTGGATTAGAAAAAAGTCGACTGCTGAACATAACGAGAGGAAAAATAGAAGATGGTTCGTTCAAACTCAAGGATGGTGCAGAAATTCAAGCATTAAAGGAAGGAGACACATACAAGTATCTAGGCATAAAACAGGCAAGAAAAATCAATCAGAGCCAGATGAAGAAAGAATTAACGGAGGAGTTCACCCGAAGATTGAGAAGGATAATGAGAACTGAGTGCTGGTGGAGCAGGAATCCAACCGACAGCAGGGAGCCATTGAGAGACCCGGACCCGACCACCACCACGAGCCCGAAAACCTGGAAAGGGCTCCAACAGAGTGATTCCAACAAGAAATTACATGAAATATATCGCCAAGGTTGCCTCAGTGGCGGACGATAGCTGTCGTTATGGCTGTCCTACACATGGAACTATCCAGCACATCACCAGGGGATGTCAGAAGTTCGTGGTTACGGAGTATGAAAATAGACATGATGCTGTTGCCAAGATTCTTCATCATGAATTGGCACTAAAACACCAACTTCTAAGTTCGAAAAAGGTTCCTTATTACAAATACCATCCGGATGCTGTATTGGAAAATGAACATCACAAGTTCTACTGGGATCGCACGGTTCTCACAGACCGGAAAATAACCCACAATAGACCAGACCTCATATTGCTCAATAAGGATGAGGAGAGAGCACTATCTATCGACGTGGCAATTCCAAATAATAACAATCTTATAGATAGGCACACTGAAAAAATTTCAAAATACAGAGATCTCGAGGAACAAACCAGAAGACAGTGGAAGCTGAAAGATATCAAGACCATCCCTATTGTCAGATCATCTACAGGCCTGATACTGAAGAAACTACTAGAGAACTTGAGGAAACTTCAGTTGGACGAAAATATCTATAGAGTCATGCAGAAGGCGGTACTGCTCGGAACGGCGAGAACTGTACGCAAGTACATGGGGAATGCAGAGGAACACCGTCTGCTCCGACAGAAAGTGCGGGTGGAGCAGGACTCCAACCGACAGCAGGGAGCGACCCGGACCCGACCAACAACACGAGCCCGAAAAAATGGAAAGGGCTCCAACGGATCTCAATCCTTTTGATATCTAAGATATCTGGGATTAGTGAATTTTCCTCTGGAGAGGAGTGTGAAAGCCGCAAGGCTAAAGTCATAATAATAGCTTTATTGTCCAACAGTTTAACCCATTTACAGGACAATGCGAATATAAAATACGAAAAACAACAAAAGATAGCATAGAAACAGAAACAAAATAAACAAAAATTTTATATGATCTATGATACATTCCCTGAAAAATAATAAATTGCTGACTTGATCAAATTTTCCCTTGATGAGTAGAATCTATCTTGGCCAACACAAAATGAATTGAACTTCTCACACATTTTTGTTTTAGTTGCCATGTTGGTTCTTTTTAAAGAAAGCAGACTGTAGAAGGAATTCCCTCAAGTGATTGCTGAATGCCAGTTCTAACTTGAAAAAAGAATCTCACCGGTCTATAGTTTCCAAACGATTTCTCATCTCCTCCCATATTGGAATCACCACTGCTATTTTCAAGCTGTCTGTAAAAATTGCTTTTCTTATAGAATTATTGATGATGAATTTTAATGACTAATCGATTACTGATGATGTTCGTTTAATGAAATTGTTTGAAATTCCATCAATCCCACAGCTTTCGTCTTTTAATTAACATTTTCAACTGTTCTGCGTAAATTTTTTCTGGTTGGAAGCTACTGTCTTGACCTTTTCCTCAGAATGTTTGGTTCTTGTTCTCGGATTCAGTACGTCCGTCAACTATACGAATTATACACATCGAGTTCCTGATACTAGAAGCGCCCTCAGACTGGCCAAACCCTGAAGTTTTCTGTATATAATAACGAGTATAACCGACTTTTCCGCACCGAATGAGCGTTTATGCGGACAATTTTTCTTTCCTTCGCACGAACAGCATGAGCATGTGTTCGGAGACGCTCCAACGGATGTGTCAGTTTAGTGCTTACGAACGTAAACGAGGGAAACTTAGGAAAAAGGGATCATTTTTTGTATTCTATGTTCTAAGGATGGAAAACTTTGGTTGTGCTAGTGCCTCTTTCATAATTCTGTACGAGTTCCTAAAGAAGAAGAGACGACGGCGTACTAGATGGTCTTCACAATTTTATCTACAAAGAAGTCGAGACCGTAGCCTCAACAGCACTTTTTTTGCATGACATTCAAAGTGGGGGCTACAAAATTAGGCGGTTTTCACATTATTTTAAATAATTCAAACACGTTTCTTGCGAGAAATCCCGATTTAAATGTGTTCGTTCGGTTCGAGGAAAAGATGTCAACTAAACCCGTCCACACTAGGCAAAAATTTTCTTTGATGGACCGACAAATTGCGGATCGGTTCCGCGCAACATGAGCGCGTTCCGTGTGGTGTGTTTTGTCCGTCCACATCTGAATGCTCATTCAGCGCGATGTGCTCATTCGGCTGTTTTGCTCAGATGTGTACGTGGCTTTTTATGCAACACATAAAAACTATATATGTATGGAGATATTGTAAAAATTAATTGGTGCATTATAACTTGAATTTGAAGATGCATTGAATTCATAATCATATATTACTATCTACAGTTCAGCCTCTACATTTGATAATGAGCCTCATAAGAGTCTCACCTATCGAAACTTTTGCTGTGAGTATGGAGATTTGAGGGTAGCTTTCGTACTCCTCCTCCTCCTCCTCCATAGCTGTGAGCAAAACTGACAACTTTGTTATACATAACTGACCAACAAACATGCAAGTAATAAAAAAAATGTCCATTTCCACTTTTCCACTACGAATATATTAAAAAAAGGTGACGATATATGTAGTGGATTTTTTAAATAACATAATAATTATACCTACCATTTCCACTTAGATTATGTCCTCTTCAAGGTGAATAGGGCTGGTCTGAACCGTATAATAGTAACAATACACACACACACGTATTCATAGACCAGAGACAGATTGTCTCTCTCATAAACATAAGATAACAATATTGACAACTGACAGTGAAAGCGCACGAGTGAGCGGGAATAATTTCGATAAACTGGTCCTTAGGATGAAACGAATAAATATATTTGGAAACTCGATGAATTGTATTCAATAACAAGAAAACGCCTGAGAAGGGAAATAAAATCCTAATTGTATTATTACATGTAGAATGATTTGAAATTATTTTTCTGATGATTTTATCGATGTTCTATGATTAAAGATGATGGGTTGATTGTTCTGTTATTTAGAATTCATGTGTCATAGTTGATGACAAGATATAGATTAGAAGATCGAGTATTGGCTTGTTGTTTCGATTCTTTTAGGTAAGATTATTGTTTTATTACTGTATACTACCAGAAAATTAATAAAATCTTTTTAGAGCATCGATCCAAGCCTTTATTTGATATCAAAGGAAAGAAAATTATAAATCAACAATGGTCATGATGGAAAGACCTGTGCAGGTTAACCTTCATCTCGTGTTGAAAACAGAACCAGATGGGAAAACGATGAAAATCAGGATATTATCGATAGCAGAAATAAACGATCCTAAAACTTATGCATTTTCGTATGAGTATCAAGAAATAGACCAACATCCAGAACTTAGCCAACACCAAACAGTGAGGAGAACATGTTCATCGCTGAAGAAAAGAAACCAGTTCAGAAATATAAAAATTACTTTGCCTCCTAACATAGCATCTTTGTATATGGATAACGATCGTAATTTTATATTCAAGGATTACACACTGGAAGAGGTTCAAATGGATAAGAGTGAAGAACTAGAGAATGATTCTATGAGCGAATTCAAACAATTTATTACCGGCTCACAGAAGAAGACAATTGATTTAGGTGCTGTTACTAGATCTTTCGTATTGGAGGTTTTCAAAGGAAAGTCACAGAATGCTGAATATTGGTTGAAAAATTTTGAACTTGAATGTGATCGCCATGGGATTGTGTCGGATGAAAAGAAGATCGAAGCACTCCGATTATTTCTGGTAGAAAATGGGAAGGAGTGGTTTTCAGCGACCCATGTGAAATTATCTTCAATTGGAACCTGGATTGCCTACCGTGAGTCATTTTTAGAAACTTTTTCAGCCAAGGGTTGGATTAACGTCAGGATGGCATTTGGTTATAAATTTTAAGGGGTTTCCTTGTTAGAATATGCATTGAAGAAGGAAAAACTTCTTCTAGAAGTTGATCCAGAAATGTCTATTAAAACTAGGATTTATTCAATAGTAGTAGGATTACCCATTTATGTTCAAGGCAGAATAGATAAAGCGGAGATAAACGACAGAGAATTTAATGAGTTACCTTCGAAAGCTAGAGTCACTAGTTAATTGAAAACCCCAAAAAGTCACTGTTAAAACTGTTCCTGTAAATTCCAATGTTAATAGTGTAGAAAAAAAACCGTGTATTATATGTGAACGATTAGGAAAACCAGGGCGATATCATCCAACTGAACTCTGTCGAAACAAAAGTAAACAGAATGAAATTAAATCTGTAAATAATTTAGAAATGGAAGAAAGGCTTAATTTAGAGATCCCGGAACAAAAAAACTAGATCTCACACCACTGATAAAACTGAATGTACTAATATAAAATGAGAAAACTGTTTCAGCTATTTATGATACAGGTTCTAATATAACTCTCACAAATAAAAAAAATTGTAAAAGAAATTAATCAAACAACTTTTGAAAATAAAAGTATATTCAGAACTATGGGTGGTGCACAATCAATAAACAGTACAGTTAAGATAAATTCAATAATTGGAAATATAGAGGATTATATTCAAGCTTTTGTAGTAGATAATAATAATTTTTGTTATGATATGTTGTTAGGGCTAGATTCAATAAAAAAGTTCAAACTTATACAGGGAGAAAATTTGGAAATATTCCAAAAATCTGAAAACCAGATTTCTACAATTGATAAAGCTGAGAAAATTTGAAACATTTTATAGTAAATTTCAATGAAAATATAGATATTTCAAAGTTCAAAGCAAATTTAGATCATTCAGAAGAAGACAAACAAAAATTAATTCTTGAATTGATGACCAAATATGACTCAATTTTTGCAAGAAATAAGTACGATATCGGCAGAGTTCAAAATCATGAAGCTCAAATAAAATTATTGGAAAATAAATATATTTCTAAAAAACCATACAGGTGGTCCGGTCCAGATCAATTAGAGATGGAGCATCAGATAGCCGAATTACTGAAAGCTGATCTGATTGAAGAATCTAGTTCGCCATTTGCGGCTCTGGTGACTTTGGCGTTTAAGAGAGAAGACGGGAAAAAAACACGTCTATGCGTAGATTTCAGGGAGCTCAATAAACTAGTAGTACCTGAGGCACAGCCATTTCCCCTCATCGATGATATAATTCAAAAAACAAGAAACTGTCGTTGGTTCACTGCGTTAGATAATAACTCTGCATTTTGGGCCATTCCTGTGAAAGAGAAAGATAGGAGTAAAACTGCTTTTGTGACTCAACAGGGACATTGGCAGTGGAAGTGTTTGCCATTTGGATTGAGAGTTTCTGCCGCCATTTCTCAGCGAATATTGAGTAATATCATACGAAAACATAATCTGAATTCATTTTGTATAAATTACATAGACGATATTCTGATTTTTTCAAAAACATTTGTGGAACATTTGGTTCATTTAAGGAAGCTATTGCAAGCAATTTATGATGAAGGCTTTCGACTGAAACTTTTAATATGTAATTTTGCTGAACACTCGATCAAATATTTGGGTCATATAATCAAAAACAATCAAGTAATGCCTATTAAAGATAATTTAGTGTCTATTCGAGAATTTCCTACACCAGAGACGAAAAAGAACGTACGCCAATTTGTAGGAAAAATTTATTTTTACCATAAATACATAAAGAACAGTACTAAAATATTAGAGCCTCTCCATAGCTTGTTAAGAAAGGATTCAGTTTTCATATGGAATGATCATTGCGAAAGAACATTTCAGGAAATAAAAGATTATTCATGTTCTGCGCCAATCTTAACGATTTTTGATAAAAATTTACCAATATTCATTTATACGGATGCTAGCATAGAAGGAATTGGGGCAGTATTAAAACAGAAACAAGAAAATGGGGAGATTCTGCCAGTGGCTTATTTCTCGAAGAAGTTGAATACAAGTCAAAAAAAAAAAAACTGTCTATTTAGAATGTCTAGCAATGAAGGAGGCTATTCGATACTGGCAATACTTTTTGATTGATTCAAAATTTACTGTTTTCTCAGATCATAAACCTCTCGAAAATTTGAATATAAAATCACGCACCGATGAAGAGTTGGGGGATATGATGTATTATCTGTCGCAATACGATTTTAATGTTACATATTCTCCAGGATCGGAAAACTTGGAAGCAAATTGCCTTTCTAGGAATGCTGTACTTAGTCCTTCTGATAATTCTGAAGAGATTTTAAGGGTTGTTAATATGATTGAGATAAAAGATATTCAGAGAGATCAAAAAAACATTGAAAATTTTATCAAAGAAGAAAAAAAAATCATTAAAAGAAAAGATATATTTTATAAACGATTAAGAGGCGTAGAAATAATTTTTGTGTCTGAAAATTTAGGAAAGTCCTTAGTAGATAAAATTCATAGATTATATGGCCATATTGGAGGTCATCAAATAGCTTTAAAAAATCGCCCATTTTATTATTTTAAGAACATGGATCAAATAATTAAAAATTATTTCAAGGATTGTGATACCTGTTTGAAAAATGAATCTCGGAGAGAACAGAAATATGGAGTTTCATCTCAATTAGGACCTGCTACAAAACCTTTTCAGATTGTATCCTTGGATACAATAGGAGGTTTTGGGGGTAGAAGATCTACGAAGAAGTATTTACATTTATTGGTCATACACACTTCATAAAATCAGAATAGCTTAGATTTCATACGTTCATTGGAAAAAGTGTCAGAACATAAAATAGATCTATTGCTCACAGATCAATATAGCGGTATCAATTCCACAGAATTTAAGAATTATCTCACAAAGAAGCGTATTGAAATCGTATTCACAGCGGTTAATTGTCCTTTCTCAAATGGCTTGAACGAAAGGTTAAATCAAACTCTGGTGAATCGTATTCGATGTAAAGTGAATGAGGAAAAAAAAGAGAGCATGGTCAACCATAGCTAAAGAATGTCTAGATGAATATAATAAAACTGTACATACAGTAACCAGATTTGCTCCCGAGTATTTGTTATTTGGAATAGATAGTTCCATAATACCTGAAGAATTACGAAAAGGAAGAAACTTGGAGACTGACAAATCTATAGCTTCACAGAATTCTATTAAATATCATAACAAGAATAAAACAAGAATTGATAGAAATAGAAAATTGGCTAGGTTTCAAGAAGGAGACTTTGTTTATATAGAAAAGAGCAATAAATTGAACAGAAAAAAGTTGGATGAGATTCGTTGTGGTCCTTATCGTATTCGAAGAATAATTTCTGATTCTGTTGTTGAAATAGACTGTGATCATGAAAAGCTAGAATCCAATTTGTATCATGTCACAAAATTATTACCTTGCAGCCTTGATGTTTTTCCAGAAACAATTCAAATTTTAAATAATTACTTTAGGGGGGGAGATGTAAAATAATTTGGAATTATTTTTCTGATGAATTTATTGATCTTCTTTGATTAAAGATGATGAGTTGATTGTTCTGTTATTTAGAATTCATGTGTCATAGCTGATGACAAGATATAGATTAGAAGATAGAGTATTGGCTTGTTGTTTCGATTCTTTTATGTGAGATTATTGTTTTATTACTGTATACTTCCAGAAAATTAATAAAATCCTTTTAGAGCATCGATCCAAGCCTTCATTTAATATCAGAGGAAAGAAAATTATATACATAAAGTCATTAGGCTATCATAAGATAGAAACTTCTAGGAATGTACCCTTAGAACGTGATTGGAATATTCTCTGAAACATTTTATATATAATTACATAATCCTAACCCTTATTAACTTAAATTAGACTTTTGTTTGTTACTCATTTGAATCTACATATAGCCATACAATATTAATATTACGCAATAGTGCACCTGCATCCTTATCTCTTTTAAGATAACCCAATGTTATAAATATCAATTCATTCAGGATGCAAGAGGAGAATTAATTCAGAAGTCAATCAGTTATTGTGCTTGTCTCATTACCTAGAGTAGTCTCTAGTCATTGTTGTAAATTTCCAAAATAAAGTTTGTGTTTTTAAAAACGGAATTTTCATCGTAAAAAATATAATTGGCGACAAGGTCTGGGATTGTGCCAATTTGTGTGAAAAGCAGAAAACCTGGAATTGTGCCTGAGAAGCCGAGAATCCAGAGCGTCCACGAATTGTCAGTATCAACTGTCCAGCACAACCAAAGAACAAGGTGAAACCCGTAGGAGTTCGATTGATCGAGTAGCGCCCTTCGACGACTTCAAAAGACAACTTTAAGGAATACAACGTGGTGAGCAAGTCCTGAATTATTTCCCCCAGTCTAATAACCTGGCCCAAAGTTATCATTCTTTTTCCCAGTTTTGAGCGTAAAACCGGTACCAAAGTTTTTTCTAGGTTTCTTCTAAAAAACCGATTATCAAAGTTTTTCCTAGGTTTTTCTTCATTAAAACCGATTTCAAATAGTTTTTTCTAGGTTTCTTTCAAAAAACCGATAATAAAGTGAATTTTAATATTAATTATTTAAAATAACGAAATCTCAAGATTACTTCAATTAAGCATTTTTCCTTCAAAAAGAATAAAAAAGTAAATAAATTTAAAATGGCTACGGAAAGAATAGATTTGTCTATTGCAGAAAAATTTGGCATGCTATTACCTCAATTTTCAGGTATAGAAAATGAGTTGCATTCGTTTATTCAAAATGCTGAAGATTATTTAATGATGTTTGCTAATGAGAACCAAATTGTTAAAAATTATTGCTTTGCTGTTGTAAAATCGAAATTAATTGATAGAGCTCGTGCTGAAGTATTAACTTCCGATATTCCTAATAATTGGGAACTTCTCAAACAATTTCTCTATACTAAATTTGGAGATCTTATCAACCTAGACGTATTAATCCACCAGTTACAATTTTTAAATAAAAAGCCACAAGAAGATTTATTGAATTTTATAGAACGTATAATTGCTTTAAAAATACGAATTAATTATCGAATTGATGCAGACCCAATGACTGATCCAGAAAAATTATTGTATAAAACGAATATTCTAAAAATTTGCAAAACAGTATTAATTTCAAATTCACCCTCCGAATTAAGAACGCATTTAATTATGCATAATGACTATAGCTTTGATGATACTGTAAATGCTGTGAAAGATTACATTTCTAATTTAGAACAATATGAATTACTCGATAGAAGCAGACGGAATAAGCCTCAACCAATTAAGAATAACTATTCTGATAATTTTGACCAAAATAATCGAAAAATGAATTTTACACATTTTAATCGCCCAGCAAATAATTACAATCGCCCAGTAAATAATTACAATCGTCCTGCTAATAATTTCAATCATTTTAATCATTTTAATCAAAATAATCAAAGAAATGCGAAATTTCCTTCGCAACCGATACACTTCAATCAACGTCCAATATAATATAATTATCCGACAAATCAGCAAGTATTTGGAAATCGATATAATAATCAAAATGTTTTTAAACCAAATCCTAATTATCGAAATAATAGTCCTCCAGAAAGAATGTCCATTCAAAGTAGAAATTATCCTCAAAAACGTCCAAATTATTCTTCACAATATGATATAAATCCTCAAAGAAAATTCGTAAATAAGAATCCAAAACCTAATTTTACGTTTGAAAAATTAACACATGTACAATCTACTTCTAAAGATCCTGATCGTTATCCTAGTAATGAAAATTTTCACGAAACGCCTCAAGAAGAGCCATTGACCTAAATAATTCATTAGATCACTCTAATCAATTACCTTATATTGAATTTTCAAATCCAAAATGTAAATTATTAATTGATAGCGGATGTTCAGTTTGTTTAATAGATCCAAAATTTGCATACAATAATTTCCCTAAGAATATTTTCAAAGAATCGACTACATTAACTGCTTGTTTCAGAAAGCAAACTTCTGACGAAAAAGTTTTACTACCATTATTTTCAGAATTTAGAACAGATGATTTTCATCCTTTTATTTTGTATAAATTTCATAAAAATTATGATGGTTTAATTGGTGCAGATTTCTTGAATAAATATGGACTCAACTTAGATTTCAAAAATCAAATTATTTTTAATGATAATTGTCAGATACCTTTTTACTACCAACAAGTTTTTCAAAATCAAACGGAGATTCCAATCGATTTAAGTCATTTAGAACCGAAATTAAATAGTCAATTAATGAAAATACTTCAAACAAATGAAGAAGTACTGCAACTCCCAGGTCAACCCCTTAATTTTTCAAACAGAGTAAAACATAAAATTCGTACGACTGATGATGTTCCAGTTCATTGTAAAATTTATAGATATCCTGAAATTCATTGCGAAGAAGTGAAAAGTCAAATTAAAGACATGTTAGATAAAAAGATTATTCGACCGAGTATTTCCCCATGGTCTTTTCCAGTTGTTATTGTCCCAAAGAAACAAGACTTATCAGGTAAAACAAAATGGCGTATGGCAATTGATTATAGAAAATTAAACGATAAAACAATTGATGATAAATATCCTCTACCTCAAATTGAAAGTATATTGGACAAATTAGGAAATAAAAAATATTTTACCGTGCTTGATTTAGCGTCCGGATTTCATCAAATAGAAGTTGATGAAGATTCAATTGAAAAAACAGCTTTTACTGTTGAAGATGGTCACTACGAATTTCTAAGAATGCCTTTCGGTTTAAAAAATGCCCCAGCATCTTTTCAGCGATTAATGAATGACGTTTTGAAAAAATATATCGGAAAAATTTGCTATATTTACATGGATGATGTTATTATATTTTCTGATACACCAGAACAACACTTAGCTGACATTCATACTATTCTTGAAGCTTTAAAGAAAGATAATTTGAAAATACAATTAGACAAATGTCACTTTTTCAAAAATGAAATTGAATTTTTAGGACATATTATTACCCCTGAAGGAATTAAACCCAATCCAAATAAATTAAAAGCGGTTAAGCATTTCCCTATTCCTAAAACACAAAAAGAAATTAAGTCATTTCTTGGTTTAGTTGGTTATTATAGAAAATTCATTCCTAATTTCGCGAAAATTACGAAACTATTAACGGCATGTTTGAAAAAAGACGCAAAAATTAATGTTATAGATCCGAAATATATTGAAGCCTTTGAAGTATGCAAAAGAAATTTATTAAATCACCCTATATTGCGATATCCCAATTTCAATGAGCCCTTTGTGCTTAGTACCGACGCATCAGGTTTTGCAATTGGAAGTATTTTATCTCAAGGTAATCCTCCGAATGACCTACCAATAGCTTATGCAAGTAGAACATTGAACCCTGCAGAAACGAGATATAGTACAATTGAAAAAGAACTCCTCGCAATAGTTTGGTCATGTAAGCACTTTAGACCCTATCTATACGGAAGAAAATTTACGATATACACGGATCATAAACCTTTGACATGGTTATTCTCTTTAAAGGAACCAAATTCACGCTTAATGCGATGGCGTATAAAATTAGAAGAATATGATTATGAAATCAAATATAAGAAAGGTTCGAATAATAATGCCGATGCCCTTAGTAGAATTGTTTTGAATTCAACCGATCATTTAAATTACGAAGAATTTTTGAAACTTTACGATAAAAAAGAAATTGAAGAAAATTTTAATGTTCAAGAAAAAGAAGGTAATTTATTTAAAGCCCCTAAGAAATATGCGTTAGCCCATTGTGTATCAAAAGATTTTCATATGAATAAAGGTATTGCTTTAACGTTTAAACAAAAATATGAAGGAATCAATGAATTAAAATCACAAAATAAGTCAACAGGAGAAGTCGCTTTTATTAACCGAGATAATAGAAATATTTACTATTTAATAACGAAAGAATTTTATTATGAAAAACCGAAGTATGAAACAGTTTTTAAAGCGTTAATAGATTTACGGAAATTATGTGAAAATAATAATGAGAAATATTTAGCGTTACCACGAATTGCGTTTGGTTTAGACCAATTGGAATGGTCTATAATATTCAAAATGATACAATTCATTTTTATGCATTCAAATATAAATATAATGATATATAATATTCGAAGTAAAAAGAAAAAGGAAATAAATAATAAAAATATTGATTTTAATGGTATTGAATACGAAGAATTTATGAAATTGATTAAAGAAGCTACTTATGAAGAAGTAGATGAAGACGAATTAGCGTCAATGATAAATCAAGTTACTGAAGAAGAATTAGATGAATGTTTAGAGCTCTTGAATGCTCATGATAAAAATACTAATAATTCGAATCAGAATATTAATAATAACAATAATGAAGGAACTCACTTAAATAAAAATTATAATAATGATGATAATAATGAAAATAATATTGAAAATGATTTGAATCAAGATAATGATGATGAAAATGATGATTTTACTATCCATAGTAACGTAGAAAATCCAATTTTAGAGTTACCATATACGGAACGATGTTTAAATGCATATCCTTTGCAAATAATATTCAAAATAGCATCAAATTATAACGTTACCAAAACGAAGTTATTTGGAGATAAAATAAGATTTCGTGTTTCGATAAATTCCATTGATAATGATTTATTTAAATTCATTAAAGAATATGTTCGTCCTGAAAAACCTTACACGATATATTTTCAATCCGAAGAGTTAGAAGAATCCCTTATTAGAATCCTACAGGACAAATTTGATCATAAAACTATTAAATTTAAAATTTCTAAAATATTTGTTGAAGATGTTGAAGAGAAAGAAGAACAACTTTTACGAATCCAACAATATCATGAAACTAAAACTAGACATCGTGGTGTAAGCGAAAATTTAATTAGTTTAAGACGAAAATATTATTGGCCTAATATGAATAAAGATGTACGAAATTATATTAACTCATGTGAAATATGTCAAAAGAGTAAATACGAAAGAACTCCTATACAACTTCAATTCAAACCTAACCCTATAGGATCAAAACCCTTTACACATGTTTATTGTGACACCATAAGATTTGGTCAAACCTATTGTTTAAGTATAGTAGATTCATTTTCAAGATTAGGACAATGTTATCCTTTAATTCAGAAAACAGGAACGGAAATAATTGATAAATTAATAATGTATTTTAGTCATTATGGTGTACCCTCTAAAATCACATGTGACAACGGATTAGAATTTAAAAATAGTGTCGTCCAAGATTTTTGTAAAGTACATAAAATCGAAATTCATTATATCACGAATTACAATCCAAATTCTAATGCAATTGTGGAAAGATTTCATTCAACACTAATTGAGCAATTACGTACTATTGATGATGAAAATTCTACTTTTCAAAATAAATTAGCTCTTGCTTTATTAAGTTATAATAATTCTAATCATTCGAGTCTAGAAATGACTCCAATGCAAATAATCAAGGCAGATTTAAATTATTCATTACCCATTGAAAAAACTCATAATGAACAAATACAAGATTATGTTGAAAATTATGTGGAAAATCTCAATGATATTTCGAAAGAATTAGAAAAAAGAAAGCATAAAAGTATTAATCGTTTGGAAAACATAAATCAGAAAAGGTCCGCTGAAGAAGACCATCCATTAAATGATAATCCTACTTATATTAAAAATCCTATCACCAGAAAACTAGATCCGGTCTTTAAAAAGATAGATGCTCGAGAAATTGATTCACATCGTATTCAAGATAAAAAGAATAAGCATATTTATCATAAAAGAATTCTTAAACAACGATAGAAAAAATAGTTTATTTTGTTTCAGACATAATGCTCCTGAAAACGAGCTTCCTTCTTATATTATGCGAAATGATAATTTTGATCAATCCTTTTGAAATAATTCCAATAGAAAATAATATTTTGCCTATTTTGCTAGGAAAGGCTTATGTTACAAGAAAGAATTTGCAATTAATCTATCATATTGATTTAAAAAAGATACAAGATATAATTTTTAAATATCAAGTAGAAATTGAAGCACTGAAGCACCAACAGTTGGGTTTTGCAGCTACAGCTAATTACGAGTATTTATTACATTCTAATGAAATTAATACTAATACATTCGAGGAACTTTTAAATGAAAAAACTAGAATTAAGAGAGGATTAATTAACCTTGGTGGCAAGATTTCTAAAATACTATTTGGAACATTAGATTCTGATGATGAAGAACTTTATAGAACTTATTTTAATAGCATAGAGAAAAATGAGAAGACACTCATGAAGAATCAAAAACAGATCGCGACTATTGTAAATGACCTTAAGGATAAATATAATGATAAATTTAAAAAAATTGAATGATAATCTTAAATTACTGCAAATTGTGCCAGCATTGAGGGATGTTCAACAAATGCATCTTATGATATTTTAAATCAAAGATATTAAGAATACATTAGATGAAATTCAAACAGCAGTTAGTTTTGCCAGATTACATCTCTTACATGAATCTATTCTACCGTATACAAAATTCGTAGAATCAGTCAAAAATGTCACTATTATTCCAATGCATCACATAAAAGATTACTATCAATTGTGTCATACAAAAGTTATTTTCAAAGACAAGATCTTACTATTTCTGATATCAATTCCAACAATTTATGAAGATAGTTTTGATTTACATAAATTTTACTATTTGCCTCAAAACAATCTTACCCTTCCCTTTACCTATCCTTATTTGATCTCACAAGAAGAGACATTAAAATGGTCAACAAGTGAATGTCATCCAGTCGAAGATGATTTCCTCTGCGATCAAGACTCATTATCCAAGCCTCCAATATGTATGGAAAATATCTTGAAAACCCACTTCGAAAATTGTACGAGAAGAAAAATGGTTCCTACGTCAAACCTCAAGTTATTAGAAGATGGAAATATCCTCTCCGTGGAAAATACAAAAATTAAAGAAGATTGCTCTCATCAAACAAAATGGCATTTTGTTTCTCCAATCGCTATTATACGCACAAGTTGTGTCGTCAGTAATGGTCAAAAAGAAATTTCCCCAACTGCAGTTATTAGTGAAGAAAAATACATCGTTTTACCCAAGATGGTACCTAAACTCAAATACTCCAAGAGAGAAGATGATGCTACAGAGGATGAAGAAATCCCAGATATCCATTTAGAAGAGTTGGAAGGATGGAACTTCCAAAATAATAATCATACATTTTTAATAATTTTAATATTGATAATTTTAGCAATAATTGCATTTTCAGCTTTTAAATATTTTAATAATCATTTTAATTGTAAAGCTACTCCTTTGGGAGATACCTTTATCCAAGGTGGGGAGGAATTACATAATCCTAACCCTTATTAACTTAAATTAGACTTTTGTTTGTTACTCATTTGAATCTACATATAGCCATACAATATTAATATTACGCAATAGTGCACCTGCATCCTTATCTCTTTTAAGATAACCCAATGTTATAAATATCAATTCATTCAGGATGCAAGAGGAGAATTAATTCAGAAGTCAATCAGTTACTGTGCTTGTCTCATTACCTAGAGTAGTCTCTAGTCATTGTTGTAAATTTCCAAAATAAAGTTTGTGTTTTTAAAAACGGAATTTTCATCGTAAAAAATATAATTATATACAGTACAATCGCGATACTGTGAACACTCGCTCAATAGCGTGAACAACATTGTTTCTGCCAAAAAGAGTGCAAACTAAGATCTCACAATTTTTTCAACCATTGTAAATCTTCGATAAGAATGTATTTTAGTTTTATTAGATAATAAATCTGTATAGCAATATGTTTTACAGTTTGTATTTCAGTGACCTCCGGTAACATGAACAACCTCTGTTGTGTAAAAAACCCTGGTTTTATTCTGTTCACGTTATCGCGATTGTACTGTATATTCATTCGAAACATTCTAGGAACATTCGTAATGTTTTGAGAATATCCTCCCTGTTAGGCGTGATCACATTCTTCATTATCCTATGAATATTCTTCGGAATATTCTACAACATATCATTTCTCACTTTGTGAGAATATTCTTAGCACATTTATGGATTATTCGAATACGATTTCAAGCCCCATTTTTCTCCGTCGAGTTCCACTGCTGTGATTATTAGTTCGAAATATATATTTTTCTAAAAGTCATGCAGTTTTCTGTCAATTGTAAGAGAATGAATCGAGAAATTCTTGGGGCATGGAGAACTAATGCAATTCAATTTAATTTTTATGTTTTAATACTTGCAAAGCTTTTTTTAGTCACTCACTTCTTGAATTTGTAGTTGACACACGCATTCACTAAACTCACAAAAACAAGGCATAACAAAATATTTGTCATTTTCGGATCCTGTCATTGTACAAATGACACGAATATTCTTGCACAACAATCATCCATTTATCTAAATAAATGAATTCAATATAAATTTATGACGAACTACCGATGTAAATTGGATATTTCCTTTATAAATATACGAGGGGAAATACGAAAATGTATGTTTCCTGACCAGGTTCATTGACACTTATCGTTTAATAGCCTGATCAATAAAAAACGGCATTAAAAAACTAAACGGTCCGATTTCGAAGAAACCGATAGGATCTATTCGAGATTTGAGCATTGAAAAAACTGGAATGGAGACCATTTGACAACTATGGGTAGCAATTTAGGTTATACCAACGGCTTCGCTCGCGTAACCAAATAATAATAATGAAGGTCTTCATTTCTATGATTAGTATTAGTCTACACATTAGAGGGCGAAATCCAGCTCACATAATCTTGAGAAAAATATAATAACCGTATTGAATGCTTGTTTCAAAACTTGGCATCTAACGGTGTGATGTGGTTGATCCCTTTTATTCCTTTTATTAGATTGATTTCCTCTTACAACTTACATTTGTCCAGCTATTCAAAAATGTTTGAATAATGAAAAATAATACCAATCCAAAATAAGCGGTTTTTGTAGGTTTATTATTTAATTTTAAATTTAAAATAAACTCCAAGGTATATTTTGACAACTCATATATTTCTGTCACTTCTTTTCTTTCCCCAACGTGACGTGATTCAGAAATCTACAATGGTACCGTTGATTATTGTCCGACCCCTACATCACTCCTCCTGCTGTGACGAAGTCGCAATAAATAATTTCATCGAACATTCAGAACAGAACATAAATAGTTATTAAATCAACGAGATCATTAATCGCTCAATTAATAAACGTGTTGATTACAAGAATCTTACGTCGACCACGTTTTGAATTGAATGTGGATTCTTGATTGCAAAAATTTTATATCGATACCTAGTCAAATTTGACGCCTTATAAATTTTCTATAATCATATCGGAATTTTAATATTTAGGCGGCCGATCGAACAATTCGAAGAAGCCCATAGAGGGCATATTCGAGTTGTGACATTTTGAGTAAATCACATTGATATCGTTCCCTATAATATCTGTTAAAGAATATGTGGAGCTGATGGAAGCTGACGTTTTAGTACATTTTATATATATATATGTAAGAAATAAAAACGCAAGTTGTATCGTGAGCGAAAGCTTTTATTTACAAAGTAAAATGGCGGACGGTTATCTCGCACGTGGCGGTGCTCTAACAAAGGATCAGGTAAAAAGCGTACCACTCGGCAAGGTTCGGGTAATTCTGTCTTAGACCTATGCATAGAGAAAGCAGGTTACTCAGGCTGTGGTCCGTATATACACTTTGGTTACTTCTGGTTAGTAAGTGGGCGGTCCGTATATGTCGAATTCCTGACAATTTGGTTCAATATCAGTCACCAGAGTAACCGCTCTGGTAACTTTCGGTTACCAAATGTGTATATACGGACCATACGCATAGAAGCACAGGGTGCACAGAGCATGGGTTGTATACTCTTATTCTTCCTTTGACATTCATCATCGTACATTATCATTATATTATAAAGGGGGTCAAAATTAACATTTGCTAACACGGCCATACTGACCATTGAAACGTCCTCGTTTCACTTATCTTAATAACAAACAACATTGTTAAAGAGAACTTGTAAACATAAGACAGTTTAATCTTGTGTACATGGCTCTGTTTGATGCGCTGGCTCGCGCTGCGGCATTATTATAGGTGGAAAAAAGAGCCAAGCGAGAAAAAAACCACCACCGCTTACATGCTCATAAGTTGAATGTAAATTAGAACTGAATAGCCAAGAATGAAAGGAAATCAAACCTTGTTAACTAAAAGAAACTCTTATCAGACTATAGCATTGCTCAGAGGTATACCACACAGGACTTCGCCTAAGTCAGGGGCATGCGTGTCAATACTACAGTTCAGATAAAATAAAAGCGAAACCAAAAACAATAAAGTGTAAATTATCATGATCTACCATAGCATTGCTCAGAGATATACCACAGGACTTCGCCTAAGTCACGGGCATGCGTGTCAATACTACGGTTCAGATAAAATAAAAGCAAAACTAAAAACAATTAACTGTAACACCTGTTACACCAGAAAACAAAAATAAGCGAACCTCCCTGGTCTTCGCAATGACATTAAAACCATTTAAAGAATGCTATCAAGTTCTGAGCATATTAAATCAACTTAAATAGTATAAAACAGTATTAGCTTTTGTAGTGCAATGATAGATACAAAAATTAAACAGTTAACATTTTCACAGTTTTTGTTAGATACACTGTCACATTGAAAATTTCACAATTCACAAGGATCTTCAGGCCAAATTCTTAATTGTCCCTGGCCTGCCGTGTTCGTTTTATTCTGGTCGCCTATCCTTTTCAGTACATATCGATCATTCGGTAAGACAGCCTCGATTTCAAAAGGTCCAATAAATTTTTGCTTCAATTTTCCTTCATTCGATAGATGTCACCTCCATGGAAATTTTCTGATTAACATCAATCGTTAACCTAGCCTGATGTTCGAGACCTACCAACGTTATACTATACTCCTGGATTGCTCAACAAAAACATTTCACATTCTTGAGAGCGCTTGTCTTGTGTGAATATTCATAAGAATTTACGTACAAAACAGATCAAACCTTTGCAATTGGTTTTGATTTTCCTGAAACATAACAAAGCGCCAGTATCTTATTTTCACTAGGTATGTTCCGACTAAGTTAGTCGACATGCTTGAAAATTTTTGTTATTTGACAATATTCGATTTATTCAATACTTTACTAATCGCTGGTCCAATCCTGACAAGTCTAGATTACAGAAATTACATTCAAGACTAGATTTTTCTAGATCAGAATTAAAACAACGTTTCCTCACAATCAAACTTTTTATGCCCAAATTTTCACAGTTCCTACAATTCCCATGAAAGGTTTTGTCTGATTCTGGTTTCAGAAGCTGCTTCATTTTTCTAGTTTTCTACTATTATCTGTGACTAATATGGGGCGTCGGAATCCTATGAAGAAGGCAATTTTAGCTGCTGCATTTTATTCTTAGGTTCTTGCAATAATACTCTATTCTTCACTTCTATATTAGTGATATCATGTGCTAACCAGCTCAACACTATTTCCCACGGAAACTTAAGTAAACTCTACTAACGAACTAAAATTTGAACTACTTATCAACATGCTAGCTTTAAGCCTCGTTCCTTTCTCAGGGAACGCTGCGCTATGTCTAAATTCCAACATCCACTTATTATGTTATTTTAGCATCCTGAAGAAGAACCACAAGAGGTTCGAAATATAGATGTTATGACACCTGATTGTTGATAATTGCCCAACCAATAATTGCCGAATACCCAAATTAGGTATATATATATATATATATATATATATATATATATATATATATATATATATATATATATATATATATATATATATATATATATATATATATATATATATATATATATATATATATATATATATATATATATATATATATATATATATATATATATATATATATATATATATATATATATATATATATATATATATATATATATATATATATATATATATATATATATATATATATATATATATATATATACACCTTGCGTGCACTTTGGGGAACTGAAAAGTTTATACGGTATATACCGGTATATACTTTCATGCATATAAAGGTTATTTCGAGGAACAGGCGAAAATCACTGAAACTTGTAATATTCATGTATTTTAACTACATAATATCAATGAATGTGTAACTAAATGAAATATTGCAACTGAAAGTTTAAAAAGTGTGTTCAACAGATTTCAGTATACCAATTTTTAAGCGAGTATTATAGAAAAATGGATTATTATCCATCGAAATCATCTTTTGAAATTCAGTAAAAAGCCTGATGTTCAATTCTAATCACGGAGGCTGTTGGGTATATTATTCCCTAGTAGATTTGGCCTGAAATTCCTCTGCATGGGGTTGTTTCAATATCCAGAGAGTTATTTCAAGTGCACCGAATTATTGTTTAAGTAGTTTTTTGTTTTAAATTTTTTTCTGAAGGTTCTTGCTTTCAATTGTGTTGCCGACCAAAAAGTTAAATAGTAGGTATATTACATAACAAGAGTTGTAAGGAGCATATTAGTTGCCATACAACTCGAGTTGTGTACTATACTTTTTCTACGAACTCATTCATTCTCATGAAACTTAGAATTCCATTAATTGAATATATCTTTAATCAATCAATTGAATAACTACAAAACAACATACATCTATAATAAGTACCTATAGTGTTCACATTTCAATTGTAATAATTATTATTAATTGATACTGTGCAATTATTAATTACAAGAGAGGGCGAGTTGGTTGTCTGATTTTTTGTATTTACAAAAATAATATCATTGTTTTCACTTGTATTAGGCACATGTAATTTTTGATGAGGTGGCAGTCATGTTTTTCATAGAATTGTCTACATAACTCTAAGACACTGCTGATGACCGCCAACCGCTGTCTCTTCAATGCTATCATATCGCTACCAGCATCTACTAAAATTGTGGCAGAAGAACGCCTAACTGAAGCAATGGCCTTTGTATTGCTTGAAATTCTCTAAGCACAGATATTCTGCCACTTGTTTTGGCATGTTACATGGCAGAGTCTGAACATGCTGTCCTGCAGGACGTAGATCAATCTAGTTTTTACAAATCGGATGAAAGGACTCGGAAACGGCAAATGAACTTTGCGTTTTGGTTTTTGAATCTTCAAATATGAATTATCAGACATTTTTCCGTAACCTGCACGTCTTAAGGCTTCAAGTTGCGTAACACCTGCTTTCTACAAGCAACACTTATACCGATAATTAAAACTACCTGGAATCAAAAAGTATCAATATTTGCCTGTTTATTTACTATATATATACTATATAATTCGTGTATATCTACCTTCGTAAGCAAATATCTGCTATCTGGAGCGTTTTAGAGAAAGACATCTGATTTTCTTTTTAGTAAAGCCAACAATTTAGGATAAGTCGCAATATTAATGTTACCATGGTTTATGTTGATTATTGACCTTAGCATTGAATAAATTGAAGAAAACTGACGATAGCTTCATTGTTTTGAACAGATCAAAATATGCTACCATACCATTTTCCGAAAAAGAATTGATTTCATGTTTCTGAATATAATAATGTTTTCAATTTTGATTTTAGGACATATAAAAGTATTTTGTGATGTAAAATGTACTTGGAAACAACCTCTAATGATGGCGGCACCCAATTTTGCATGTCTTTATATTAACATTTACTTCTAGCTAGCGATATTCCATCTTAAAGTCGATTCCAGTGTAAAAAAATTTGAATATGGATCTCCCGCCAATTGAGTGATTCTAACCTCACTAATATGGTCTATTCGCCGTGCGATTCAATTCACAGATTTCACCGTATTGGCTGTAAAATCGCACAGCTTCACGTTGCACAGTGCTTAAAATAAGCAGTTACATAGTTGGTGATATAATAGAATTTCCCCAAAGGTGTAGATTAAAGTTTATTCTGTATATACCGGTATATACTATCATGGATGTAATGGTACCTAAAAATGGTCGTTTTTTTCAATTTTGTGAAAAGTTTTTTCTGTATATACCTACTGGTATATATTATTATGGATATAATGATAATAATTGATGTTTTTCCATTTTTTTTTGGGCTTCCCAGACTCTGAAAAATTTCTTCACGGCGCTGCACTATTGAGGATCTTAGATTTTCCCTGGATTTCATGTAGATCTGAAAAGTTTAAAAAATTTCTTGAAGGGCTCTGCTGTATTGTTTTTCAGTGGATCGCGATTTTCTCTAACCTTGTTATCGCTGTCTCAAGATTCTTGATTCTTGTAACTTTTACAAGGGATAACCTCGACCTCTAAGTGAATGCAGTGAATCGAATTTTTCTCTGCTGTTTCTTTATATAACTTCCGAATTTGAAATGAATATCATGTTATTTTTTAAAGTATCGAATTTTAAACATTGACAGGTTTGAATTATCGGCCCTCCATTTTTATACTGAAGGAAGGCAGAGTTGTTTCTATCGGTGTTTCGTGATGTCACTCTCGTATGTGAAATGAATCTCAGTTTTTTTGAGCTATCGAATTCTTTACATTAGACAGGTGTCAACGCGCGGCCCCCCCAAAGTTGATACTGTAAAGAGAAGTTCTTTCTGCTTGGATTTCTTGAATCACTGTCGAATTTGAAATTAATGTTATGTTCATCTTCCGAGATATCAAATTTTTTGCATTGACAGATGTCAACAATCATGAATGCGACGAACAGGTTCAGGGGTTTCTAGATACAACTTCTGAATTCGAAATAAAACACATGGATCCCATTGTACAAAAAATTATGATTGAAGTCATTCAGAAAGGCAAACTATATAACCGAGATATCATTTGTTTTGTGAAAATAAATGGAATCGAAATGTTCAGATATTGGATACTGGTTTATCCGTACCATAAAAAGGAGGTCGGTTCGTCCATTATTGAAAAAGGTATATAATAATGTCGTTATACGTAAATCTGAAAGCCATATATTCAGTCGTTTCATCATTATATCTTAGAAACCTCGGAAATTCCGTGAAAAATGCCAAAAACTTAAACATACTTAGTTTTTCGTTAAGGTTTTATTATTTCAAAAAAAGCAATCATTATTTGTGCATCCAGCATCCAGCTGGCAAAAGCATTCGCTTCGCTCTTTGCTCAAGTTTTAAAAAGATGTCACTTTATATGTCAAAATTAGAAAAAATATAACAGTATTTTGTATCATGATGAAATCCTTTTAACTTTTACTGTTCGATCGACATACTTCTTGCTCAAAACAAACATTAATCAAGGAGTATGTATCAACAAACTCTGCGTAAACACTGTAAACGGGAAATCTGGATCTGGAGATATCCCCAAGTAACCCCGGATCACAGAGTTTATGGTCACACAGATGAGAACCCTACCGCATCGGAAGACGTAGATGCTGATTTCTTATGAACTCTACAGATCTAGTGATATCAAATTTTACAATAAATTATCATTGAATTAATTCAGAAATGCAGAATATACAGGGCGATTCATTGAGGAATGCGCATTGGAACAGAGTAAATAGCACCGTGGACCCTGGTTTTTCTAAATTACCTAATTTTATAGGTCCATCGTCCTTTCTTATTTATTGATTTTCCCCATTCATTTATTAATCATAACTTATAGACCACCATAAATATTTTCCTAATATTTGGTCCGTAAATTCTTTGTCCACAGTTGAGTCTACAAAATAATAACGTCTTATTCCAGGTTCGACTGTAAAGAAATTAATGAGTAGGTTTCGAGTCGAAACAAAACCATATATATCACAATTTCAAAATTTTATCAACGCAATTGGAAAGATCAGGAAAAAATGAGTAGACTAGAAAAAACAAGCACTACAAAGGTCTTTCGATTTCCGCATGTAACTTTTTAACTTGAATCAGATTAAATGTTCATTGATGGGATAGCAGGAAATTGAAAAACAATCAGATTGTCTTCTCCAAATTGTCCTTTCAGAGTTTTTCAATAAAAACATCAACTATTCTTTATTCTCCGAAATACTGGATCCCGATTTTATTGAAAAACTAATGGAATTAAGTCTATGATAATAATAAATTGGTCCCAAATACTGACTCCCTGACTCGTTTTTAACAAGGTTGGGATCCAGAAACTAGGAGAATATAAATATGTTGATATTCTAGCGGAAATAGAACCATAATAAAATAATTTTTTTGAAGTTTTGTGCTACCCAATTTTTTAAACACATTTCGAGATAAAGTTGTATGTGGAAACAACACATACGCTCAGTTTTACTTGGGTACTTATTTTTTTGCTATCTATGAATTTATAAATGAAATTATAACGAATTGTTATTTCAGCTGTGCATTGTAACCTCAGTTTCCTAACAGCCTTCTAAGGTGATTTTTTCATGAAACTTCGAATAATGACTGATAGAATTTGACAGCAGTTTTCGGATCTATATATGTTGCATCTTTCCAACCACTTTTTTTCCAGAACTTCCAAACGTACCTTACAGTTCAAGCACATTCTCGATTGAAAAAAGCGTTGCGTGTTGCTTCAAAGAATATGATAAATGAGCCCTCATGGATGTATGTAAACTTGCCCTAGCATTTTTTTTTTATTCTAAAACTTGTTTTTTGTGAAATGTGCTATCGATTTTTGTTCCCAAGACATTTAAAAAAATATTCTCATGTCTTATACAGACAACGCATCAATAATCTTATTAAAATAAAACGGTTCAATCTTGCGAGTAGATTTGTTTTTAAATGACTAAATCACCATTGTTTCTTCTTTCAGATTTTGAACTACAAAGCAAAGTTTCAAATTTGTGAATGATCTCAATATGCGATTGAGATTATATTCCCTGCAGTAATAAGTTAATGCCAAGGTTGCTGTCCGATAAAACATGATTTCTGAATAGCAGCGGCAACGTTGAGAATTTTACAGCTGCGAAGTGTGTATCGATCGCATGGTCGATTGAAGCACGTGTTCAAATATTTTCCAGATGGCATGGAATGTTTTCATGCAGCCGACAAAAGTACAGGCTGTCCCAAATTCGTTGACCAATGATGAGCTCACGAAAACTAGCCTAGTATTCACCTTTAGTAGAAGAGCCACAAATGGCACGTTTCCGAGTTCTTTTCAATAGAAATGAGTAATATCAGAACAAATTGACACTTTGACGCTTTCGAAAAGTTCACACTGTCTAGATTCTACTCTAGTTTCTGACTTTTAAAGGATGATTCTATTCGATGTGCATAGAATTTGATGCAAAAAAATCAAAGTATCGAATTCGAAGCATAGATAACTCCAATAATTGTCAAAGTGTAGAATTGGTTTAGTTCATCTCATTATCATTAATATCATTCAAAAATGATAATGAATATAGCGCTGTTCTACCGGAAGAACCGAAATTTCGTAAATTATTTTTCAACCCGATGAACAATTTTCTGCTGGTGTGATTCCTTTCGGGATGCTTTTCGAAATATAAATTCTGTGCAATTTTTATCATTCAGAAATGAAGTATCATTCATAGTTTTCGAAAAAAAAATTTCAATTTCTTTCCGCACCTTATTGATATCTATGAAATTAGAGTCATGTGTTTTAGTTACGTTCAGACGAAAACAGTAAACAAATATACAGGGTGTCCCACGACGGTGAAGGTAGGGAATATTGCAAAAATCGAGAGTAGAAGAGAATTGTAGTTTTGGGGTTTCAAATTAACTATAACTCTGTTTGTCCCTCTATAGTGACATCGGTTTTCAAGCAATTATATATGTATATTGTATATTCATTTGTTCCTCTGGAGGGACAGTTCATAAAAAAAAAACGAGAGATGTCAGATTTATAAATCGAATAAACTCTTCTCCTGAACTCTGGCTTCATATAAATAGCGGAATAATTTTGAATACATTTTTTCAATAAGGTGCAAGTGGTGCAGCTCTTTCTGATACTATGGTTACTATGAGTCTTTTGTTGTCAGTCACGTGACATCATATTCAAAATCAATAAGGGGACAAAATGTTCATTTTAGCATTTCTATGTTCCTTCTGAGTACACGATTTCAATAATCCAGTACGTGCGGTCTAAAACGAACGAATTTAAAAACTACAGGTAGATATTTTTTGAAAATTTTAAGGTTCTCACTCCCAATCTCTAGAACAAAATCAATTAAAAAATTGAAATAACCGTAAATTCTTGCACTCATTTGTCAGGAGCTAATTATGCAAAAAACATTGTTGCCTGACAATGATCTGAAAAAAGGAACTTTGAAATGATAATTATGTATAAGAGCAAATCCGATATTTCGATTTTTTTTTCATTTTGTTTCGCAGATTTTGAGTGAAAACCCTAAAAAGTTTCAGAAAATGGAGAATCGTTCAGATTCAAATTTCAATCGATATCTACAGGTAGATACTTGAATATACTTTGTTCAAGAAGATTATGACAAACGTTTGAACCGAGCTAACGAGCATTTACCAAATTATTAAAATTTAGAGCCATCCTGCATTATTAGAACAGTCCTAAATTTTCGCGGTGATGAGTAAAACAAGACAATATTTCAACAATTATTCATATGGAAAACGTAGTCAAAAAACCTTCAAAGTTATACCGGGTGGCCCAACCCAGACGCGGCGCTCATTTTGAGGGAGTAAGTAAAGATATTTTGAAAATCTTTACTTGTGGTGTGTATAGGGTGTTCAAAAGCACAATTTAAAATTATTGTCATATACAGGGTCTTCGAAAACAAAGATATAGACCAAAGTTACACTTTTTTTAATGTGACACTCTGTATTTGAACTCAAAAATGAAATGGCAAGCTCAAATTATGAAAATTCTCTTCAGATCACTTTGTACCTTAGAAGGACCATTTACAAGATAATGCGAAAATAGTTTATTTGTTTTGAATTAAAAATTGAAAATTGTTCAGAAACTATCACGTTCAGACGTAGTAACATTTTATGAAAATAGTTTCGAAATTAATTTTTTCCGCCGACCTCTTAATAATATCACTGTTTAACGTACACGAAATTAGCTGTTAATGAACCCTTTTATTGGTTAATTTCCTATTAATGCATTATTGTCATGGGTAATCGAGCATAGAAGTATTCAGCAGCTTGCGAAATAATTATTGCATTTGTATGTCGCATTGATTTTCGTAGTACCTAGCGGGTGAATTGAGAAGAGATGAATTGAGGAGGTTGCAGAAAAATTATGATGGTTAGAGATTAATCAATTTATCTATGTACTACAACTCCAGCTTCCACCAGCTCCACACATTTTTTTACAGATATAATAGGGAATAATATCAATGTGATTAACTCAAAATGTCACAACTCGAATATGCCCTCTATGAACTTCTCGAATTGTTCGATCAGCCGCATAAATATCAACATTCCGATATGAACATAGAAAATTTATAAGCTGTCAAATTTGACTAGGTATCGATAGAAAATTTTTCAATCAAGAATTCACATTCAATTCGAAATGTGGTCGACGGAAAAATCTTGTAATCAACTCGTTTATTAATTGAGCGATTAATGATCTCGAACATTAACGTGTTCGCTTCGCTCACACAATATCTCAATCATTAATCGCTTTTATTAATAACCTTGTTGATTAAATAACTATTACGTTCAACGAGATATACAGGGTGTTTCATGAGTCGTTGGTCATAGCTAAATGGTGAATGCAGGTCATCCAGGCCTTTCAGAAAACTTGCATGTTTTGTATCCTAAGGCTATTAGTTTCGAAGGTACGGGGTGATTCATGAACATTGGCCTAAATTTGCGATAGCCATAACTCTGGAATGCAAGGTCCAATTTCGATCAAACATTATGGGTTTGTTCACTTCAGAAAGCTCTTTCAAGCGGTTTATGGAATATTAATATTTTCAGGGCAGTACTCAGAATATCATGATTTTTCATTCAAGCTCCAAAATCTATATTTTTCACATCCCTTACAGAAATTTAGTTATTACCATGAAAAACTACATAACCCATTCTAAGGAATTCAGTTTTCACTTTGCATGGCACACTTGTCACAAGGGAATAGGAATAGGTCGAATTCATATTTTATATAATTTTTTCGAAATGCGGTCCTGTTTTTATTCCTTCGGTGATAATTTTCATCGTCCTTTGCCGAGATTCTGAATTATTTTAAATTCTACTGAGTGTTCGTAAAAAAGTGTTTAAAAGTATGCCAAGTCGAGATGTGAATTCTTTTGAAATGACATATTGAATTTAGATACAAATAATGTAAACCTTCTTGAAAAATGTAATCCGTAAGTGTATTTACTTCATAACACACATAACTTTTAAAATTTTTTCTTCCGAAAAACTTTTTTATTTTTTTAAAACAACAATGAAGGAACCAAACGAATTCATGTTTCATGTCATTTATTCGAAATGCGGTCCTGTTATTATTCCTTTGGTGATATTATACATTGTCTTCGGTCGAGAATTAAAAATTTTCAAAATTCTGTGACAGACACTTATTCTAACTTCACGGGAGCATTTGCTGCAGAGGATAGAAGAAACCTGTGTAGAAGTTAAACAAAATCCCGATATGATAATGAGAGCAATAAATAATCTGATTTCAAAAGCTAGGAAATGTGTCGAGATGGAAGAACTCCATTTTGAACATCTCTTATGATAGTAAATTTTTCATTGTTGAAGAATGAATTTTATGTGTTTTATGAAGCAAATATACTTACGGATTATATTTTCCAAGATGGTTTACATCATTTGTATGTAAATTCAATATGTAATTTCAAAAAAATTTACAGCTCGACCTTGCATACTTTTAAACACTTTTTTACGAACACTCAGTATGTGCTAGGGGTTTAAAATGAAGAAGAATTGAACAGAATTTGAAATAATTCAGAATCACGGCAAAAGACAATAAATACTATTAGACGGAATCAAAACAGGACCGCATTTCGAAAAAATGACATAAAATATGAATTCGTCCGGCTCCTATTCCCTAGTAACAAGTGTGCCATGCAAAGTGAAAATTGGATTTCTTAGAATAAATTATGTAGTTTTTCAAGGCAATAACGAAATTTCTGTGAGGTATGTAAAAAATATTGATTTTGGGGCTTGAATGAAAATTCACGATATTCTGCCCTGAAAATATTGATATTTCATGCGCCGTTTCAAAGAGCATTCTGAAGTGAACAAACCCATAAAATTTGATCAAAATCGGACCTTGCCGTCCAGAGTTATGGATATCGCAAATTTAGGCCAATATTCATGAATCACCCCGTATCTCCGAAACTAATAGCCTTAGAATAAAAAAAAAGCAAGTTTTCTGAAAGACCTAGATGACCTGCATTCACCATTAGGCTATGGCCAATGACTCATGAAACACCCTGTAGAAATACCGGATGTGTGTGTGCCATTTGAAATGAAAAAGTTTTCGACGATTATTTGTAGTTGATGTTTGAGAATTAATTATGATCACTTTGTATATTCCAGAGTTGCAATTTTCTTTTATATGTAGGAGTAGCTTACTTGTCTACTCGAAAATATTCTGTCTGTATCGCTGGCTTAACTAGTTTCTTCATTGATTGTTATTAAAAAAAACTCCATATTTTCGATTTTTCGCCATTTTCTCGTAAAAGGTGCTTCTAAGGTAAAATATATGAAGAAATTCATAATAACTTGAGCTTACCATTCCATTTTTGAGGTCAAATATAGGGTGTTACATTTAAAAAAGGGCTACTTTGGTCTATATCTTTGTTTTCGAACACCCTGTAATTATGACAATAATTTTACATTGTGCTTTGGGACATCCTACACACACCACATGCAAGGATTTTCAAAATATCTTCATTTACTTCCTCAAAATGAGGGTCGCGAATATTGTGGGCTACCCGGTATAGAAGTGCCTGTAGTTCTCACATTAATCGTTTCAGATCACGAAATGTTATAGTTTTATGGAATCGTCTTCTGGGAAGCAACATAGAAATTCCAAAGCTCATTGGGTAACATGAAATCAAGAACTGCTTTAATTCACAACACCAATATTACAATATGTAATTCTCTACTACTATCGAGTTCCTCGATATACCCTGTCTTATTCGTCGTGGGACACCTTGTGTAGATATACCTATTTTCGATATCCGCAATTTTTTCCAATTCAAAGATGTCAATCCCAGTATGTGATTGCATTCAAAAAATTGAAACATCGAATTTGGGACAGCCTGTACGGAATAGAATAGGTTTTTATTGCCGTTTTTTATATATTCGGACGGAATACGATGTTTCTCTCGATTTTCACTATCATCGATATGGAATGAAAAGATGGTTTCTACAATCTCATACCGAGCTCGAGTCACACGAACACTCACACCTGGATGAAAGCGTAGAATAATTGGATATCCAATTCGAAATTTTAAAAATAGCTTTTTTCCACTAACAGAGAAGTACCTATGGAACCATCACCTCTGGTTTCAAGTTCGATGAACGAGCTTATTTTCGAACCCCTTTCAGTCGTTCCGAACTAATGAACGTGTTTTAAAACAATTTCCGAAATCGATAAATTTGCGGAAAACCTGCAAAGAAGTCTAAAGCATTCCTTTATGCAATTTTTCAACATACCTACACGATGTTCGTTATGGGTACCGGTAGATACAATCTTAAAACACTCTTCACCTAATAATATATTCCAACTTCCGATATTTGCAAAACAAACGTCCAAAAAATTCCTACCCAAATGGTCAAATTTAGATATGTCTTCGTAAATTCCAAAAAATTCATCGAGAATATGGGGAAACCCAACTTAAAAATGTCAGCATGCATTTTGATTACTTTTCTGAAAAAATTTAATTAACCATTGCGGAACAGCCTGTATAACCCAAGAATATGAATATTTCGATATGACCCAACCTGTATATTTATGAATATTTATTCATGTATTTTTACGTTGAATGTAATCATAATTCAATTCTGCTTATAGCATGAAACAAATATGCATTTTGTGAAAACCCAATTCAATTCTTTCAGTATCCAAATCTAGAGAATCCCTAGGAAAAATAAGGCATTCGAATATCTTCAGACGACCACCTGCGAACTTTCTCTTGAATAAAAACAGCCGCAATCTTGACGCATGTGTTTTTGTTTTACGACATAACTGCGCTTGCTTTGAAAAGCCGCTTCCAACGTTGCGCGATGTAGACCGTTGGGTGTAGGGAGCTGTTTAAAATCTATGCCAAGGAACTCGATGGTTTTCATAAATGAAGAGATGTATCAAATAAAGAAAATCGTGAATAATTCAAAAATTACTAATGATTTGGAACTTACTGCAAAAGGACGAATTGGGTCCTAATTAATGGCCTATTGAAGTTGAAAATTTCAAACATTTTCGCTAACTTCATGCTGTATCAAAAATATGGCTAGGCCATTCTTCGAAAACGTAGAAGCGCCATATGCAAGAATTTACGCAGGAGCAAATCGTTGATTTCATTTTTAATTGATTTTGTTTCAGAGATTGGGAGTGAAAACCCTAAATAGTTTATGAAGAAATGCACAAATTATGTCGGTCCTATTGCCAACTCCGGTTATTTTGATGCTACGAATTCGGTTAAATGGGCAGGCTAGTAGAATTTAATGGCCTCTCGATGCGAAAAAAAAAATTGTCAGTCACGTTATCGAAATATTACATAAAATGATATTTTCTTGACTGGAACATGGAACACCCTTCATTTCGATCCGTAATAACATTCTCAACAACAAAGCTCCTATCAACTTTTTACCTAAAGTTGAACATGAGCGACTTACCTATGTGAAAATATTAATTTCATTCACTAGAACAAAAACTTTCTTTGTTCGGGCGAAAAAATGAATAAAACCTCCTGATTTTCCAAAACACCGGAAAAATATTGTTATTGGTATAAATACCAAAATTGGGTCTTTATCAACAATTATGAGATTTATTAGTCGAAACAAAGACATTTTCGAACTAGTGAATAAAATAAATAATTTCACATAAGTCGCTCATTTTCAACTTCAACAGGTGGAAATGTGATAAGAGCTTTGTTGTTGAGAATGTTATTACGAATCGAATTGCATGACAAAATATAGGGTGTTCCATCGAAAAAAAAATTGTCGAGAAGGCCATTAAAAATGCTACTCAATTGCCAATTTATCCGAATTCGTAGCATCAATATTAACGGAGTAACGACTCAGTTTGGAACACCCTGTATAATATTTCAAAAATACATAATCGTCAATTTATACTAAATATGCCAACACCAGTTTTATATGAATATATATTCGTTGAAAAAGCAGTCTATATTGTAAAAGTTCGGAACTGAATAAAATTCCTACTTAAAGTCGGAATTATTTTTGAAATATTATGTGGCTCTCTTCTACGCCTCCGTAGAATACATATTTGCATTCGTGAAACAATTATTTTCCAACTTATGAAATCGTCAAACTGCTGTTGAGTAGAACGAAAAACTTATCGTTTCGAAGAAATAGAAGGGTTTTTTTCGATCGGATACAGATTTTGTTGACAAATCTTATATCCCACAGTTTTCTCAGAAAAGAGCTTACTGCTTTGTGCTCGCAACATCAAATTATTCTCACAGAGTGCTTAGTAATTATTGCGAAAAATCGGTGCTCTGTGCTTGAGACTCGGAAGTACTTTTTTTCAATGTTCCACATAGCTCTGAATCCTAATATTTTCTTTTGTTCTAGATTTATAATGGAAAATTGGAAAAACATATATGATATTCCATTCTGAAGTTACTGATATGTATTATCTTTCCGTTACGGACGATTGCCATGAAATTTTGAAATCCTTCAATACTAGCGTAATTTGATGAGATTATGCCGCAACAGGAAAAACTGCATTCATTTGGTACTCCATGTCTCAAAAAATTACTTTCAAATTCAGAAGTTATATCAAGAGACACTAGCAAAGAAACTTTCTTTGACCCATTCACTAGCAGACCAAAAATTCTGAATTGACACCTGTAAATGCTTAAAATTTGGTGTAACATATTTTCTGCTGTGTCAAATTTTCAACTTTGAAAAATATCTGCTCTGAAATCTCTCAAGTCCTAAGTAAATGCCGTGAACAGAGGATTGAAAAAAAAAACAGGTTTTTTCATATAACTTTAGAATTTGAATTGGGTCCTCCTTACAGCTTTCGCACTATCAAATGTTCAACTATTTTATGAACACTTTTTCAGATATCGAAATTTGACAAATTTCAATAGTTTACTCCCTAGAGGTGTAAGTGAATGTGGTAAAAAATTTCCTTGTTTTTTTTTATGTACGAAAATTTGTATTGAATACCCATCTCCATTTTCACCACTGTCCTTGAATATAAGCTTTTTCAAAAGTTCAAAAGTTCAATTCGATACATTATTACAACAATGCCGATAATTTAAATAATTTTAATAGTTAATATCCATTGTTCCTCGAAATGACCTCTAGTTGCAATTTCTTTAGTTCCTCAAACTACCCGTTTTGTACTTGAAAGTTCCCCAAACTGCACGCTAGAAGAAGTTCCTCAAACTGACCTGAGCATACACGATAGTTCCCCGAAGTACACGCTACGTGATCTGTATATATGTGGCACTTCGAGGAATTCCCCAAAGTGACCACTTGTTCCTCGAAGTGACCGTTCTGTATATGATTTGTTCCCCGAACTGACCGCGACGCATACATATATATATATATATATATATATATATATATATATATATATATATATATATATATATATATATATATATATATATATATATATATATATATATATATATATATATATATATATATATATATATATATATACAGGGTGTGGCGTAATGAATGGATAATATTTAGCCTGGGGGTAGAGGACTCTATGGCGGTTCAGAAAAATATATTTTACGTTTAGTAAAAGTGCCTTGGTTTTCGAGATATTGGAGATTTTCGAAAATTCAAGAGAATTACACCCTACGCCACTCGTTTTGCAGGCAAGACTCCAAATGAAGGAATTTTTTCGAACTGTTTTTTGGATAGTATTCCTGGATAGATGATCTATCGAATGTAATTCATTATTTTCCAGGCGCATGAATAGTTCTTCATGAAAAAAAGATCTAACTCAACTTTTCCGTTTTGCTAATTTTTTTTCATAAGTTCAACCTAGCGCGGTGTGAAAAATAATATGGTTACTTGAGAGCCAATGCAAGAAAAAACATGCCAGTTTCATTGAGATTCCGAAATGGTATAACTATCTGTATTCTCAGCATTTAATACAAAATAAATTCCTATTGCAATCAGTTGAGGCCCAGTGTAATGTAAACAGTGTTTCTAAAATTTTTATCAGCTAAAATGAGAAATGCAAGCAGAATGAAGCAATCGTCTATAAGAAGGTATAGAGCATTTACTGAAGCTCATGGTGGCCTCTTAGAGAATCTTTTGTGATATTTAATTCAATGAAACGATACTCATTTTAAAATTGTTGATATCAATACAATAAAGCTATGATTCATTAGAAAGTGTAGACTATAGAGCCTGTATCAAAACTCATGGTGGCCAATTTAAGCATCATTTGTGATTTGTGAAACTTTATTCAATGAAACGATATTTTAAAATTGTTATTTTTTCTCATCTTCTTTTATTAATGAACCCCAACGTTGTGAAATCAATATTTTCAAGTTGATTTCAAGTTATGCATTAAATTTCAGCATTTTTGTAACAAGGGTCTTGACTCAATGTAATAAAAATTACCTAATTTTCAGCTTTTTTTCTTAATTACAAAAGTGCTAAAATTCACTTCGTTACTTGAAATTCGCTTAACAACTATTAACTTTATAACTATAGGGCTTAAAAATGAAAGAATACGAGGGAAGAAAACCAATTTTAAAATATTGTTTAATTGAATCGATATTCACAAAAAGTATTCAAAGTGTGCATCAGGAGCTGTACTAGATGCTCTACATCCTCATATGAATAATTGCTTTATTCTGCTTGCAAGTCTCATTTCAGTTGCTAAAAATTAAAGAAAAAGGCTCACGTCAAACTCTGCCTTGACTCATTGTAATAGAAATTTATTTTGTATTTAATGCTGAAAATAGAGTGAGTTATACCATTTCAGAATCTCAGTGAAACAGGCATGTTTTCTCTTGCTTTGGCACTCAGGTAACCATATTATTTTTCACACCACGCTGGGTTGAACTTAGGAAAAAAAATTAGCAAAACGGAAAATTTGAGTTAATTCTTTTATTTATGAAAAACTATTCATGCGCCTCAAAAATAATAATATACATTCGATAGCGCATCTATCCAGGAATACTATCCAAAAAACAGTTTGAAAAAATTCCTTCATTTGGAGTCTTGTCTGCAAAAAGAATGGCGAAGGGTGTGATTTTCTTGAATTTTCGAAAATCTCGAATATCTCGAAAACCAAGGCACTTTTACTAAACGTGAAATATATTTTTCTGAACCGCCATAGAGCCTTCTACCTGCAGGCTCCATATTATCCATTCATTACGCCACACCCTGTATATATATATAATATATATATATATATATATATATATATATATATATATATATATATATATATATATATATATATATATATATATATATATATATATATATATATATATATATATATATATATATATATATATATATATATATATATATATATATATATCTATTCTTTTTTACAGTGGTACTTTTAGTATATAGGTATTGGTTAAGGGTACTCGACTGATATACAGGAATTTAATTATTCTCTTTACTCCATGCCGAGCTTTCGGAAATGTTTATTTCCTTCTTCAGGGCCACTACAAATATGAAAACAAAACATTATGAAACCTCAATACACCAAAACAAAATACACTTACAGAATGTGAGGTTTTTTCCTTCTTAATAACTCAATAATATTGTAATAAAACATAAAACAAACATAAATATAAAAGCAATCCTTATGGAGACAAGTCTTAGGATTAAAATACGTAAATATCAAGCTACGTAAATATTTATGAACAACCAGACAATTCCACCAGGATATGAAGTCGCTTCATTGGACGTAATAAATCTTTTTGGTAACATATACAAGGAACTTGTAATGACTGTGATAGAGAAAAAATTGAGTAGCATTGAAGAACACTGCAACGTATCAAAAACACTATTTCTGGAGATTGTTCAGTTTTTGCTGACAAATAATTATTTCACATTTGAGGGAGAGTATTTTGTACAGTTGTTTGGTTGTGCTATGGGTTCCAAACTCAGCCCGATTTTGGCTCTTTATGTTATGGATTACCTGTTAGACACCGTCATCCCGTAACTATCTTTTGAAGTATGTTTTTTAAAAAAGTTTGTGGACGATTTAATAATTGCGATACCATCCACGGGATTCGATGAGATACTCCATATATTTAACGACTTCGATCCACATATCCAATTTACCATCGAACGAGAATAAAAATTCCGTCCCTTTCCTTGATACGAGGGTTATTCGAATGAATAACTCAATTAAACTAGACTGGTATCGGAAAGACACGAACTCCAATAAGTTTATTCATTTTAAGTCTGAACATCCGATTAATATGAAGATAAATTGTGTAAGGGAGATGAAACACAGGATAAATAAAATTTGTCATCCAGAATTGGTGGATGCGAACATCAAGAAACTCTATGTTATTTTTCAAGAGAATTCTTATCCGAGACAGTTACTCAACAAATTATTGTATGAGAGTACTACAACCTCCATAGAAGAACAACCAAGATCTAAGGAAAGTGAAATTGACCCTACAACAAAATATGGCAGCCTTCCCAACTTGAAAAATTTAACAAACAAAATTAAAAACTGCCTTAGAGAAGAAAATGTTAAAATAGCTACGTACAATACGAAGACCATTAGGAATCTCTACAGCAATTTGAAGGACCCAACACCCACCTTACTTAAATCGAATGTAGTGTACAAAGTTAACTGTTCTGAATGTGACAGCACCTATGTGGGACAAACATCCCGGTGGCTCAAGAGTCGATTAGCGCTACACAGAAGTGATATACGAACTAAGAACCCTCGTTGTGCACTGACTATTCATTCATTGGAGAAAGAACATGAGATTGATTTCGATTGTGCAGAAGTACTTTGCACACAACCAAAATACATATATATATATATAATCGGGATCATAACGTCGTTCGACGTTGTCCGATGCCTTTTCGCCACCCCTTTCTGTCATTCCATTGTCCTTGTCTTAAATCTCTGGAACTCATGGCCTTGATAACACCCTCATTCCAGGTTTTCTTAGGTCGTCCTCTTTTTCGGCGTTGTGTTGGGACCCACTCGTACACTTTCTTTGGAAGCCTGTGTTCGTCCATTCTTTGTAAGTGACCATACCAGATTAGTTGTTTTGCTTCTATATCTTCGTACAGCGTTCCTTCCACTCCCATTAGTCTCCGTATCTCCTCGTTTCTGATCTTCTGTAGGCGTGATACTCCCAATGATCTTCGGAGTACATCCATTTCAACAGTTTCCAGTCTTCTCTTGTTTTCCTCAGTTATTCTCCAAGTTTCCGCTCCATACAGTAGGTTACTTTTTATCATGGTGTTGTATATGTTGTATTTTCTTTTTTTTTCCAATGAAGGTATTCCAAAATATGCTGTTCAAACATCCTATGATCTTTTTCGTTTGATTAATTCTATGTCTGATCTCCCTGTTGTCGCTTCCACTGGAGTCAAACTTAACACCTAAGTATGTATACTCCGATACCACTTCTATTTCCTGATTATTTTCCAGCAAGATTTTCGTGCCATTTTGGGTTCCTATTGGAAGGTACTCAGTCTTCTTGGTATTAATCTCTAGTCCCCAAACTTCATATTCCTCCTGGAGTTTTCTGGCCATATACTCCAGGTCGTCCTTATCATTGGCCATTATAACTTGGTCATCCGCGAACTGGAGGGAGTAGAGGTAGCTATTATAATCCAATTCTATTCCCATTGGCCCACATTTCTTCTTCCACTTTCGAAGAGCTCTTGATACATAGATTTTAAACAAAGTAGGCGAAACGCAGCATCCCTGTCGTAAGCCTTTATTCACGGTGAATTCTTGTGATAGATTCTTTCCCGATTTGATCCGCGATTTAGAATCCGTGTACAAATTTTTGAGTGCCGTTATTAATGTTTGATTTATGTTAGTTTCTTGTAAGATTTCCCAAAGTTTCTTCAGAGGAACGCTGTCATAGGCTTTCTTTAGGTCGACATACATTAGGTGGACTTCTTGGTTAGTATTCAGTTTTTTCTCTATTATCTGCTTCAGACAAAAAACATTGTCTGTACAAGATCTGCCCGCTCTAAATCCTGATTGCTCTTCTTCTTCTTCCGCGCTGTATTCAAATTCAATGAGGTCTCGTAGAATTCTTCCATATATTCTGCTAAATGTGCTAGTCACTGATATGCCTCTATAATTTGCGCATTGATTTTTATCTCCCTTTTTGTATATCGACGAAATATGTGCTGTTTTCCATTCTTTGGGTACTGGTTGTCCGCTCAAGCACTTATTTATCAAATTTGTAATTGCCTGGAATAGATTTTGTGTACCATGTTTGATCAGCTCTGCGGGTACTCCTCCGGGACCTGGGGATTTACCATTTTTCAACCTGAATACTGCCCTTCTCACTGTTTCAACATCTACAGAAACTGTTTCACCTTCAATGTCTATGTGTGATGATGTACTCGGTGTCAGAAATTCTTGTCTTGTTTCTGTCAAAAGTTGTCTATAATGTGTAACCCAGTTGTTCATTGGAACTGTGTCAATGTTTGCTGAGTTTTTGCTCGGACTTTTCAGCGCATTAATGAATCGCCAAGATTCTGCTGTCTTTCTACCTCCTAAAAGGGAGTCAACCTCCTTGCATTTTCTATCCCACATACTCCTCTTTGCATTATTAACTTTTCTTCTTGTCATTCTTTTCGCCTCCAGATATGATTCCCTATCTCTTTGTTCTTTTGTTGTTAACCATTTTAAATAAGCTTTGTTTTTCTGATTTACCAGTTCTTCTATTTCATTATTCCACCATAAGGCCTTGCTCTTTCGATTTGAGAGTTCTCCCAATACTTCAGTGGCTGAGTTCTGTAAAGCATCCTTAATTTTTTCATACATGTTTTCAGTGTCGATGTCTTCGATGGCAGTCAAATACTCATCGAGCCTTGTCTGGTATCTTTGTTTTATGTTATCGTCCTGAAGGTTACTCAGATTCCACCGCTTATTGTTGATTTCATCTGATTTATTGATGACGTTTTTCATTTGAGTATGATTTGTTTGGGATTTGTCGTGATGCCAAGGAAAGAATATTTTTGCTCTGACAAAGTAGTGGTCAGAGTCGCATAAGATCCCTCTATACGCCCTTACATCATTTACCTGAAGTTCTGTGTGTTGTCGTGTTATGATGTAGTCAATGATTGATTTTAAGTTTTTCGTGTGTTGGATCCAAGTAAACTTGTGGATGGGTTTATGTTTGAAGAATCCATTTGCAATTTTCAAGTCGTATGTTCGACAGCAATCAATTAGTCGTTCTCCGTTATCGTTGCATCTGTCTTCTCCAAATGGTCCAACTACAGGATCGTCTTTCCTGTTACCTGTTCTACCATTAAAATCTCCCATAAGGATTACTTCTTTGCTTCTCCCCACGCTCTGTATTACAGTACTCAATTTGTTGTAAAATTCATCCTTCCCTGCAACCGACTCATCATCTGATATTGCGTAGACACCAATAATTACAAGTTCTCTCTGCATGATATTTACATTCAATCGAATAATATTCTCATCAATGGCTTCCCAGTCTTTAATTCTCCTCCAATATTTTTTATGGATCATCATTGACACTCCTCTCTTTGCTCTCTCATGTTTGGGGACTCCGCTGAAGACATGTATATAGTTTCCAACCTTTTCTGTTCCTTGTCCCTTTTTTTTGGTTTCGGTGAGGGTCACTATACCGATGTTATGTTGTTCCATTTCGGCTGCGATTTCATCAGTCTTACCGCTTATTCCTTGAGTGTTCCATGTTCCAAAATTCATTGTCCGTTTTCTTCGCTTATGTCGTTGTCCGTGAAATCCATCCTTTCCGAGGCTTTGATTTGGCTTTTTAGTAGATATGAAGTTTTTCCAGATGACAGGGAACCAGCCTGACACTCCAACCCCCAACCAGGAGGACCAGGGACCCTTCTGTTAGGGTTACCATACCTTAGCTGGAGGGATTCGGTTACTTATAGGCGCCGAAAACTCGCCTTTCACCCTATCTCGTTTGCAACCTAACGTATAGATATTATACGTCAGGTTCCCAGGGGACACGCGACATATTGTCTACGAGGACGTGAGAATTGGGTTTGTTGGCAGAGCTGAGTTCAATTCCTTGAACCCCTGACTTTTTCGCCAAGAATCAGTGGGCTTTACTTCGAGTTTTATTGTCACATTGTTACCAGCCACAATGTAACCTCGAAGACCCTTTACCAACATTTGTCCCCCCCAACCAAAATACAACAAAAGACTAATACTGGAGATGATAAATATAAATAATCAAGCCAACCCAATAAATAAGAAGACTGACGTACAAAGGCTTAGCAATGTATACACGTATTTGTTAACATATCCAAATCGTGAAAGAGAAGAATTCTATGATGGTCCACTAGATTAACAAAATTATAATAAACAACATTATCTGTGATATATGCCAAAGAAAATAATCAAGTTAGGTTAGGTGTAGTTCAAAATATTCACATGACAGCTTGATATTTACGTATTTTAATCCTAAGACTTGTCTCCGTAAGAATTGCTTTTATATTTATGTTTGTTTTATGTTTTATTACAATATTATTGAGTTATTAAGAAGGAAAAAAACCTCACATTCTGTAAGTGTATTTTGTATGTATATTTTTAATTTCACACATGACTGTGGTAAATCCGATGTCTCTCGGGTCTAATCACCAAGAGAGACTTCGTTTTCAGTGCGGAGAGACGACTCGCCTAATTATGCCGACGGTCCCAAGTATAACCGCCTTCTGCATCCATGTTATAGCGCTGTGAGGTAGCTGTTGCTGTAGTTCATCCAAATGCGTAATAGTTTTCTTCAGCACTAGACCGTTCACGCTCATGATTAGTGGCACGATATCAACCTTTTTTAGCTTCCATAGATCTTTCATCTGCCAGGCTAGTGGAGCATATTTTCTAATTTCTTCCCCATAGGTCTTCATCATATTGTAATTTTGGGGAACTGCAAAGTCGATTATGGTGGCAGTCTTCTCATTCTTATTCCAGACCACCATATCCGGCCTATTATGTTCAACCCCCACATCAGTGATTACAGTGAGATCCCAATACACCTTGGTGTTATCATCCTCCAGTACAGGCACCGGCATATACAAATGGTGCGGGGTGAAATGTTGGATCAGCTGTTTATTAAGGCAAAGCAGGTGGTGCACCACCTTCCCCATATTGTCGTGGCGGGAAAGGTATTGGGTTCCTGCGATAGTGGAGCATCCCGCTGACAGATTTATTTATTTATTTATTTATTCATAAAAGAACACAAACAGGCAAACTAATGCCCAAAAGAACGTTCACAATGTAGTATTCAATTTACGAAAGTACATAATACATAACCCGAAAAAAAGTACACAGAAAAAGAATATTGAATTCCTAAGTTACCAGTTTATCATTTATACTATATTAAATTATACCTAGATATGGTAACACAGATCTACAAAAGATGGAAGAGAACAGTGAAGTAGAAAACACATAAAAACATTATCAATTAGGGGTCTCCCGGAAATGGCAACTCAAACATTTTTTAACATTTTTTTGGCTCAGACCGATTACATCCACCAAATCTTTAAAACAATTACAGCGACCAAGCATCCGAACAATGGGGGAATTCCTAGAGCTATTGGTATGCCTCAGGGGCAAGACAAAGGTCTCCAGCTGTCTGACTCTCCTCAATGGAGCATTAAAGTTGATCATCGATAAGAGTGACAACGATTCCAACTGATTAGTCAGCAACTTATTAGCGAAGAGTATGTCACTCATGATTCTGCGATTCTGCAAACTGATCATTCCGAAGTGTTTCAAGCTTATCTCATAATTACCAGGATCCCCCCTATTCATCCGCAGACCACACTTCGAACCCAGAAACCGCAGAAATTTCATTTGAACCTTTTCTATTCGGTCTATGTAAGTTATATACTGCGGGTTCCACACAATCGAAGCAAAGTTCAGCTTGCTGAATACGTAAGCGTAATGAAGCGAAATAAATGATCTATAATTGGAAAACGATCGACTCTGTCTTAATATGAAGCCAAGCATCACGCTGGAAGCTGCAACAATGTTATCGATGTGTAGGTCAAATCTGAGGTGGGAGTCAAAGGTAACACCCAGGTCTCGTGCATGACTAGAACGCATCAGCGGCGAGTTTAGCAACAAATACTCAAATATTATGGGATTTCTCTTCCTCGAGAAAGTAATCACGTGACATTTAGATGTATTTATAAATAGATTAGCATTTGCGCAGAATTCCATAAAAGAGTTGAGATCATTCTGAAGCCGTAGGCAATCACCGAGGTCTCGGATTTTAATGAACATTTTCAAATCATCGGCGAACATGAGAACTTTGCAGAAATTAAATATTTTAATAATGTGGTTAATATAAATTATGAATAGCAATGGCCCTAAATGAGCTGCACTGTTTCCTCTGCGGCATTGCAAAGTCGGCATTTGGTTGTCTCGAGTTGCTTTTTCATGATGTGGTGGGTGTAGTTGCGTGTGGGAACCACCTGGTCCTGGATGGCAAAAATAGTTCCTTCTGTTTGTGGAAACAAGTATCCCTGTGTGAGGTAGGTATTCGACGCTGGTATATCTACATCATCTTGGTGTAAGCTTGTATAGAACCTCCCATGTAGTTGTTTTGCCTGCCATCTCTGCCTTAGCTCATCAAGCAAATTTTCTTTTTCAGGTCCGCTTCCACTGATCGCTTCCTCCACAGGTGGGACCCCTTCCTGGTATGCTATCCATTGGTGAACTGGTAAGTATGTTTTATTGAAGCTCTTTCTAATATTTCTTTCTTCTTTCCAGCATGCATTCTCAACGGAGCTCAAGCCACGACCCCCCTCTTTACGAGGCAAGTACACTCTTTCTATGGCCGAGTTAGGATGAAGAAGGCCGAATTGTGTGAAGGTAGTTCTGATTTTCCTATCTATTTGTTGCAGGTCTGTCTTCGACCATGAGAGCACCCCAGCAGTATAGGTGAACGAAGGAATGGCCCAGATGTTGATCGCTATTATTTTGTTTTTTGATGAGAGCTGTGTTTTGAGGATAAGTTTTGTTCTTCTCATTAATTCAATTTTAGCATGTTCTTTGTTTTCTGATTGTTTTATTTCGAATGTTTGTTGTATTCCTAAATATTTATATCTGTCTTCTGTATTTAGGCTTTTTATTTCTTCACCATTTCTCATCCTTATATTCTCCTCCTCCACCATCTTTCCTCTTCTTATAATTAGTGATGCACACTTTTCTAAGCCGAACTTCATCCGGATGTCTTCGCTGAATGACCTTACCAATTGCAAGAGTCCCTCCAGTTGTGCCCTTCCCCTCGCATACAACTTCAGGTCATCCATATAGAAAAGATGAGAAAGCCTTGCTCGATCTGTGATCGAGTAACCATACATTGACCTGTTCAGCATGCTGCTGAGGATGTTAAGAGCTAAGCAGAACCATGACGGGCTCAGGCTGTCGCCCTGAAAGATGCCTCTTCTGATCTCGATTTCAGCCGTTTCATACGGAGTCGATGTTTCCCCCAGAGTAAGTGTTGTTCGCCAAGTAGTCATCAAAACCCTCAACATTTCGATTACACGTGGTTCCACCTTGTAAATTTCAAAAATTTCCAGCAACCATGAGTGTGGTACTGAGTCGTAGGCCTTCTGGTAATCGATCCATGCCATGGCTAGGTTTTTTTGCCTTTTTTTTCGCTTGTTTAGTTACTGCATTGTCAATCACCAAGAGTTCCTTACACCCGCGGCTTTTGCTTTTGCAGCCGTTCTGCTCCCATGCCATGATCTTATTGATGTTGAGGTGGGTGATGATTTTGTGTGCAAGTGTGGACGTAATAATTTTGTATGCTGACGGCAGGCATGTTATTGGCCTATAGTTTTCCGGTTTCGAGAGATCTCCCTTCTTGGGTAGCATTATGGTAATGCCCTTTGTGAAATATTTGAGTAATGTGTTGGGATTCACGAGTGCCTTCTGCATCAGAGTGGCCATAATCTTGTGTGTAGAGGTCAGCGACTTCCACCAGTAATTGTGAATGCCATCAATGCCTGGTGAGGCCCAGATTTTCATCCTTCTTACGCTATTTGTTATGTCCTCTTCAATGACCGCTACAGCTGGCATTTCTTGTAGGTTCTGGCCTCCGAATCTTAGCTGTGGTACATCAAACTAACATTAACATATCTATCATACAATAAAACGATATACAATTACAAATAAAAATTAATTAAGAGTTGGACACACAGGGGACTTTGCTCAAGGTGATCTTTTATTCATCAGCTTATCCAAATCAATCAAATGAGAGTAAATGGAGCTAAGGTTGTCAACGTCTCTGTTCGAGTTTATCACGTTTTGCGCTTGGCTAATTCTAATCATTTCTAGGAATGTTCTCTTTCTCAAATTATCCTCCATGTCCAGGATTTTCATACCATTAAAATCCGGACGGTGATCACATTCTATAGCGTGTCTCGTCAAAGCGCATCCATCTTTTTTCGTCTTTATGTTGCTCTTGTGTAATGACACCCTTTGTTTGAGTTTTGTGCCTGTCTGACCTATATAGGTCTTTTCACAATCAAGACAGCACACCTGGTACACGACACCGCTCATATCCATCATCTGGTCCCAAGGACCAGACAGGACCACAAAACTCAAACAAAGGGTGTCATTACACAAGAGCAACATAAAGACGAAAAAAGATGGATGCGCTTTGACGAGACACGCTATAGAATGTGATCACCGTCCGGATTTTAATGGTATGAAAATCCTGGACATAGAGGATAATTTGAGAAAAAGAACATTCCTAGAAATGATTAGAATTAGCCAAGCGCAAAACGTGATAAACTCGAACAGAGACGTTGACAACCTTAGCTCCATTTACTCTCATTTGATTGATTTGGATATATATATATATATATATATATATTTTTTTTTTCTGATAAAATCACAGTCTCACTATATGTGTATATATTGATGTTCGTGGAATAGACTGATAATTGGTTTATTTAAACTCTTAATTCAATGCCTAGCTTTCGGAACTTTTTTATTCCTTCTTCAGGGCTTCTACAATAATAGTACAGGTTAGTTGGTAACAAAAATCTGAAAATTGCCACATATAATTCCAAAACCTTGTTCACCCTGTATTCGAGATTAAAGGACACCACACCAAAACAGTTTCAATCTGGCATTGTGTATGAGATAAGTTGCAAGAATTGTCAAGACGTCTATATTGGGCAGACATCACAATGGCTCAAGAGCAGATTAAGTTTACATAGGAGTGATATCAAGAAAAACAACACAAGATGTGCCTTAACAAAACACGCTCATGAAGAAAGACATGAAATAGATCTGGATAATATAAGAATTTTAGAAAAAAGCTCAAAATATAACAAACGATTAATTTTAGAGATGATTCACATAAAAAACAACAACAATACCGTAAACAAAAAATCTGATGTTCAAAATCTGAGTAACATATACACCTATCTAATGTCCCTTGCCAAGTAACCTGAAGAATAAGAACGATGACTCTGTGATCACAGGGAGTCTGTCGTGTTTGGTTTGTCATTGCATGTCATTCTAACCTAAAATTGTTACTTCCATGATGAACGCTCCAGAAAAAGGAAAAAGAGTTAATAATATAATCAATTGTCAATCTATTTTAATCTTGAACAATTTCCATGTTAAATGAACATATATGGTAGAATTCATATTCTGTAAGTGTCGTATTATAATATTTTTGTTACCAACTAACCTGTACTATTATTGTAGAAGCCCTAAAGAAGGAATAAAAAAGTTCCGAAAGCTAGGCATTGAATTAAGAGTTTAAATAAACCAATTATCAGTCTATTCCCTGAACATCAATATATATAGTGCAATCCCCAGTGTGGGGATTGCGCTTGGGGGAAGACAGGTACAGTCCCTAGTAGAGAAGAGTGGAGCGAGTGGCACTCTCCTACGAAACGGCATCACAAGGCCTCGCATTTCGTTAAGGACAAGACAGGGTAATAGCTTGGATATTTCGAGTCGCAATTCGACAGAATTCGTACAAGGCAGTCCCGCTCTACCCCAAACGCGAAAAAGGCAGCATTGGACTAGAGAGATGAATGTCAGTCTAATCAATGCTTATTTTGAAGTTACCGAGGGAGAAACTAAGACCAAGAAATATGCCGCTAAACTAGCGGAACGATGGTCCGAGATGTTCCCAGACAAACAATTCGCCGGGAAGCACCTAATTGCCCAAATCAGGAATATACGTAGCCGAAAATTGCTCGCTCCAGACGAGATCGAAATGATTAAGGCCAACACAAGGGGAGACTCACCAAACAAGACAGCTGAGAGAATAAGAAGAAGCATCCAGCGACGAAGCACAGCTATAATAATAATAATAATAATAATAATAATAATAATAATAATTTATTAATCCTTTCAGATACCATAGCGATATATAGGACAGGTCAAAGAGAGAAGAAAAAAAAAAGAAAATTCACAAATAATAATACAACTATCAACTTAATTGATCTGAAAAAAATTCTCTTGGCTCATAGTAACCCTTAGAACATAATAGCACCTTGATTTCTTTCTGGAACTGTCTATCATTCAACTTTTTAAACCTGCTTGGTAGATGATTATAGAGAGAAATTCCGGCAAATTTAGGTGATGCCCTGAATTTGGTAGTTGTGTGCATTGGTATACTCAATAAATTGCCATGCCTTGTTCTATAATCATGAAAGTCTGAACATTTCTCCAATTTGGATAAGTTAGCTCGTACGTACAACAGACAATTCAATATGTATATACACGGCAACGTTAAAATTTGAAAGTTCTTGAAGACGTCTCTGCAAGAATCTTTAGGCCTCAGACCAAATATTAGGCGAATAATCTTCTTCTGCGTGACGAATACACGATTACTCTCCGATGATGCTCCCCAAAGAAGAACATTGTAGTTCAGATGACTGTACACCAGAGAGTAATACACGCTGATGAGGGTCTCAATTGGAAGTGACTCTCTTAATCGGTGTAGTGCGTAGTAGGATTTGTTGAGAGTCTTACACAAATGATCCAAATGAAAGTTCCATCTCAAGAAGCCGTCGACGTAAAGACCTAGGAACTTCACACACTCCACGGTTGTTATACTGCCGCCCGACATATTAATAATCAGCGGTGTAGACTGTCCCATTTCCCGATTCTGGAACTTTATAATCTGAGTCTTACTGGAGTTCATAATGAGCGAGTTTTTACGACACCAAGCTTCAAATCGCTGAATAAGTTCTTCACAAATTCGTATGAGATCATCTATACTTTTCGCTCGTACTGCTATGGATGTATCGTCCGCAAAAAGAATTAGTATGCATGCAATTAGGTATTCCGGTAAATCATTGATGAACAATAAAAAGAACAGTGGTCCCAAGACTGATCCCTGAGGGACACCCAGGTTACAGAAATATTTTTTGGAAGAACAATTGCCATAATCTACAAATATTGATCTATCAGATAGATAACTGAGAATCCAGTTAAGGAAAACTCCCCTGAATCCCATCTGATACAGTTTATCCACTATGAATTCATGCCTCAAGCAGTCAAATGCACGTGAGAGGTCGAAAAAAACTCCCATTACATGATCACCCTGATCGAGGCAAACGTGTACAAACTCAATAAACTCGGTACAGGCAGTCTGCGTTGATCTGCCCACCCTGAAACCGTGTTGATGGTTAGACAAAATGGAAAACTTCCTCAGATACCCGCACATGCGCTGATAAACAATTTTTTCAAAAATCTTAGATAATGGACTCAGAATTGAGATCGGACGATAGTTCGCTATGTTATTTTCAGCATCTCTTTTGTGTATTGGTATCACTTTGGCAAGTTTTAAAATTGATGGGAAGCACCCAGAATCAATCGATTGATTAAAGAGGAAAGTTAGGTGATCAGCTATAAGAGGGGCGATCGTTTTTAATATTCTAATTGAGATGCCATCATGGCCCATGCTTCCACTATTTTTTAAACATTGAATTGTAGATAGGACTTCATCACTCACCACTGGAAAGAAGAAGAAGTTATGGGTAACGAGTTTTTGCAACGTACAACTGTCAGACAGGACATCACCATAATGATCACGAAGGGACCGCCAGAGATAGAGAGCAACCAAGACCGGTGCGAGCAGCAGGTACCAGAACCTGAAGCCGATGAGGCAAGCCTAGAAATAAGAGAACTCTTCCAAAAAATAAACTTACAATGGACTGGTGTACCTATGGAAGCTAGACCTAAAATCCCAAAACTCAACCTAAACAGGAACGCTAAAACTACCATTCAAGCAGTTGACAACGCGATGCAATCGGAATTCAACAGTGCAGCCGACTTCGAAGAATTATGCCATAAAGTTTACTGCGCAGCAACGGTCACCAACATCATACAACAGACGAAAACTTCAGCTCAGGATACCCCGCATCGGCGGAAACCACCTTGGGAGGAACGAATCGAGAAAAAGATAACCAATCTGAGAAGGGAGATTGGAATCATACACACATACATACCTGAAGAACCCAAAACCAAGTAAGAAATTGCAGAGAAAAGCCCAAGCATATGCACGCCGAATAAAAACAAACAGGAAAGAAACACCAAATTGTGAACGATTAAGATTACACTCAGAGAACTTAAAACAAAAAATTGCAGCGCTAGGAAGTAGACTAAGGAGGTATCACAAACGAACACAGAGATACAGAGAGAACAATCTTTTTTCGAATAACCAAAGGCAGTTCTTCAGGAGTCTGGACGAAGAAGTAAGTAACAGCAAGACAAAACTTCCAAGCCCGGTAGATATGCAGAAATACTGGTCGAGCATTTGGTCACAGAAGGGAAAACATATAACTAACGCAACATGGATAGAACAGGAAAGAAAAGAACACAACGGCATACAAGAGATGCCCGAGATAGTGGTGAGTGAAAAAGATGTGGAGGAGACGGTGAGAAGAATGAAGAACTGGGCAGCACCAGGCATTGACGGAATCCACAACTACTGGTGGAAAGCGTTCAAGCACACACACAAATCGCTGGCCTCACTGATAACAGAAGCGAAAAAGCACCCCCACACTATACCAGAATATTTCACGCATGGCACTACTATCATGCTCTCAAAGAAAGGCGACCTAACACAGCCCAGGAACTATAGACCTATAACGTGTCTGCCAGCTGTTTATAAAATTATCACCTCAACTATAGGCCATAAAATACAGATACACCTGAAGAAGAACAAAATCATGGCTTGGGAACAGAATGGGTGCAAGGATAGAGGGAGGGGCAGTAAGGAACTTCTGGTAATAGACAACATACTAACGAAGCAGGCAAGAAGAAAATTGAAAAACATCTCCATGGCCTGGATAGATTACCAGAAGGCATACGATTCGATACCACACTCCTGGATCCTTGAAGTTCTGGAAATCTATAAAGTTAATAAACTGGTGATTGGTCTAATAAAGTGCCTCATGTCAACGTGGCGTATCACGATATCAGTCAACAACAAAGCGAATAGATACAGAACACCAGCAATAAATATAGAAAAAGGCATATTTCAGGGAGACAGCTTGAGCCCGTTGTTGTTCTGCCTAGCCTTGAACCCACTCAGCAATATGCTCAACAGATCTGCATACGGATACTCAATAGACCAACAGATCACACTAACTCATCTATTTTACATGGATGACGTGAAGTTATATGCAAGGGGCAGAAAACAACTGGAGGGACTGCTGGAACTGGTAAGAAGGTTTAGCATAGACGTGGGTATGACAGCTGGTCTTGAAAAGTGTGCCAAAGTGGAGGTTAGAAGAGGAAAACTGGCGGCGACGGGGAACATCACGCTGGCCGATGGCCGAGAGATAGCAAGCTTGAAGACAGGAGACAGGTACAAATATCTAGGAATCCATCAGACCTATGAGATACAACAACAAGAAAATAAAAAAACAGCTGAAACAGAACTCATCGGAAGAGTACGAAAAGTACTCAAGTCACAACTTTCAGCGAAGAATAAAATGGTCGCTATCAACGCATGGGCCTTACCTGCATTCTTGTATACGGCTGGAATCCTCACCTGGTCAAAGACAGATTTGGAGAGACTAGACAGGCGAATAAGAGCAACACTTACCCAATGCGGGATGTTGCACCCGAACTCGGCGATCGAAAGACTCTACTTACCTCGCAAAGAGGGAGGGCGTGGGCTCAGCAACCTGGAACATTCCTGCCTGAAAGAAGAACAAAAAATTACAGACTATTTTGTTCGGAATAACTTACCTCTACACCAATGGATAGCAGCTAACCTTGGGAACTTGTTGGCTGATGGAAGAATCCGGGAAGACGACGCAGGAGAAGACCTACCTGAAAAATTGAGACGGAACTGGGAATCTAAATCTTTGCATGGAAGATTCTTTGCTAGTCTTCACTAGCCGGAGGTAGACATAATGAGATCCAACACTTACCTGACACAAGGCTATCTCTTCCCTCAAACTGAGGGAACATTATTGGCAATTCAGGACCAGGTAGTGCCCACACGTGTATACACCAAACCCATAATGAAGCAAGATGTTGAGACAACGAAATGCAGACTATGCAACACAGCCGAGGAGTCGGTGCAGCATTTGTCATCGGGATGCTCATCGATTGCAAACACCAAATACCTGGCTCGTCACAATAATATGGGGAAGGTTGTACACCAGCTGCTGTGCCTGGAAAACCAGCTATTGGACCACTTCACGCCACACCACATATACGTCCCACAAGCATTGACAGAAAACGAGCACACGAAAATCTATTGGGACCTGACAGTGATAACCGATCGAGGCACTGAACACAACAGGCCCGACATAGTGGTCTGGAACAAAACTAAGAAGACCGCCGTTATCATAGATTTCGCAGTGCCATTAGATCAAAATCTGTCAAAAGCGTATGCTGAAAAAATCGCCAAATACGAACCCTTGGCACGACAAATAAAAGATATGTGACAGCTGGAGAGAGTCGACATCAAACCTTTAATAATAAGTTGCAATGGACTGGTGCATCAGAAGACTACAAAGCACATAACAGACATGAAGCTGCCCCCGAATACCATCTTATGGATGCAGAAGGCGGTCATACTCGGGACGGTCAACATTATCCGACAGGTCATCTACCCTCACTAACAGACACGGAATCGACCTTGGCGTATGACGCCCGGTCAATTTGACAACTGCCACAGATGTGTGAAAAAAAAAAATAAAAAAAAATATATATATATATATATATATATATATATATATATATATATATATATATATATATATATATATATATATATATATATATATATATATATATATATATATATATATATATATATATATATATATATATATATATATATATATATATATGATTGTGTGGAATGGACCTGTCTGTTATGAGTGGTTGGTCCCAGTACAGCTTCACCTCCTCATTCTCCAGGATCTCTTTTGGTGAGTATTTATGGATTGGTTGGGTCGTTCCGAGTAGTCCATATTTTTTGGCGATGGCTTGATGGTATGCCTTTGCCATGGAATTGTGGCGGTCCGTGTATTCTCTTGGTGCTAGAATTGGACAGGACGACGTGACATGTTGTATTGTCTCGAGTGATTGTGAGCATTTGCGGCATCTGTCGGTGGTTAAATTTTTCCCTATTATATTTTTCAGGTATGCTCTGGTGGGTATGACCTGATCCTGTATGGCCGTTAGTCTGCCTTCTGTTTCCGGGAACAGGTAACCAGCCTTTAGGTATGCAAGTGATTTCTCTCTATCAATTTTCTTATTTTTCAGGGCTGTTGGGTACCTTCCATGGAGTGCTCGGCCATGCCATATCTCTGATAGCTCTTGGATGTTGGGGGGCGCAATTGGATCATTGCTAGATGACAAGTTTAGTGCTGTTACATTGTCATCTTCTTCAGATAGCGCTTTGAAGAAAGGTAAGTTTCTTGATCTGAAATATTCCCTCATCTCATTAACAGTGTTGTGGTGCGTAGTTTCAATGTTTTGTAGCCCTCTTCCTCCATCTTTTCTAGGTATGTATAGTCTATTGACCGAGGCGTTTGGGTGATGCATTCCATACCTAGTTAAGAGACCCCTTACTTGGGTGTCGATGGCTCTCAGTTCAGTTGTTGACCATTTTATTATTCCGAAAGAGTATGCTAAACACGGCACCACCCACGTGCTTATTGACGTGAACATTGCTTTGGAGTTCAGTTTGCTCTGTAGTACCTTCTTTAGTCTGCCTATGAATTTGTCCTTGAAGGTGTTTTTTACTTCATTGGTCCTTATTTCTAGACCTTGCTGGATTCCCAGGTATTTATAAGTTTCCTCTGGGCCCAGCGTTTGAATGGTGAGATGATCCTGAACTCTCATTGCCTCTCCTTCTGTTACTTTTCCCCTCTTCATGTGTATAACAGCGCACTTATCCAACCCCATTTCCATTTTTATAGTTTTAGTGAATGATGCCACTATTTTCAGTTCTCTCATCAGCTGTTCTTCGTTTGCGGCATATAATTTAAGATCATCAATGAAGAGTTGGTGGTTGATTTTCGTATTTTTCTTTTTTTTGATCACATAGCCGTATTTGGAGTCATTCAACAGTTTACTCAAGGGGTTTATTGTGAGGCAGAACCATAGGGTGCTTAATTTGTCTCCCTGAAAGATTCCCCTCTTGATTTCGATTTCTTCAGTTGTGTATCCTCCTTTGTTGGTGTTTACATGTAACCTTGTCCTCCATGTTCCCATTAGATGTTCAAGTAGGTTGATCATTGTCTCAGACACACCGTAGAGCCTTAAGATTTTTTTTAGCCATGAGTGTGGTATAGAATCATAAGCTTTTTTATAATCAATCCACGCCATGGATAGGTTACGTTGTTTTTTTTTGCCTGTTTTGTTATGATTGTGTCGGCGATCAGTAGCTCCTTGCATCCTTTTGCATCTTTTCGACAGCCGTTCTGCTCACGAGCCATGATGTTATACTTGCCCACATGTTTCCATAGCTTGTGTGTGAGTATTCCTGTGAGTATCTTGTATATCGTTGGCAGGCACGTGATGGGTCGATAATTTTTTGGATCTTCATTGTTGGCTCCTTTGGGAAGCATATAAGTGATACCAAGTGTGCAGGATTCTGGTATAACTGATGGGTTCGTTAGTGCTTTATGAAAGAGCCTCGCCAGGGCATCATGCGTTGAGTTGAAGTATTTCCACCAGTAGTTATGTATACCGTCGGGTCCCGGTGCAGCCCAGTTATTTGTTTTTTTTAGCACGGTTTTTATGTCATGTTCAGTTATGATTATTTGTTCCATCATGTATTTATTTGATTCAGTTTCTGCTTCTTTGATCCAAAATGCCTCATCATCATGATCTCCTGCATGAGCCCAAATTTCCTTCCATGTTGCATGTATATTTTCTGGTGTTGGGTGTGTTTTGTTGTCTGTGACTGTCCCTTCAAGTGAGCGGTAAAATTGTTTGGGATTTTTGTAGTAGAGTTGGTTGTTTTTATATCTTTTTACCCTTTCATTATATCGTCTTATACGATTTCCTAGAGCCTTAATTTTTTGTTTCAGAGTATCGCATAGAATTATAAGTTGCTGCCGAAGTTGTTCGTCGCGGGCCTTGATATGATGTTGTGATGTTATGCGTGTCACTCGTTTGACAATTTTCCTGGTCGGTGAGTTGTTATTCAGATAAGTATGAAGCGTGCCTATTATTTTTCTGATATTATTAATTTTCTTTTCCAGGCGTGTTTTCCATGGTGGCATTTTCTCTTCTCTAGGTTTGGTTTCTCTACTATACAGACGAATTCCATTCTCCTCACATACTGTGATCGCTCCCGCGTACACAGAGTCGATAAGATCTGTAATGGTGGAATCACTTCGTATGCTGGATTTTATTACCGTGTTGGCTCTTTCAACGCTTTCTAGGATTTTCCGTGAGCCTTTGAGTCTTGGTATTTTCGGTCTATCCTGCGTAGATACTTTGGCATACATCTTCATGTTTTTCTGGAAGATTTTGTTGGTTTGGCTCCATTGAGGGGTTAGTTCCATTGGATGTTCTGCATAGGCTTCCTCATTGTGGACATCTGTGTTTTCTGCTGGATTTGGTGTGTAAGGCCTTATACTTTTCTTAATTGCCTCTAGTTCAACACTAGAAAACCTTTCGTTCTGAAGGAACAGCCTAACTCTATTGGCAAGTAGGTTCGGGTAGGACTGCTTCTCTGGATTAATCTCGTTCCAAATGGTTGTTAAAAGTTCTCTGTAGTTCCCTCCTGTGTCGTGTTGTTGTTGCTGAGCAATGAAATGAGTACGCATTAAAAGGATATTTTCCTCCTGCGTCCAGCGTACTCTTCCATCTCGCGTGCTTGAAACTTCAGCGGGACGGGTTCGAATTCCGTCCAAGCTGATGCTTCTTCTTTCCCTTCCATGCGAATTCGGACGTACGGTGCCATCTCGGGGGGCTGCGCCGCTTGCCCCACAGCTTACCCCATCAGGCTCTACCTCTGGACGGCTCCGAAGAGGGCCAGCCCGCTGCCCTCTACCGCCCTTCATCATACTTCTTGTGACAGGAGCTCCATATTCTACAACTCCCCAGGCTGCTAACCTCAGGAGCTGGGTGACTCGGGTATGCGGGGCCGTCACTCCCCGAGGGCAGACGCCCCCCTGCATATATATATATATATATATATATATATATATATATATATATATATATATATATATATATATATATATATATATATATATATATAGTTATAAAGTGTTAATACCACCTCCAAAATAGTGACTCGTTTAACGCTCTCACCTCATATATATATATATATATATATATATATATATATATATATATATATATATATATATATATATATATATATATATATATATATATATCCAGCATACTATGTTGCGTCCATACATTGTCTTTGGGCCATACACTATTGCGTCCTGAATGATACTGCGTCCGTATACCGGACGCAGCATTGTTTTTCAACATTTTCTCTGGTATTTCGAGGAATTCAACGACAGGGGTGGTCGCAAATCGTGAAGGACGTCGAGAGCTATCATCGGAACAACTATAGATTTCATTCATCTTTTGATAAAAAAGTTATTCTACGTTGAAAAACATATCTCCAGACGCAGTAAAGTGCTTCTCATGAAACCTAAAGTATATTTTTAGTTCACGCAAATTCCGCTTCGGGGGCGCTTCAAATGATGAAAACTGATATACAGTCAATATACATCTTTCACACGACGCATAATGTTGCGTCCTAAATCTGGCAACAGTGTTTACGAGTAAACCAAGTTACATTTGCACAACTGAAATGATTTAGCTTCCTAGGCTCCAAGGTCATCCCGAAAGTCTGTTAGGTGAAGAATTGGATTCTGTCTCTCGAGCAATAGCAGATCCGATTGAAGTGGTGTTCTTCTAACTGATATTGTCATTATTATATTTTCGAATGAAAAAATATTTATAACTCACGTGAATTTTATTCCACTTCAATTAGAAATCAAACGATAATACTTTCCAGAGAATTATCGGATTTATGAATTGACATGAAAGGTATCGCTTTATCCGCTTATGAATATGTCATTTCATTTCACTTGTGAATTAAAAAAATTTTATTCCACTGGATGAATAAACGTCAACTTCCCTAGTTGCTTGAGGTTGAATCATGTCGTCCTCAAAATTAATTAGATATACCTAATAGATAGCAATTAAATATTTCTAATTTTTCTCCACTTGTTCAGTTGGGAACGGAAAAGCCATAAATCCGGTTACTATGAAATTGCATAGACCCATTTTCATTCGTAACATCTTTCTTCCTTAGGCCACAACGTCCTGTAATAAGGAATATATTATAGTAGGAAGATCTTCCTTACGAGGATTCTTGGTCTATATTGCTGTATCGATTCCAGTTATGGGTTTAGTACCTGTGAAGGTTGTTTTGGGAAAACTGAAAGATCGTTCCTGTTTTCCTTCGGTGAATTATCCGTCTGGCTTATTGAGCGATATTGTGGGGTTGATTACTCCTTTTGCCATGGCCTTTTGTGTTCTGGGTGCTTTGGGATTAGAAGTGACATTACCACAAAAATCAAAAACAAATTATGTAAACTCTGGTATATATGTAGTGTCCTTGTAATATATTATTTAATAAGGACTGTCCGTCAACGTGAATATCACAGAGATGCGAGACTTAATTGAATTTAGAACAAATCATATACAAGATGACTGTAACAATATATTTGTTCTGGGTGTAGCAAGGTTGAACAAGCGTACGGGTCTAGAACTTGGACTTCGTACATGAAATCCTACTCTAGCAAGTAGTTGTGCCATTCAAGGGTCCATGAAGGAACCTCAAAGAAGCAACGCCACTCCTAACATCAATCTTAACTGCATCGAATTTATTCAACAAACAGCATGATCTTATTCGAAAAAATTTCTCTGAACAGCCTCCATTAGTCCAAGAGCTGGCAACGAAATTCGGCAAAAGTTTTGTATTGGGGCATAATTTAATATGATTTAATTGATTTAGTATTGTGGGTGTACATTAGTCAGCACCCACTCTCAAGGTCAGCTAGTGGAACACCTAGCGTCGACGCGCTTTGATGTAGGCATATGAAATTACAACACACTCTACAAGTATTTTGTAATGATTGAAAATTTTCACTTACCTAGTTCATAGAACTGAAAACTTGAAAAAGTGGTCAGATCTCATTTTAGTGAAACGCGCTGTGTCAGTACACCATAGAAGTTGCTGCCTCAACGATGTTGTTTCAAAAGATTTGTATTGGCTGAAACTGCATTTACTACTAAAATATCAAATATTATTTGAGAATAAAATATTCAGACCCCATATCAATAGAAGAGAGGCAGTCAGCAGTCACCCCAGAGTACGGATATTGTAATTTTATATAAATCAAAGAGCGTCGCCGACAAATGTTCCACTACCTGACCTTTTAGAGTTGGTGCTGATTCATATACACCATCAAAACTAACTCATATTCAATTATGATTCATTACAAATCTTTTGCCGATTTTCGTCGCCAGCTCTCGGACTGCATGTCATTGTGATGTGTATGCCAATCGTTTATTGGGTTCCAAGCAATGCATTCAAACTCCAGTTTGCTCCTCACAAATGTATTGAGCAGCAAAATCATGGTTTCCGGATCAAAAAAATATCTGCTATTATACGCACGATGAATTCATACATTCTTGGCCTCGTACCAAGTTAATGATCAACATGAGAAACAAATGTAAAACTTTGATCTAAACAACACCAAGATCTTTTATCTCCGTTTTTCTGCTCAGGACGCTGCCATCAAGACTATAACATAACTATACAATATATAGTACTGGTGTACGTGGCGACATTGCACTCAAAAAGGCTCAATGGTAGTTTATTTCTGCCACACCAAATCAAGAATGAGTCTACAAAGCACGCTGCCGGGAACGCAGTCTACAATAGAGCCTATATCATCAAAGATTTTAAAATCGTCGGCATGAGCCCATGCACGAATAGGATTGATTAGATGCATCCTCACTTGTTCAAACTTCCGGAAGTGGATAACTGGAGTGGAAGGCATCTAAAATTCCCTGATCGACTTTTTGTTCCAGATCGTAATGTGAGAGGTTTGGCCAATTAGTTTCGAACTGTTGTAAGTTTTGCTTAAGATGGATCTTAATGGTGGATCAGTTCCTCTTCTGTTATTCTATATTCGATTATCCTATGGTCAGAGATTGATGGTTTGGTCACCATTTCCCAAGCTTTATCACTTCATCTGGAAGCTGCATTGACCATTGTCACGTCCAGAACCCCTTTTCTTGCCCTAGTGACAGAACCAGGTGTTGTCACCACGTTCTTGAGATAGTTCTTCATTCTGGGAGAGTTCTGCAGGCCAAAATAATCTCCAATTCAGTAACGTAGTTAGTTCTCACATCTAAAAATTCTTCAATCAGAATTACCATTCAAACTTTATGCCCTGGGTATGAAGCCCCCTATTCGAACATTGATCCTTTGTCTTTTTCACTTTTCTGTTCTTCGTTCACTACCACAATATTTTCGGCAGCGAAGGGAATACGACACAAGAAATTCTTTGAGCTCTTTTTCTGGCAGAACTTTATCGAGCTTTATTGCGTGGATATGCCAAGTTGTTGAAAAAGCCTAATTCCAATATATGCGAGCTTTATCATTCTCAACAACTCCTCTGGTCTTTGGAGGTACAAATGAAAGCTTCTTTTATTTGTCTATGCCATAAACTTCTCTCAGATGGAAGTAAGGAATTCGCATTGGGTCTCTCTATATACCCTGATAAAGTATGAATTCTGCAAGCGGACAGAATGTGCATGAGAGTTTTCGTCGATCACGGCAAGACCTGCAAGATGTTGAGGTGACCACTTGCATTACATATATTCTTCTAATACCACTTAGTATTCTAGTATCTAGTATCACTCCATCTTGATGAACAAATCCTCCCGTTTCCGACATCAGCTCAGCCGACTCCAGAAAAACAGAAGATGATTTTTACAGCAGGTCATGGTTCTTCCATCTCTTGAAATATATGATATTCGAATGAAAACTTCAGTTTTGCTTGTCTAATCTGGCTTTCTAATATCTTTTGTTCTGCTAGCATGATAGATTTTCCTACTAGCTTAAGATCGATTCATATGTCGGATATTAGCTTCTCCAAAGCACTCCAGCTCTTTGACTTTGGTTTTTTGATGAGCTACTATTCCCTTGAGTGGGTTTTGACTTCTCAATAATCTTATTCCATTTCCAACTTTCGTGTATAATGTTGATATTGCAAACTTTGAAACCCCTGTCCTCCTGCATTCGAGGAAAGTATATCCTTTGAATCGAAGAGTTACAGTTACAGTTTGTTGGGCGCATCTGTCGAATGCCCCAGACTTGCTACCGCGACCAAAGCGGTCTATTGTGGCACACAAACAAGCTCAAAGAGCTAAACTTCTACCTCCAGTGCCATCTTCCAAAGGGAATAGGTGATAACAGAGGAGGAGTAGTTCATGAGTTCCCCTAGAACCAGCCTGAGCGAACCTTGTCTGCCGCTGGGCAGTCACTGAGGATCAGCTCAATGGTTTCGTCTTCCTATAAGCAAAGCGAGTCCTTGTATATCGAAGAGCTAGGATGCAGGCTACGATTCATATTCAAACTCTTCTATCGAACTCGAGAATATCATTCGCCGTCTATTTAACTACCCTGAAAGAGTAGTTGACTCTCCAGACTGCCAAATTGTTCGTAGGATGAACGTAGGGGAAACTAACAACTCTGCAGTTAATGCATTCCTAATTTGAGTTATCTCCAGAGCACCATTCTTTCACATTCATTCGTTATTAAAAAAAAAAAACTAAAATAAATAACTTTTTGAAAATTATTACATAATCACTAAAGCTTTTCTTGACAAAAAGACACTTAAAGAGTGTTTGAAAAATTCTGAAATACGATTCCCCAAATTAGCAGTCCACAAACTAAGGATAAGAGCCATCAAAAATATGGAGGTGTTTTGAAAGATGAAAGTTGTAATAACTTGAGCCAATGTTATAATACGATCACGTCATCGAGTTCGAATAATCCTAATGTACCAGATTCTAAAACATATGTGGCAACTACGCTGGACGCAACAACATGCTAATGGTGAAAGATTGAATAAAATTCGGACGCAGCATTGTGCTACATATGAAAACAAAATATACGCCGGACGCACTAATGATAGGAACATGAAAGGACGCAATAATGTGCGTATATCAACTTCTTTATTAATGAAGATATTTGAGATCTGAAACGACCAAACTACGTAACTTTTTGCGTAGATTAATATACTTCGATCAGATTCCACCTAGGTAGCGTATTTCTGGGAGACGCAATAAGGTTGCTTTTTGAAAGGACGCAATAAAGTATGCCAGATGTAAATATATATATATATACGAGTAATTTTAAGGGTTTAACGACTCTTTTGTGGAATGGAAATACTCTTTTTTCTCAACCAAGCTTTCGCAATTATTTTATTGCTTCTTCAGGGTTTCTACAATATAAAATACAAAGATCAATTCAATATAAAAACATTTCTCTTTTAAAATTACCGAAAGTGAGGTTAAACGTTTCACTGACTTCAACAACGCATAACATACTTCGACTACAAGTAGTACAGACAGAACTTATTTTTCGTTTTTTCGTCATGTATATCTAGTTTTTATTCAGTCAATTTCAATTTATATACATATATATATATATATATATATATATATATATATATATATATATATATATATATATATATATATATATATATATATATATATATATATATATATATATATATATATATATATATATATATATATATATATATATATATATATATATATATATATATATATATATATATATATATATATATATATATATATATATATATATATATATATATATATATATATTTGTCCAATAGACGTTTCCAGTCCCGATACGTTACTAAGGCGACCTGAGACCCACATGATCCGAATGTTTTCTTCGAGTATATATGATGAAATAACGTTAATGAGAATTATAACTCCTTGGGCACACTTAGAGGGGAAAAGAATTCCTTCATTCAAAAAAGTAGCATAATCGATAATATTTTTCAAACCCGAGACACTGCACCTACTTTACAATCCCACATATACTCCAGCGGTAAATATGGCCAACGTTCGCGATCCCGGCGCTGTTGCCAGTTTGACGGGACTGGAGCCGACAATTTCGATATATAAAATGACGCGAAAAATTAGGTGTTACGGTAGAAATTCATATATGTGTGAGTTTGTTGAGAAAGAAGTATTGTCTCAATATTCTCATGAAGCAAGTTCCTTTTTAACAGATTCTTCTCAAATTTTGATCCATTAATAACATAACCTTGAGAGGCCTGTATACATAAAATGATTGTAATAAAATATGAAAAATTAATTTTTAGCTTCCTTCTGAAATCTACAGGGGGGTTTCTGAAATTTTTGCAAGTACTCTATCATAAAAATGAAACAAAAATCAACATGTACATTTTGTTTTTGTCAAATACTGTTGACAAAAATTGAGATCTAGAGAGCGAAATATGAATTATTTTAATATTCCAGAGCTAGACTCATCACACCTCATTCAACGTGTTCAGGTTTATCATATCATCCTGTATGTCGAATTGAAAATAATTGTTTCACTTTCCAAGAAGTCCGTGTCAAGCCCAGAATTCCTCTTCTAATGTATTTTCCAAAGTGAAATAAAAAACAGAAAAATCTAATTCATTCCTATAAATATCGCGTCAATGAATAGGTATGAGATGTGAAATATTCCATAACAAACTTTAACGACCAGAAGAATCGTAATAGCATTCTTCGATAGGTACAATCATTCATTAAGCGAAACACTGAAATGAAATAACACAAACAAAAATGAAAAAATTGACGTACTGACGTTCAAATTTCGTCAATATTATTTTGAAAGTTTTGCGACATGAGAACCGTTTGTTTGTACACATCTGTCACTTTGAATTCTCCAATGAGATATAGCCTTCCGATCCATTTTCCATTGTTTCTTAATAGAACACAAAAATTCATCGACCAATTGAATGCATTCAACTCATGTTGAAAATGAGAAACCATGGTAGCATGGGAGTTTTCTATTTTCCATACATGGGTTGAGGGTCAACGTGTGGTTGGCAGTCATGAGAGGTGAACTTTTCGGACGAGTAATATTTCCCGATCGCCTTAACGCGGAAGAATTCATTAGATTGATCCAAAGCATCTTGACAGACATATTGGAGAAAATGTCTGGTTTCAAATGAATGGCAGCTCATAGTAGCCGGAATGTACGGGACTAAATAAATCAATATTTTGGGGTGCAATGGATTGGAAGGTACAGTCCGGTAAGATGGCCAACAAGAAGCCCCGACCTTACGCTTTTGGATTTTTATTTCTGGAACACCTTGAAAGAAAAAGTTATCACAATATTTTGAATAGAATCTGAGTGGTGTTATTGAATTCTTTTCGTATACAAACTAGATTATCACACGTACGGAAAATTATAAAAGTCCGATGAAGTGTGTCAACTTCAGGATCTTCGCCGAAAAAAAAAAGAAATTTAATTTTTCCCTACTCTACCCTCTGCCGTCAATAGTCAAACGGTACTCGCAGATTCCTTTTGAATCGTCTCAGTCGTCACTGAAGATATTTAATTTTAGTTTATCGCAACAGTTGCGAAATAATTTACTAGTTACGAGAAGTAAAAAATTTCAAGACATAGATGAGTTCCAGAAAATGTCAATTTATATGTCAAAATTTGAAAAATCACTATAGTCTTTTCTGTAATTATTGACATCCCAGTAGGTTTTTAAAGTCCAGAGGCTAATAACAGCGTTTCTGGTGTTGGAACCTGAAGATGGGATGCGATTAGTCATCCCGAAACCGGTATTTCTTGTAGAATAAATTGGTGAGAGAAAATTTTTAGGTGTTTTGATTTATTTTGGTATATCATATCATCTGTTCATTTCAGCTCAAGCTAATTCAAATATGTATATTAAACTTATATTAGGTATCACATCACTCTGTAAATTAACTTGTACCTATAGGCGAAAACCAATCGTGTAACTGAAAGTCCTCTGAATCGATAATGATTTTTATGTGTATTTTTATAAATGATTAAATTGAAATTGGCTAGTTCAATTCAGATCGTAACGCTTGTCGATATTCATATCGTCGGGTGGTATGCATCTGAATTTATCCTTATTATTGTATTCATTGCCTCCCCGTTTAGACGTGATATTTCTTCATTATTAAATTGAAAGTTTGACTGAGGAATACCCTTCCACCTCCTGAACTGATAATTTCCAATTGTTAGTTCGGGATACTCGAGTAATTTCCAATATTTCTTCTCCATGATTCAAACAAAAATGAAGTTGCTGAAGAATACTTGTACCAGAGATAGATTAGAATCTGATGTTTATGAATTGAGTGAAAAAAAAAGTTTCGCTCTCCTAAGAAATACGAGTAATTCTTAAAATCATTTAGGTAAATACTATGACTATGATAAAAACTAAACGAATCAACAGAGTTTATATGGAAACTTTTTGCTTTGTTGATACATATTGTGATCGGGAGATCAATTATTTCGATATTTCAGGACCGTACTCATTATAGTCTTCACTGAACCTGTTTAGGTTGAACACATCACTTTTTATGTAGAATTGTATTTGATTGTTTTTCCGTAACAAACAATATCAATCCTATTATGGTTTTATCGATGAAAAATTATTAATTATGGATAGGTTTTTTTTTTCAGCAAAAAAATACCTCCTTTAGTGTGCTTTCAAATGGCATATGTATAAAGTTTCATTCTTGTTGCATTTCTACTGCCATAATATCATGGCTAACAACGAAAAATTCATAAACAAATTTGATCTATTTTGAAGCTCTTCATGATTGAATATTATAGTAATTCTCCTGGAAATCGTGAATTTATCTGCGGAATCAAATAATCAAAATAACTCAAATGAATAAACCAAATTTTAATTATATAGATTTTAAGAAAATATGTGAAGAAAAAATACTACTACTTAAAATAATTGCTCGAAATGTCCACCACCTTGTTCAATACATTTTACATATCGTTATCGTACGTACACGTTTTATATTATGAAAATAAAGTTTTTCAACAATATAAGGACTTTATACTGAAAAAAAAAACTGTGATAGGAGTAAAAAATCTCCATTGCTTTTGTATATTGATCCTCTGAAAAATTTCTGGAAAAGAGCTCCTGTCAAGTCAACCAAATATAACTACAATGATGGTCAGGAAATGCTAAACGTGCCAGTGCTCCTGAAATTAGGTCGACTCACTTAATCGGGCTTGTATAAGTTCCCATACGTGTGCTATTATAGTTTGTATACGAAAAGAATGCAATAACACCACTTCAATTCAATTCAAAATATTGTCATTGAATATTTCTCATGACGACTGTTCATCATACCGGGATCGTATACGTTTTCTTATAGTACATTTGAGGTGTATAAATCGAAAAGATGACAAAATAAATTCTCAAGCGCTTCAAATGCAGCGTTGCCAAATTTTCGGACTAGATGCGTCGGTCAACTATGCGGATTATATACATCAAGTTCATGTCGCTCGAAGCGCCCTCGCACTGGCCAAACCCTGAAGTTTTCTGTATATAATAACGAGTATAACCGACTTTTCAGACCCACCTGAAAATTCACCCCTAGCATCCCCTAACCCCCCTTATAACGATTCTATGGTCGAACGTTACCAGACCCGGAGCCGGGTCTGACAACGTCACTTTTGGGCTGAAAAGTCGGTCGAGTATACCGTTTTGGGTCTGTATATGCGGTCGAACAAATCTATATATATATATATATATATATATATATATATATATATATATATATATATATATATATATATATATATATGTGCAGGGAGGCTGCGGCCTTCGGGGAGTGACGACCCCGCATCCCCGAGTCACCCAGTAGCTGGGTCAGCACCCCTCTACTGTGTAATTTGTGCTTTCGACACTGAAGACAGAGCCTCGGAAACCGCCCCCGGTGTGGAGACTGCGCCTGGGGGAAGATCGACACAGTCCCTAGCAGAGGCAGGTGAAGCAAGTGGCACCCCTCTGCGAACTGGAACCACAAGGCCAGGCAATTCGTTAAGGAACACTCGGGGTAACAGCTTGGATACACCCAGAATGGATATTCCCGCTCTAACCCAAACGCGAAGAAGGCTGCATTGGACTAGGGAGATTAACCTATGTCTCATCAATGCATATTATAACGTCACAGAGGGAGAAACGAAGACCAAAAAGTATTCAGAGAACCTGGTAGAGAAATGGTTGGAGACCTACCCTGACATCGTGTTAACTGGGAAACATCTTATAGCACAAATCAATAATAATAATAATAATAATAATAATAATAATATTATTATTATTAAATTGTCTGGCCTGCCTGGCAGCTATCTGGTAGATGGCCTGCCAGGTAGCCATCGTAACGACGTAGACGGTGCAGCCAGCCACGCCTGCTGTCCGCAGTCCCATTCCTTTTTCCTCTCTCTTTCACATCCTTTATAGGGGTGCTCTTTCAGCTCTCATTTCTCTACCCCTCACCCAAACCGAGAAAGGGGAGCACAAACCCATGAAAATGGTGATTACGAGAAGCCTCGGAAACAAGTCGCTGCCTGGGGATCGTCAGGGCATGTCTGGAGCCGGCGCTGGACATGACAGCATGCGGGACGTCGGTGGCAGGATGTTGAGGAAGCGGGCTCCTGCTGCAAAAGAAGCTACAGCTCCAAAGCAACAACAGCAACCAACGAGTCCAATTCAATCGCCGACTCGAACCGCTGAAAGTGCTGCGCAGGATATTCATCCAGTGCTCACCCAAGCGGGGTTAGTTAGAAAGCGCATGAAGTGGACAACGTCCATGAATGAAACTATTGTGCGCATATATAACTCCATCACGGGACTAGGGCAGAACACGAACAACTATAGGAAAAGGCTCCATGAGGAATTCTGCAACGCCTACCCAAATCTCAATGTCACTGAACAACGAGTGGCAGACCAGTACCGCGTAATTCTGAGAAATGAACTAATACCTACGGCCCGAACCGACGCAATCAAACGAGAACTTCAGCGTCCGCCCACAATAGAGAATAACACCAACACCTCTGATGAAATTCACATGCCGGGGCAACAACAGGCAGAAGAAACTGATACTGAAAGTCCATCTTGCAACGCAAGTGAGCCTGAACACCAGGACGATAGGGAAGAGCTCCACCGACAAGTTGACTCTGACATGAGGAGATACTTTGCCGAACTGGAAGGAACAGATCCTCTTCATCGAGTAGCACCTCCACGACTCAATACATCCAAGAAACTGTCACTTATAATCGACATCTTGAATAAGGACGTTTTACCTGAATACCTACAGAACGGAAGTTCATTGGAATATCTGCATCTAGTTTTTCACTGTGCAGCGCTAACGACAGCGAAAATCATGGGGGCAAAAATTCGCCGAACGAACAACGATGGTCCAAAATTACACAAATTACACGCGCCAGCATGGCAGAAACGTCTTCAACACAAAACAGAAAGGCTAAGAAGAGACATTGGACGACTGACGGAATACTTGAACGGGAATCGCGGAAGGAAGGTTGTGAAAGCTGCCAAAGAAATCATCGATAGAAACAGAACACATACCGAACGAGAGACGGAGAATGCTACAGCACACCATTGCCTTGACACTCTGAAGCAAAAATTAAGTCTGTATGCAGAACGCCTGAGGAGATATAAAAGCAATTATAGCCGGAAAAGAGACAATAATTCATTCGAAAAGTCCGAAGAATCTTTCTACCGGTCACTCACATCGTCGGATGGAGAAAATGGAAAGTTACCACCAAAGGAAGCCATTGAACAATTCTGGACCGAACAACTATCAACGAAACCTCAGTTCAATGGAAATACCGGATGGATTGAAGATGAAAAATCTGAAGCTATAAAATATGAGCCGATGCAGCATGACATGATCACAATTGAAGAAGTAAAATCAGCTATCAGAGGACTGCACAACTGGAAAGCACCTGGGCCTGATGGATTACAGAACTTCTGGATCAAGAAACTTTGGATCATGCATGACAAATTGACCTCCGCAATAAATGATGTCATTGAAAATCCTGAAAGAATGCCAGTATTCCTTACACATGGCACAACGTACCTGTTACCTAAAGACCAAAGGAATACAGAAAACCCATCCAAGTACCGACCAATCACATGTCTTCCAACGATGTACAAATTAATCACATCGTGCATTTCGAACCGAATTTACAACCATTGCGAAAGGAATAACATCATCGCCATGCAACAGAAAGGATGCACCGAAGACAGCCGAGGGTGCAAAGAACAACTAATAATAGATTCAGTTATCTGCAATCAAGCGTTCTCCAAACGAAGGAATCTTTACGCTGCGTACATAGACTACAAAAAAGCATTCGATTCTATACCTCACGAATGGCTCTTGACGATCTTGAAGATTTACAAGGTGGATCCCAATATTGTTAAGTTCCTTAAAAACGCCATGTCAACCTGGCGTACTAGTCTTCAAATGAAAGCAGCAGATTGCTCCATTACAACAGGACCTATTCCAATAAGACGCGGAATTTTCCAAGGAGACTCACTGAGCCCTCTGTGGTTCTGCATGGCCCTGAATCCCTTGTCTCATAGATTGAATTCTACGGACTACGGATTCTCCATCAAGAGCGGCAGTAGAACTATGATGAAACTGAATCATCTCCTTTACATGGACGATTTAAAACTCTTCGCATCTACCAAAAAACAAATGCAACTGATGCTGAAAATGGTGGAAGGATTCTCGGAAGACATCAAAATGAAGTTTGGACTAGAAAAATGCCGACTGCTAAACATAACGAGAGGGAAAATGGAAGATGGTACGTTCAAACTCAAGGAAGGTGCAGAAATTGAAGCATTGAAGGAAGGAGACACATACAAGTATCTCGGCATAAAACAGGCAAGAAAAATCAATCAGACCCAGATGAAGAAAGAATTAACGGAGGAGTTTACCCGAAGATTGAGAAGGATAATGAGAACTGGTCTTAACAGCAAGAACCTGATAAAAGCGATTAACACCTACGCTTGCTCGGCGCTGAGCTATTCATTTGGTATTATCTCTTGGACGACCACCGATTTAGCAGCTTTACAGAGAAAAATACGGACGATGCTGACTAAACACAATAAACATCACCCCAAAAGCTCAATAGAACGGACAGAGCTACCACGACATCTTGGGGGTAGAGGAATTGTTGATTTGTCCAACCGTATGTCCCAGGAAATTGAAGGACTTCGAAAATATTTCTTGAGCAAGGCAGCTTCGTCAGAACTCCATCGAGTAGTTTGTGTTGCTGATACTTCCACACCGCTAAAGCTACACCAGGATCACTTGGAAACCGTTGAACACTCTGCAGAAAGTAAAATGCAGAAACTGATTGGCAAACCTCTGCATGGGAGGCACCAGAATGAGGTCAACCATGATTACGTCGACATATCTGCGTCGAACTACTGGTTGACTTCCGGAAGGTTGTTTCCTGAGACAGAGGGCTTCATGCTCGCCATCCAGGATCAGGTGATTCCAACAAGAAATTACATGAAATACATCGCCAAGGATGCCTCAGTGGCGGACGATAGCTGTCGTTATGGCTGTGCGACACATGAAACTATCCAGCACATCACCGGGGGATGTCAGAAGTTCGCGGGCACGGAGTACAAAAATAGACATGATGCCGTTGCCAAGATTCTTCACCAAGAATTGGCACTGAAACACCAACTTCTGAGTTCGAAAAAGGTTCCTTATTACAATTACCATCCAGATGCTGTATTGGAAAATGAACATCACAAGCTCTACTGGGATCGCACGGTTCTCACAGACCGGAAAATAACCCACAATAGACCAGACCTCATATTGCTCAATAAGGATGAGGACAGAGCACTATTCATCGATGTGGCGATTCCAAATAATAACAATCTTCTAGATAGGCACACTGAAAAAATTTCAAAGTACAGAGATCTCGAGGAACAAACCAGGAGACAGTGGAAGCTGAAAGATATCAAGACCATCCCTATTGTCATATCATCTACAGGCCTGATACCGAAGAAACTGCTAGAGAACTTGAAGAAGCTTCAGTTGGACGAAAATATCTATAAGGTCATGCAGAAGGCGGTACTGCTGGGAACGGCGAGAACTGTACGCAAGTACATGGGAAATTCAGAGGAACACCGTCTGCTCCGACAGGAAGTGCGGGTGGAGCAGGAATCCAACCTACAGCAGGGAGGCGAGGAGCGACCCGGACCCGACCACCACCACGAGCCCGAAAACCTGGAAAGGGCTCCAACAGAGCTTAATCCTTTTGATATCTGAGATATCTGGGATAAGTGAATTTTCCTCTGGAGAGGAGTGTGAAAGCCGCAAGGCTAAAGTCATAATAATAATAATAATAATAATAATAATGTTTATTAATCTATAAACATGGTTTACGTTACAGAGATCATACCAGAATAGTATAATCTGTGTGTAACTATTAATTATAACTTAATTTAATTCTACAATATATAATTTCAAACATAAATAAATCTTTCCTAACATTCACTTCACTGTGAAGGCACTCCTGGCTCTTATTCAAAAGTCCAAACCGGGTTTTACGTTGCTCAAATTGGTGAAATTATCCTGTCATAATCGGTGAGTAGTTTGTCCTAATCGGTGAGTATATTTGTCCTAATCGGTGAGAATGTTTCGTCATAATCGGTGAGTATTCGGTATTATAGTTGGATATTCTGATGTATTTTGTTTCATTCATTGAATTTATTAATTAAATCATTTGCTTCTCTTATGTTCAACTGAACTCTAGCCATTCCCTGGTTGTCCTCTTAAATTTCTTATAATTTCTAATTTTTTTCAACTGAATTGGGATCGCTGCATATACTTTAGAAACAAGGAATTGAGCTGATCTCTGTCCTACTCGCTTAAAACATTTTGAGGTATAGTAGGTTCTATCTTTATTTCTTGTTTCGTATTCATAATCTACGTTATTTAATGGTATCTTTCCCTTGAACACGCTTACGGCCATTTTTAGAATGAATAATTTCCTGATGTTGAGTATTTTGGATTTTTGGAATAGAGGCTCACTAGGGTATGTTATTCTTTTACTATATAATGACAATCGTAAATTCCGCCCCATCCAACTATCCCGTAACCAATTAGTGTTTCAACAAGAGCATTGTAGATCATTATTAAATATTTTTCTTGCATGCAGACTTTTTTTAAAGCTTTGAATTTATAAATTATTCCTCTCAATTTTCTGGTCAAGTTTTCCACATGTTTATCCCATCTCAAATGACAATCAATTATCACACCAAGGTAATTTGCACTTTTTGCTGCTGGTATACTTGTATTTGTGTCTATGTCGATGTTTCCATACTTTGGCAAGCCACTCTCATATGATGCAAACGGAACATATTTTGTTTTATCCACATTCAGAGTAAGTTTATTATACTGCAACCAATTTTTCACTAGCATAAAGTTGTTCTTCGTTTTACTCTTCAGTTCATCCCAGGAGTTTGCTTGAAATATGATTCTGTGTCGTCTGCAAAACCGATAATATTTCCGTTGCAGGGAACCTTAAACAAGTCGTTAATATATATTAGAAATAAGAGTGGCCCCAACACCGTACCCTGCGGAACACCGTAAGTGACACATTTCTCTTCGCTTCTTTTTCCATCGATCTCAACAACTTGTTTACGATTCGATAGTTAACTCTTTAATAACTCATGAATCTTACCCCGGAATCCGCATCTATCAAGTTTATCCAACAGAATTTCATGTGAGACGGTATCAAATGCTTTAGCGAGATCTACGAAGATGCAAAGAGAAGAAATTTGTTTGTCTAGATATTCATAAATATTGGTTGTTAATTTTCTGATAGCATCCTCAGTAGATCTACCGCTCATGAATCCATACTGGTTTTCATGTATTATTTTATTTTCGAGAAGGAATTGCATCATGCGTTTGTATATTATTTTTTCCATTATTTTCGCAAAGTTGGATATCAATGAGATGGGTCTATAATTGACCATTTCAAGCTTATCTCCGTTCTTGTATAAGGGCTGGATAACTACCAACTTCAATATGTCCGGAAAACATCCAGTGACGAAACAATGGTTTATGATATGTGTTAAGGGTTCCGAAATTTCCTTTTTTATTTCAATAAGGATCTCGGTCCTAATACCGTCGTGCCCAGGAGCTTTTCTTTCCTTTAACGTTTCCATTATCGTTTCTATTTCAAATCTGTCTGTGGGAGATAAAAAAAATGTTTTTCCTTGAATAGGGTTATTTTCCGCTGGGTGTTCAACATTTTCAATATTACTCGCATATACTTGCCCTATGGTACTATAGTGTTGGTTGAATGCATTGGCTATAATATTTTTGTTTTCAGTAATTTCTCCATGGATTCTAATGCATTTTATCGATGTTTCCTTCCTGGATTCACCGCAGACAGTCTTGACCTGGTCCCATACAATTTTGGATTCTGAGTTTTTAGTTTCAGCAATTTTTTTTATGTATTCCATTTTAGCAATTTTAATTCTCTTCTGTATTTCATTTTTCAATTTAGAATACTGATTTTTCAATATTTCGTTGTTGGGGTCATTTTTTAGTTTCAAATAGAGTATATTTTTTTCATTTATCAATTTTATCAAAGAATCTGTGATCCATAATTTCCGTTGAATGTTTTTATTTTTTATTGTTTTCTTATGTGTGTTTTTTTCAATATAATTTGTAATGATCTGAATAAATGAATTGGTCATCATATTTGCGTCATTTCCTTGATAAATCTCACACCAATTTTCCCTCTCGAGATCACTCCTCAACTTTTTATAGTTAATATAGCTTTTTATTTTTGGTTTATCTCTTCCTTTTGATTTGTTTACTGAAACATTCAAGGATATCATCGTTGGGAAATGATCTGTTATTAAGTGACGTATTATGCAAGCATTACATTTATCATATAATTATGATTTTCGATCCGCAAACTCTGTTTTTAAAAAGAATTTTATTCTTTCAATTATAAATCACAATTTTGAAAAACTAAATGACTTTATAATTGGACAGAGCGGAAAGGAGTTACAAACAGAATGAATTCTAAAATGGAACTAACTAGAATGTGTCTCTTTTCACATGGAAACCTTGGATTCTGGAAGAATCCGAGTCATCACTTTCTTCTCGCACTAACACTTTCCGCGAAGACGAAGCTGGCGTCAGCGTTCCAGTACGGGGAGCATCTCGTAATACTTTCCCCCTTAAGAGATAACGTCTCTGTTATCTGCTGGGTGGCCTTGGGTGATGTCTTCCATTTCTACGTGTATGATTTTCCTTGGACTGTAGATTAACTCGGAGATCCTTGTTTTGTTCTTTATAACGAAGATGATTCCAAGAATTGTGAAACAGCACAATATCACACTTGTAGACTGGTGAATGACCTGAGTTATTGGATGTAGGTACATGGGCTGGTCTGAAAGTTTTTCTGCTTCTTGAAGGATTGAAGTTGGTTCTTTCAGATGCCTCAGGTGAAATTCAATTTTGTGGGTGGAGTTCAATGAAATTTTCGAAATGTTTTTGGCGGTTATTTCGAAAATCGGAACTGTGTCATCGTAGATGGATTCTTCAATAATAATTCGGCAGGTGGAACTTAGAAGGTTGATTCCCTGGATTGATTTCCTGAATAGAATTCCATGGCAGTCTTCTAGTACTGTTTTGTTCTTTTTGAAGAGGATCAGGAGCTGGTGATTCTTCAGCGGGTGGATGATGTTGAAGTCGTTGTTCACTAGTGTTGTTTGGCATCGACCTGGGGTTGACAGAATGCATGTTTCCTTGGTAGGCTGTTGAAGGCAAAGCACCATCGAACTTCCCAATGTTGATTTGCATATTTCATTGGTCCAATATTCCTCGTTGTTGATTTTGATGGAATACGTCTTTGGCGGGATCACAGCAATATCTTGGGTATTGGGTACAGGGTAGATTCGGGAATATGAAGCAATTACTCGTTTGAGAATTGGGATTTTGAGAAGGAATGTGATAGTTTCCTTCGTTCCAATGACAGTCATTTTTGCATATTCGATTATTTTGAAAAGATGAACATGATCAATTGGTGATGGTTGCTGTGTCTTATAAATTTTTTCAAGATATGTCCCGATGGAATAAAGTTCTTCAACTTTAATGACTTCTAAATTTGGAATTTCTCTCATTGCAAAACTTATAGTCCTTTCTAGCATTAATAAAGTGTTCAAGAGTGCTTGGGACTGAAGCATTTGGTATTCTACAATGATTCGAAATCCTTCGGTAGATTCAATATTCTGGAATAATGCTTTAGTATGAATAATATTTTCGTTTAGCAGAGCCAAATCTTCTGAATATCTTTTTGACAAATGATTAGCAAAAGAAGTTAATTTATTTATCCTTTCGATTTCGGAAGATTTGCTGTTGTGAAGGCTTTCTAAATTTTCGTTAATAGTTTTCAGATCATCATCGTCTAGGTTACCTGTAATGAATTTAATACCTTTTCCGATGAAATTAGCCAAACCTCTTCTAACTTTTCTATTGACAAATTTTCGTAAGATTTGTTCGATTTGATCCAAATTCAAACTCAATTGGTGAAAAAGTCGACGGGGTAATTCATCGAATGTTTGGTCTTTCTGAAGGTCATTAAAATTATCGTTCAACTGATCGAAATTGTCTTGCAAATTGGTAATATTTATGAAGAAAAGAAAATTATGGCAATGATCAAGAATTTTGGCATGACTCAAAGGTTCTTCAAAGTATCCATTACTTTTTATTTCGTGGACCTGAAGGGCCTGGTTTGTTTGGGTCTGAATCAGGAGGATCAGCAGTATCCTGAAAAGAACAAACGTTTTTTCTTAGTTTTTTGACTTTTTGTATGTGCGCTGTTGTTTCTCTTGATTTTGTAATTAGACCACTTATTTTGTTTTGTTGTTGCTGTTCAACAATAATTTTTTCGAAGGGTGGATGCGTTTTTCTCGGTCTGTTTCGTTCGACGTAAACTTCTGCTTGCTCTAAATTTGGAGGGTCATTTCGCTTTTCGTTCAGCTTGTTTAATGTTTTCTGAGCTTTGTTTTTATTTCGTTCGTAAATATGGTCAAAAAATGGCAAAATTTCCTGTTTTCGTTTCTCGTTATACTGCTCATAAATAGTCATATTCAAATCAAATTCTGGTAATTTGTCGTATGGACCATGAAGTAAATGAGAAGGTGAATAACCAGTCGCTGAATGTATCGATTGATTATAAATTAATGTTGCTGTAATCATGAGATTAGCTGGATTTTCATTTGGGTTTTTCAATTTGAGAATTCTGAGTTTTTCCAAAATTGTTGAATGGAATCGTTCAATTGGAGAATTTGAGCTCGGATTGTTCACTGTTGTAAAATGTAGATTGATTTTGTTCAATTCACAATACTCTGTGAAAGTCTTGTTCTGAAATTCTCGTCCTTCGTCACAAACAATCTTTTGTGGAATATTGTGATGTGAAAAATAATGACGTAATTTATTGAGAATTGTTAAAGCAGTGCCGTCTTTTAAAAGGTATGATTGCGCGTATTTTGAAAATAAATCAATTATTGTTAAAAACTTCGAATTTTGAAAAGAAAATGTATCAATGTGGATTACTTCGAAAGGTCGCTTAGCTAGGAGAGGACCTGAAAATTTCAATTTATAAGGGTTTCTCTCTTATTTTGATTTAAGGCATAATTCGCATTTATTTATGATTTCTGTGATTTTATTCCTCATTTTTGGCCAATAGTATTTTTTCGATAATTGATTAAATGTTTCTGAAATACCATTATGGTTTTTATCATGATATTCTGAAATGATTTCGACTTGATTCTCTTCACAAGGTACATCTAATAAAAGGGTGTTGCTTATATAAAGTTTCACGGAGTAATTGAAGGATTCTTTGCAAAATCTGATGAAAGGGAGTCGTAATTTATTATCTCTGAAAAATATTCCGTAAGATTCATTCGGTCTAAAAATTTCTTTGAAAAAAGTTGAAAAATCATTTTCCATGAAATTTTGTCTTATTGTTATGTTGTAAGTATTTTTCTGAAAATTTTTTGTGAATTTTAAATTGTATTGTTCGCCAATATTTAGAATAATTCTATTCGGATATATATTCACAGAAGATTCCGTGATTGGAATAACTTTTCCATTGTCTTCTTGAGTTGAATGAATGGTGGCATTAGAATCATTATTATTTGCTTCATGTTGATGATTGGGATCATCGTTATTTTGACGATTGTCTGGGGGGTTCAAAATATTTTCAAGTTCTTCATCACTAAGTACCGGAAGATCATTATTATTAGGTAAAATTGAGGAAACTTCTATATTTAGGTCATTTTCTGATAATAAAGAGTCTTCATTTTCTCTGTTATTGATTTCAATTCGCGATAGGGCATCCGCAACTTTATTTTCTTTTCCTTTTTTATGAATTATGTTGAAATCAAATTCATCAAGTTTCAATTTCCATCTTATGAGCCTGGAATTAGGTTCTTTTATTTTATAAAGCCAAACAAGGGGATTATGATCAGTTTCTATTATGAAATTTTGTCCGTAGAGGTATGGTCGAAAATGTTTTGTTGAATCTAAAATTGAGAGGAGTTCTTTTTCTATGGTTGAATAATTTTTTTCGGTTGAATTTAGGGTTCTTGAATAATAGGCAACTGGGCGGTTGTCTTGTGATAATACACTTCCAATTGCAACATTTGAAGCATCTGTTGTTAATTTAAATGTTTTTTCAAAATCTGGATAAGCTAATATCGGAGCATTTGTCAATAATTCTTTACATAATTGAAAAGCATTTACATAGTCGGGATCATCAATTTTAATTTTCGCTCCTTTCTTAAGGCATTTGGTCATGGGAGAAACTATGTGAGCAAAATTTTGAATGAATCGTCTGTAATAACTTATTAATCCTAAAAATGATTTGATTTCCTTCACTGTGCGTGGAATAGGGTACTTTTCAACAGCTTTCAGTTTAGAGGGATTCGGAGATATTCCGTCAGGAGTTATTAAGTGTCCTAAGAATTCGACATTTTTACTCAAAAATTCACATTTGTCAAGTTCAATTTTGAGGTTGAATTCTCTAATTTTTTCAAAAATTGATTTCAAATGGCAAATATGTTCTTGTAACGATTTTGAAAATACGACAATGTCATCCATGTAAACGAAACAAAACTTATGAAGATATTCTTTAAGTACATTGTCCATTACGCGTTGAAATGTACTGGGTCCATTTTTCAATCCGTAGGGCATACGAAGATATTCGTAGTGACCATTATTCACGGTGAATGCAGTTTTTTCTATTGATTCCTCGTCCATTTCGATTTGGTGAAAGGCTTTTGCCATATCGAGTGTCGAAAAATAGCAACTTTTTCCTAAATTATCCAAAATTTCTTCTATTCGCGGGAGCGGATATTTATCCTCAATGGTTTTTTCATTTAAACGGCGATAATCAATGACCATACGATATTTCTTTTGGCCGGAAGCATCTTTCTTTCTGTCTACAATCCAAACTGGAGCACTGTAGGGTGAAATAGATGGACGAATGATATTATCATCTAAAAGTTTTTGAATTTGTTCTTGAATAATCTTTTTCATGCTGTGAGGGTGTCTGAAAGATTTAACGTGAACGGGTTCTTCATCTTTCGTTCTTATTTTATGCTTGACAGTATTGCTAAAAGAGAGATCGCAGTTTTCGTTATAGAAAATATTTTTGAATTTACTACAAAGTTTCAAAATTTCTCGTTTTTCTTCAGAATTCATGTGTTGCGTACGAATATTTTTTGAAAGTTTTAATTTAGAATTTTCAATTTGAGGAGCACATATTTCTGTTTCAGATATTGATTTCACGGGTATTCTTTCCGAAAAGTTAATCTCTAAATTCCCGTTAATTGATTCTGAAATAGGAATTAGGCAAATACCATTTTTTGCTCGTGCTATACATTCTGGTGTTGAGAATTTTTTAAAATTAATTTCGGGTAGTAAAACGTCACCATTTTCTAGGGATACTGGAATTTTTACAAATGTTCTTGCTATAGTTTTATTTGGTTTAAGTTTATTCGTGGAGTACTCGAGGTTAAAAGGTATTTTCAAATTTTTCATTTCCAAAATGTGGTTTTGATAGTCAATCTTTGCACCTAATTTTTGCAAATCGGATGTTCCTAATAAAGCATCGAAATTTTTATGCCAGTCGACAACATGTAAATGAATATTGTCGAGGATTCCTAATTCGTAAAACAGTGGAATATTGATGTTATCATCAACGTTAATTGTATTTCCTAATCCGGACACACTGAATTTTTCTTTGAACAAAAATTGGAAAAATTTCTCAAATGCTGGTTTTCTATTAATGACTGAATTTGTGGCTCCCGAGTCTATTAAAATTTTCAAATTTATTTTTGGAAGATAAATGTCATGTAAATTGATTTTATTTTCAAGGAATTGAGATCTAAGTTCCTGGGGTTTCTGGAGGAGCTTCTTGAAAATTTTCATCCATTTCGTAATAATAATTCTCATCTTCTTCGGAAAAATTCATAACATTTTCTTCAGAATGTTCGGGTTCGTAAGATTCAGCTTCATGATCGATTACATCATCGGGTTTGAATTGTACGTTGAATAATTGTTTTTCTGGGAATTTCGATTTTCTGGTAGAAATCGACATAGGCGTCGGTTGTATTTCTGGTCGAAATTGACATTGGTGTCGGTTCTGGATTCGATTTATAGATACTTGACCCTGGTTTAGTACCAAAAACTTCTTGATTTGTGAAAAATTTCTGATTATTTCTCAAAGATTGATTATTTGGAAAAACAATGTTTGGTAAGTTTTGATTAGAGTTGCTATTGGAAAATCTTGTTGGTAAATTTTGATTGAAAGCGTTATTGAAAAATCTTGTTGGTAAATTTTGATTGAAACTGTTATTAGAAAATCTAGGTAAATGATCATTATAATTTTGATTCTGTTTGAAATGAGGTTGTGCCAAAGGCTTCTTGGTTTCTTGGGATTTACGAAGAAATTCGGAATATTCCCATTCTTGTTTCCTGTTGTCATAAAATTTACATTTATTGATGCATTCTTCTAAGCTCTTCAACTCGAAATTGCTTATATAGGATCTATAAGGTTCGAGTAATCCTGCTTGGAATGTTTTTAGTGACAATTTCTCTGCTTCGCATTTTTTATAAGTTAATAGATTTTGGTCTTGTATATTCAAAGAGAGGTGTTGTAAGAGATCACTCAGAGTTTTTGAAATTCGGCAATAATAATCTAAATAATTTTCGTGTCTTTTTTGGACGCATTGTGAAACCGCAGCAATTAATAGTTCTTCGTTCCTTTGATCTCCGTATCTCTGAAGGAGAGCACGTCTGATCGAAGGCCAATCCGTCGCATTTTGGAAAGAGATGAAGTCTCGTGCTTCATTTAAGATTTTCGAACGGATCGAAAAATTCAAGCAAAATTCGAGATCGGTTGTTAGTCTGCCACGTAAATGTAAGACTAAATTATCTACCTCGTTTATGAAAATTGATAAATTTTTACCCGGTGAAAATTCTGGAATAGAATTAAGTAATAATTGGATGTCTTGTCTAGACATAGGGTCGGCTACTGTTGGGAGTGTTGGGGTGTTAGAAGAGTTTTGATTCATTTCGTTATTGAAATTTCTAATAGGATACGGCCGAAATCGATTATTCCTAAGTAAGCGTTCTTGAATATTATGAGAATTCAAAGATTCTAAAATTTTTGGCTCTTCAGCAATTATCTCTAATTGATGAGATGAATCTGTCATCGAAATAAAGAATACTGGTGATATAGGAAATGTGGTGGAAAATAGGACTTACACCAAGATTTGCATCCTAGGGTGGAACGTCCTTCCTTCTGGTCGAAGTGGGTTGGTGAAGTTTGGAATTTCGCACTAAGAGTTAAAACTCAACGGGGTTCCTCGAACAGTTTATGTTCACTAGTGGAAACTATTTTCAGTTAGTTCGTTTCTTGAAAAAACCGAAAACCGTTGCGAAATCCTGTTCGCAGCGCCAATTATGATTTTCGATCCGCAAACTCTGTTTTTAAAAAGAATTTTATTCTTTCAATTATAAATCACAATTTTGAAAAACTAAATGACTTTATAATTGGACAGAGCGGAAAGGAGTTACAAACAGAATGAATTCTAAAATGGAACTAACTAGAATGTGTCTCTTTTCACATGGAAACCTTGGATTCTGGAAGAATCCGAGTCATCACTTTCTTCTCGCACTAACACTTTCCGCGAAGACGAAGCTGGCGTCAGCGTTCCAGTACGAGGAGCATCTCGTAATAATATATATCATCTTGCGTACATGTTCTTTTTATAAATATGTGGTCTAGGCAGCTCTTACTGCTAGGGCGTGTAGGTTTATTTATGACTGATATAAAACCTGTTGAATACATGATATTCTTATAGTCTTCCACAAAATTTTCTTGGGACATAAGGTTAATATTTATATCTCCTATGAGTATATGCTGTTTTGCATTTATTTGTCCTAGATATCTACTGAGATTCAAATTGAACGTATGTACGCATGTTTTTGGAGACCTATATATCGCTGTTAATTTAATATTCTCCTTATTTGAACATTCAATATCTATATCCATGCATTTAATTTCCCCTAGCTCAATTATTTTATAGTGGAAAGATATACCATGCTTCACATATACCAAGACACCATCGTTTTGGTTGTAATCGCCTTCATTGTAGGCCATGCTATAACCAACAATTCCATACATATTTATATTTTGTATCTGGAAAGTCTCAGTGAGGACAATGATATCAAAAGTAGTCTGAACAGACTCCAGAAACAAAACAAATTCATCATAATTTGCTGAGATACTTCTTACATTCATATGAAATATACTGAGACTTTCCATGAAGCTATAATCTTTAATATGTTCTAAGTGAGTTATTATTTTTGTATCATACGCAAGGCTGTCGTAATCCTTAATGAAACGATTCATGATGAAAACCCACAAATGTGCAATTGTGTCGAAGTGAAAATAAACTATTTTTTTAATATATACATATTTGTATTAATTACTTATATATTGTATCGTCTATTTAGAGGAGTTATATTGATATATATTGGGATAAAGACATAGGTGTATGATAAATTATTTTCAATTAATTATCTTTTTCTGTAAAGGGGTGTAAGGGGGAAGGATGCGTTTTATAGCCTCTCCTCTCAAATGCCAACCTCACCTACTCGCGGTGCACCCTGTTCTTACGAACGAGGCTCTGGCGACCGAACATGAGCGGTATAACTCTGTTTCCCACAATTACGTAGCCTAAACATTGGCTTGAGCAGGAAATGGCTCTCTGCGTTGCTCAAATTACGTCTCAGACCTTGTCGTCTCAGGTTACCTGTGCCACAAGATAATCTAGTCGTAGCCGCAACCAAAGTTGCACTGACAGCGTTACCAGTGCAGCTTTTGAACACCTTCTAACGCAGCTCCTACAAAAAGATGGATCAGTCGAACAGGACAAAATTCGTATCCGGAGGTAAAATACCCTCCCATTCGGATCTCCGGGGGAGGGTGTCTCGCTCAGACACAATCATCGAACAAACACCAATGAAAAGCACATAGCTTTTGCAGCATGGAACGTCAGAACCTTGCTAGACAACCCCAAGGCCGACCGACCAGAGAGGCGTACTGCCCTAATCGATAAGGAACTGCAACGAACATCCATTGCAATAGTTGCTTTAAGCGAAACACGCTTTTCGGACGAAGGTAGCTTGGTAGAACAAGCGTATACATTTTTCTGGAAAGGCTTGCCGGAAGGCTAAATCAGACAACATGGCGTAGGCTTTGCCATTAGAAACGACCTGGCCTTCAAACTTACCGAAAATCCAGTTGGTATCTCAGAACGTTTAATGACCCTACGTTTTCCTGCAGCGAATAACACGTTTGTGAACATCATTGCAGTATACGCACCCACTTTGAACTCCTCTGACAACTTAAAGGACACTTTTTACGAAACACTCGTTGCTACATTAAGTAAAATCCCAAAACGGGAACGAATAATTCTCCTTGGAGACTTCAACGCTAGAGTGGACAGAGGTCATGATCAAGAACATCAAGACTAGAAAACTTCTTGCACCAGATGAACTAGAAGCCTTGAAGGCGGACGCAATTAGAAAATCGCCAAAGAAGAAGCTAGACGGGATCAGGAGAAGCATTCACAGAAGAAGCATGCAACCACAAACTAGACATGTGAGCGATGAAGACCCTGGAGCACTACGGCCACAGGAGCCGGAAACGGAGACGCCAACCCGCGAAGTTATGCAGCTCTTGGACGAAGAGGGGAGAAAATGGGAGGGTGTGGAGTTCATGAATAGGCCGAGAATCAGAAAATTACAACAAAACAAGCACACCAAGACCACAATCACAACAATAAACGAGGCCCTCGAGACAGTAATTACCAACTCAAAAACATTCGAAGAACTTTGCCATAAAGTATATTGTGCCGCCATAATTGCTAATACTATTGAGCAGACACCTTCGCCACCACCAACCCTAGGGAAAAGTGAGCAGCGTACACCACCTTGGAAAGTACGAATCGAAAGAAAAATAACTGCATTTCGAAGAGAAATAGGCGTCCTCCATACTTATCTGGTAAACCGAAAACTCAGCAAGAGGGTCGAGAGGAAAGTGCATCTATATGCCCGAAAACGAAAGATAAAAAAAGACGCTCAATACCAACAACACTTGAGGACACACATGGAGACACTTAAGCAAAAGATCGCTGCGCTGGGCAATAGATTACGAAGATACAACAAAAGAACGCAAAAGTATCAAGAAAATAACCTGTATAAGAGCAATCAGCGGGAATTCTTCAGACGACTGGCTGAGGGAGGAAGTGAACAACAAACAACTCTACCAGATAAGCGCGAGATGGAAGAATACTGGCCGAATATCTGGACCCAAGAAACGCAGCACAACACAGAGGCAACATGGATCGAGGCGGAGAGAAAAGCATACCACACTCTGGCAGAAATGCCTGAGATAACCATTGCTGAGGAAGACGTGAAGGCAACACTCAAAAGATGTAAGAACTGGGCAGCGGCAGGCGTAGACGGTATACACGGTTTCTGGTGGAAGTCACTAACATCGACTCACAAAGTGCTGGCTCGGCTGATACAGGAGGCAATAAAGGATCCAACAACCGTACCTGATTATTTTACACTCGGCACGACGCTCATGATGCCTAAAAAGGGAAACCTGTCAGAACCGAAAAACTACAGACCGATCACCTGTCTGCCCGCAGTCTATAAGATACTCACTTCGACCATCGGCCACAAGATCAATACTCACATCAAAACTAACAAAATCATGTCTTGGGAGCAGAATGGATGTAAGAGGAAGGCCCGCGGAAGTAAGGAGCTATTGGTGATCGACAATACTATCACTAAACAGGCAAAGAAGAAGCTAAAGAACATCACAGTTGCTTGGATTGATTACCAGAAGGCGTTCGATTCTGTTCCGCACTCGTGGCTTCTTGAAATACTCAAGATTTATAAGGTCAACCCTAAGGTGATACATCTCCTGAAGTGCCTAATGTCAACATGGCGCACATCGCTGACATGGAGCAATAAATCAGTATCCTATAGAACCTCAGAAATAAACATCAAAAGAGGCATATTTCAGGGGGATGGCCTAAGCCCGCCGTGGTTCTGCCTCGCACTGAACCTCCTTAGCAGTATGCTTAACAGATCTGCATACAGTTACTCGATGGACGCAAGGAACAGAATCAGTCACTTATTTTACATGGACGACCTCAAATTATTCACCAGAGGTAGGAAACAGCTGGAGGGGCAGTTAGAACTGGTTAGAAAGTTTAGCGAGGATATAGGGATGACATTTGGACTAGAAAAGTGTGGCGTGGTCGATGTGGAGGAAGAAAATGTAACGCTTTCCGATGGACGGACAATATCAACACTAGGAAAAGAAGACAGATACAAATACCTGGGCGTGCAGCAAACGTTTGAAATAAGGCAGCCAGAAAACAAGAAAGAAACTGAGACCGAGGTAACGAACAGAGTAACCCGAAAAATGAATACACAGCTATCGGCAAAAAACAAGATAGAAGCCATCAACATCTGGGCGATCCCAGTATTTGCGTACACAGCTGGCGTAATCACCTGGTCTAAAACAGACCTAGAAAGACTCGACCGGAAGATCCGAGCTATCCTGACACGAAACGGAATGTTGCACCCGAACTCAGCAATAGAAAGACTGTACTTACCTCGTAAAGAAGGAGGCCGGGGCCTGGGCAGCCTGGAGGACATCTACCTGAAAGAAGAGAAAAAAATGAGAGAGTACTTCAGGAACGGATACTCACCTATCCAGCAGTGGGTGGCAGCACAACGTTTCCCATCCACGCCTCCGGAGGAAGGAGGCACTCAAGAACCTGCTACAGAGGAGCCATCTGAGAGGAGGAAGCAAAGCTGGCAGGCAAAACCTCTGCACGGAAGGTTCTACGCCAGCTTGCACCAGTCTGAAGTGGACACGCTGAACTCTAACACCTACCTGTCTCAAGGATACCTATTCCCCCAAACGGAGGGTACATTCTTGGCAATACAAGACCAGGTTGTGCCAACACGGGTCTACACTAAGCTTATAATGAAGCAGCCAGTGGAATCTACAAAATGTAGACTCTGCGACAAAGCCGAGGAGACGGTACAGCATTTGTCCTCGGGCTGCTCAACAATAGCCGGCACAAAATATCTATCCCGCCATGACAACATGGGGAAGGTTGTGCATCAGCTGATGTGCTTGGAGGAAGGCCTCTTACACCACTTTGTGCCACACCATATATACGCCCCTCAAACGGTTTTAGAGAACGACACCACAAAAATATACTGGGACATGACCATAATCACGGATCAAGGCGCCGAGCACAACAGACCGGACATGGTGGTATGGTCCAAGAAGAACAGAACAGCCATAATCATAGATTTCTCAGTCCCACTCGACCAAAACCTATCTAAGACCTACAGGGAAAAGATAACAAAGTATGAGCCGCTGGCAAGACAAATGAAGAGCATGTGGCACTTAGATAAAGTCGAGATAAAACCCTTAGTCATCAGCAGCAATGGGTTGGTCCACCGAAAAACGACAGAGCACCTCCTAGAAATGAAACTGCCCTCGAACACAATTCTATGGATGCAGAAGGCGGTTATACTGGGGACGGTCGGCATCATACGCCAGGCAATCTTCCCTCACTGACAATATGACTAGTCTTGGTCAACCGGCCCGAATAGTCATACATATCCCACGTTCGTGTGAAATCCAAAAAAAAAATATATATATATATATAACTATATATATATATATATATAACTATATATATATATATATATATATATATATATATATATATATATATATATATATATATATATATATATATATATATATATATATATATATATATATATATATATATATATATATATATATATATATATATATATATATTGTAATTCATATTTCCGTGGAGTTTTTCGAAGCTTCTCGGGCGCTAGCCACGAGATCTTCTATTATCTTGGTGTTGGTGTCATTAATGCGGGAAAATAACCTGCCTTATGATGCTCACTGTACCCAATATTACTGCCTTCTGCATCCACGTGATTGCATTAGTTGGCAGGTTCAGCTCTTTTAGGTGCGTGTCATTATTTCTAATTTCTTATGTTTTGTATCTCATTTTTATTCTTTGTTATCTATTATTCCTCAACTATTCATCAAAACTTATAACGTAAACAGTATTATGGCCCACCCCAAAAAAATAGCCCGAAGCGGCCTTTGGCCCCAGTCCGGAATTTCGGTTGATTTCATTTTCAGCGTATTATTACGCAATCGAAACCTCGATAATTCCTTGAAATAAGTGTTTACCGAACCTTTAGGAACTTTCAGCTCTTTTGTACATTTTGCCCATTCTGTGGCTCTTCTTTTGTTTTATTTGTTTCGAGCCACATAGGTTATACCTCGGCTTTTGTATACTAAATAAGTAAATAAATAAATAAAATTTCTGCATTGTCAGCATTTTTAGTCTATTAATGTACTTATGATCTTCAGTTTCGTGGGGGAAAATACCATTTACCGCAATTCGAAAAGTAACTATTATTACTGTATGGCTATGGCAAGCCCTACTCTGCTAATCAAATAGGATGTAAATTTTCCTTAGCTGAAATATTGCGTCTTCTTTCGAAAGTAAATATAATGAGAAGTGCATTTCTGAAAGTAATAAAACACCATTTCGGTCTTTTTCACGGAAGCTTCAAAATATAAAGGAGTATAATGCGAGGCACAACATCTGGGTATCCGATAGAAGAATACCGACACCAGTATTTACTTAGCTCAATAAGGAACGATAATTTTACGACAGCAATAAACGGTGAAAGATATCTAGTATCTGTAGAGAAGGGATGAGCGAAAAATATCGATATATTGAAATTTGGATTTTTTTTTTAAATAATCAATAAATTCCGACGATATTTTTGATTTCGATACATTCCTGAGAAGTATTTTATATTATTTTGAGAATATTTTTCATCACAGTCAAAATACGAACAAACCTTGTAGGTTTGTTCGTAGAGCGGTTTACAACGGTTGTGAACTGTACAGAGCAAGCGAATTCAATTTTAGGGTAGCGAAAATCCATTTGCGCTCGTTCTGTACAGTTCACAACCGTTGTGAACAAGCCTACTGGCAATAAAGCTTTGAATTCTCCTTTTCAGTGGGAGAAAATATCGGGGCAATTGAAATTGATTGAACAAGTGGAAAGTATGCGGATACACTATTACCAATGTTTGCGGCAGTACTGTCTGTAAAAGTGTGCTCCTGTTCCGGTAAATGTCGCACCCTTATTTTCTTATTGAGCATAAATGAAAACAAAAAATCCACAGAAATGTGGACTAAGGACTAAATTAATATCTTTTTATGTAGAAAAAATAGATACTAATGGAAAAGTTATTTGTATTCACATGTAGATATAGAAAACGCATAAAAACTTGTTGATATATATTTCAGGATACATTCTTGAAACTTGAAAAAAAAGACATTTTTCGATACCATGGAATAATATATATTTCACTGTACAGAAATAGTCAGTCTTCTGTTCTATATTTGGCTAACAGAGCCTTCGATTTGTACCTGCGTTATAGTTGCTTTGACAGTTCAGATAACTATTATAACCCCCTCTAGATGAGTAAAAGTAAATTGCCCGCTTGAATATGTTTCCTTCATTACTACCAAATAATTCAGTTTACCTCCACCCACCTAAATATTTGTTTTTGGGTGATAACGAATAAATCATTACTTCATAAGGTATGTTTATGAAGAGCTGTAATTCAGTTCACCTAGAAATAAAAACAAACAACTTTCATTTATGTTGAAATTGGATGCTATACGGGTTCTAGAGTATCTAGAGTATCATCCAAAATATAGAAGTTTTTCATCAAAAAAATCAATATTCTGATAATCGTAAGTCTGACTACAAATGCCAAAATTTTCAAAACAATCATTCGTTGTCTGTTTCCATTGTTATGATTCAATTTATATTAATATTTTATATTTATATTATATATTATCATCATGATTCTCCCAAGATACCGAAATGCCCCCCAGAAAATCTGTGAGCCTTGTTGTTGTGTCTTTACGTCAAATTAGACTGTTAATTTTAACACAACAATTATGTTTGTCCGTACTTTGTCGACTAGAAAATTTCTTATCTATCCGGGATCGACCACACAGCCAAGGGTAAGGTAGTGAATACTTTCATTTAAAATTGTTTATTTCAATAAATACAACATTTTAGTATACAATGATATAATAAATGAAAATTTATTCGAGTCATACCACTTAATCATTGAGTTGACAAAGACATGCTACCCCTCGATTAATCCAGTGATTTTGTGGCTTATCTGAGTCGAATGTTGTGTACATGACGAAATTAGTCGAATGACCAGTAGTGGATAAAACTCCTCTTCTGGCTGTTGTTTTATAAACCGGACAATCGTAGTGAGGTGGAGGATCATATTCTGCTTTCACTGCGGGTTTCATCCACATTATCGGGACGACATCGAATAAAATTTTTGGGAACGATTCGTTCAACTTCTTCAAAAATCTATCCCAACGAGCACCTTCCAAGAACAATCCCTGATAAGAAAAAATAATGTTAGTCAGATTTAATGGTCATTTGTGAAAAATTCTGATACGAGGGAAAAAAATTATTATTTATTTGCCTGAATTCACAAAGCTTTCTCTGGAAATCAACTCTTGGATGGACGGATACAATTGAGGGGTTCAGAGCTGAAGTGAACCAAGTCCATTCAGCCTAGTTTTGAGATGAATGGCTTAGAAGTTGTTTATCACCCATTAATTCAAAAGTGACTTCTTTAGATTTTAAAAGGTTAGAATGTAAGCATATGCTCACATAAGAATAATAATAAATAAAGAAGATACTTTTGAAATAATTGGTGATAAGCAACTTCTGAGCCATTCATCTCAAAACTAGACTGAATGGACTTGGTTCACTTCAGCTCTGAGCCCCTCAATTATTTTCAAACGATAACTCAATAATGAGAATTCCGAACAGAATATAATATTAGGAGTACAAAATGAGAGACCCATTACGCAGCTATCTGTGCTGGGAAAGCTTTACAAAAAAATAATTGAATCAAAGATGGAAAAATTTCTTACTCATCCTTTGACTATTTAAGTATCTAACGTCCCAACACACAGAACGCCGAATTGAAAAACTATAAAACTGCAGCTATCAGTCTCGATATTGATAAAGCTTTTGACAGCATTTGGCATTAGGGATTAATCGATAAATTACACCTAGTAAATTTACCCCCTTACTTAATGTTATAACTGATAAGTAGTAAGTGACTTGTATTGGCTACAGATACCAGCCCACACGGACTTGTTTTATCTGCTGTTTTATCCCACATCATCAATGGAGAAGAAAGGCCAATCTACTATGACTCCAGATCACTGACAAGAAGCGAATCTTCATAGATAGAATGGCTACAGCGGTATATTGAGCATTTAAGCGATTCTATCATTTTCTGTATCGACGAGAATTCACCCTAGTAGTTGACAACAAGCTACTCGAACGAATATTTGATCCTAACAAGGCTTTGCCTATTATGTCGACACACCGACTCATCAGGAATGCTGAATTTATTATTGGATTTGATTATCAGATGCAACATATAATTTCAAAAAAACATGCTAATGTTGACTATTTTTCAAAAAACACTCTCCTGTTGGATATAGAGTTGATTAACTCTGTAGAAGACTCTTATCAAGTAAACCAATTGACAATTGCGACAGCCACAGAATCACCTACGATAAATTATAACAAAATCGTTCGAGGAACCGAACAGGATGCAGAACTCAGAACCTTGAACGATAAATTGCTCAGTGGCGAAATACGGAACCCAGAATTAACAGTACAGGGTGTCCTAGTTGAAGTGTCCCTATACCTTATTGTGGAAAGTAAGGGAGCTACCTGAAAATTTTGAATACAAAACATGTCTGTAACCGATTGAACTTTCATTTTTTTATGACCCAACTTAATACCGGGTGTTCCGTCTTGGTATTAACTTTCTTATTTTAAGAAATGGATCACGCCTTCATTATAAGGCAGGTAAATAATAAACAAATTAATTCAGATGCATAACATCCGTAGATAAAGCAACGAATGTTACGATCTTAATAGAACTAACGAATTACCATCGCTCGAAGTATTACCAGAAATTTCATTTCGTCGACAAAGAGTAGATGCTGACCATTGTTTCGGTCTTATTTGACCTCGTCAGAGCAACAAAACTCATTCGTCAACGAAATGCTATGAATTGCCGGCTCCTTTTATTCCATGTCAGTAGCGGGTATGATGTATAAATACATCGTACCGACATCTGACAGAGAAACGGGAACCAAACCAATTCAATTTCCTAACTCTCAGAGCGAAGATAGCAGTATGCATCCATATGCCTTAATCCCATATTGCAGATATCGTATATTACGATAATTAAGCAAGGGAAAAATCGCGGAAAGTTTCGGATCATGGCAGTAACCGATCTGCCGCGGACATGGAAAATAAGAAATGGATCACGCCTTCATAGTAAGGTTTCATAGTAGCCCAGCTCTTTCGTTTTTACCAATGAAAACATATGTGAACAATTGTGCTACACGTGTGCTAACTTGTGCCGTTGAAATTTTCAACTTTTTCTTCAAATGGCGGTTGTCAGAAAAATCAGTAAATTGACTGAAAATGAGTATATCGGGTTTCCCAAGGTGAGTGGCCTATTAGATTATTATGGAAAATATTGATGATAAAGATTTCAAATTTTGTGGATCGATATTTGGCCATGTAAGGTACACTTTAAAATAATTTCACATTTCCAGTGTTGCCGGATGTACGAAAATTAGTCAACAACTTTATTATTTTAAATGCGATTTCCGGTATTTCAATTCTTTTTTATGATACTCTATAAATTATTTAATCTATTCACTTTTACCCTTTCAAAGCTATCTTTAAAGGTTTTTGAGTTATTAATTATTTTTCGAAATTTTAGATCAAATTAGCATGTTACGAAAATGAGTCTAGTTCGCTAGTAGACGAAATGTTAACTAGAAATGGGTTACCCCATGACTTGGCTACTGATAATGCTACAAATTTTAAATCTCAGGAATTCATCAACTTTTGTGAATCGAATGGAATACAACAAAAATTTTCTGCACCAAATCATCCAGCCACAAAAAGACTCGCTGAACGCACTGTGCAAACTTTGAAACAAAAACTCAAAGCTATGAGTGAAGAACCTAGAACCCTAACGCGTTTTACAATCGATGGTTAAGGATTTCGGTTAGGTTACCACCGCTCGATTAACTCGGTTAACTTATACCTTGCGTTTTACAATGTTAGGTTTCCGTAACCCTCGGTTCGATTTATATTTTCTAATGTTGGTAGAAATAAATAATTGATTTAACCTAAAAGTAGGATATTTGACAGTTAATCTATGGAAGATGTGACATTTATCCGAATTCATGAATATAAACAGAACATAGTCAACCCCTGTGAACTTATATAAGCAGAAATGCAACCGCTTTAGTTCGTCCTTCACTCTTCAGCCGGTACGATTTAGCTGAAGCGCTAGAGTCGACTCGTGTTATCATAGAAATCAAAAATAATATCTTTTACAGAAATCCTGCATAGATTTTCAATCTATGGAATACTGTTCTGATGACAGATTCATCTTGACGAAGTTTTTCGAAAAAATGTTCTGATTTTTTCAATAATTTGTTTGACTAGTGACTAGTAATCATATACGTTCTTTTGGTTCCGTTTCCTGCTTTACTGGTAAGCGATTGAATTTTTTTATAATTATGTTTGTGTGATCATGAAGCTTGGAATTTGTCTGCTCAACGAGAAAGTAAAAGTTCTTCAGAAAAAAATTGTATTTTAACACGTCGAATGCTGACTTGGTTTAAGGCCAGCGGTTCTATGAGACCGCGGTCTCAAAAATCACTCCAACAAAATTGTGGCTATTCTTTAGATCTCATAACGGGCCGTTTGTCCACACGGAAAATTCACTTATCCCAGATATCTCAGATATCAAAAGGATTAAGCTCTGTTGGAGCCCTTTCCAGGTTTTCGGGCTCGTGGTGGTGGTCGGGTCCGGGTCGCTCCTCGGCTCCCAGTTGAAGGTTGGATTCCTGCTCCGCCCGCACTTCCTGTCGGAGCAGACGGTGTTCCTCTGCATTCCCCATGTACTTGCGTACAGTTCTCGCCGTTCCGAGCAGTACCGCCTTCTGCATGATTCTATAGATATTTTCGTCCAACTGAAGTTTCCTCAAGTTCTCTAGTAGTTTCTTCGGTATCAGGCCTGTAGATGGAATGAAAATGGGGATGGTCTTGATATCTTTCAGCTTCCACTGTCTTCTGGTTTGTTCCTCGAGATCTCTGTATTTTGAAATTTTTTCAGTGTGCCTATCTAGAAGATTGTTATTATTTGGAATCGCCACATCGATGGATAGTGCTCTGTCCTCATCCTTATTGAGCAATATGAGGTCTGGTCTATTGTGGGTTATTTTCCGGTCTGTCAGAACCGTGCGATCCCAGTAGAGCTTGTGTTGTTCATTTTCCAACACAGCATCCGGATGGTAATTGTAATAAGGAACCTTTTTCGAACTTAGAAGTTGGTGTTTTAGTGCCAATTCTTGGTGAACAATCTTGGCAACGGCATCATGTCTATTTTTGTACTCCGTGCCCGCGAATTTCTGACATCTGATAGTTTCATGTGTCGCACAGCCATAACGACAGCTATCGTCCGCCACTGAGGCATCCTTGGCGATATATTTCATGTAATTTCTTGTTGGAATCACCTGATCCTGGATGGCGAGCATGAAGCCCTCTGTCTCAGGAAACAACCTTCCGGAAGTCAACCAGTAGTTCGACGCAGATATGTCGACGTAATCAAGGTTTGCCAATCAGTTTCTGCATTTTACTTTCTGCAGAGTGTTCGACGGTTTCCAAGTGATCCTGTTGTAGCTTTAAGGATGTAGAACTATCAGTAACACAAACTACTCGATGGAGTTCTGACGAAGCAGCCTTGCTCAGGAAATATTTTCGAAGTCCTTCAATTTCCTGGGACATACGGTTGGACAAATCAACAATTCCTCTACCCCCAAGATGCGTGGCAGCTCTGTCCGTTCTATTGAGCTTTTGGGGAGATGTTCATTGTATTTAGTCAGCATCGTCCTTATTTTTCTCTGTAAAGCTGCTAAATCGGTGGTAGCCCAAGAGATGATACCAAATGAATAGCTCAGCGCCGAGCAGGCGTAAGTGTTAATCGCTTTTATCAGATTCTTGCTGTTAAGACCAGTTCTCATTATCCTTCTCAATCTTCGGGTGAAGTCCTCCGTTAATTCTTTCTTCATCTGGGTCTGATTGATTTTTCTTGCCTGTTTTATGCCTAGATACTTGTATGTGTCTCCTTCCTTTAATGCTTCAATTTCTGCACCTTCCTAGTGTTTGAAAGTACCATCTTCTATTTTTCCTCTCGTTATGTTCAGCAGTCGACATTTTTCTAGTCCAAACCTCATTTTGATGTCTTCCGAGAATCCTTCCACCATCTTCAGCATCTGTTGCATTTATTTTTTGGTAGATGCGAAGAGTTTCAAATCGTCCATGTAAAGGAGATGATTCAGTTTCATCATAGTTCTACTGCCGCTCTTGATGGAAAATCCGTAGTCCGTAGAATTCAATCTATGAGACAAGGGATTCAGGGCCATGCAGAACCACAGAGGGCTCAGCGAGTCTCCTTGGAAAATTCCGCGTCTTATTGGAATGGGTCCTGTTGTAATAGAGCAATCTGCTGCTTTCATTTGAAGACTAGTACGCCAGGGTGACATGGCGTTTTTCAGGAACTCAACAATATTGGGATCCACCTTGTAAATCTTCAAGATCGTCAAGAGCCATTCGTGAGGTATAGAATCGAATGCTTTTTTGTAGTCTATGTACGCAGCGTAAAGATTCCTCCGCTTGGAGAACGCTTGATTGCAGATAACTGAATCTATTATAAGTTGTTCTTTGCACCCTCGGCTGTCTTTGGTGCATCCTTTCTGTTGCATGGCAATGATGTTAATCCTTTCGCAATGGTTGTAAATTCGGTTTGAAATGCACCATGTGATTAATTTGTACATCGTTGGAAGACATGTGATTGGTCGGTACTTGGATGGGTCTTCTGTATTCCTTTGGTCTTTAGGTAACAGGTATGTTGTACCATGTGTAAGAAATACTGGCATTCTTTCAGGATTTTCAATGGCATCATTTATTGCGGAGGTCAATTTGTCATGCATGATCCAAAGTTTCTTGATCCAGAAGTTCTGTAATCCATCTGGCCCAGGTGTTTTCCAGTTGTGTAGTCCTCTGATAGCTGATTTCACTTCTTCAATTGTGATCATGAAATGCTGCATCGGCTCATATTTTATAGCTTCAGATTTTTCATCATCCGTCCGGTATCTCCATTGAACTGAGGTTTCGTTGATAATTGTTCGGTCCAGAATTGTTCAATGGTTTCCTTTGGTGGTAACTTTCCATTTTCTCCATCCGGCGATGTGAGTGACCGGAAGAAAGTTTCTTCCGACTTTTCGAATGAATTATTGTCTCTTTTCCGGCTATAATTGCTTTTATATGTCCTCAGGCGTTCTGCATACAGACTTAATTTTTGCTTCAGAGTGTCGAGGCAATGGTGAGCTGTAGCATTCTCCGTCTCTCGTTCTGTGTGTGTCCTGTTTCTATCCATGATCTCTTTGGCAGCTTTCACAACCTTTCTTCCTCGTTCCCGTTCAACTACTCCGTCAGTCGTCCAATGTCTCTTCTTAGCCTTTCTGTTTTGTGTTGAAGACGTTTCTGCGCGTGTAATTTGTGTCATTTTGGACCATTGTTGTTCGTTCCGCGAATTTTTGCCCCTATGGTTTTGGCTGTCGTCAGCGCTGCACAGTAAAAAACTAGATGCAGATATTCCAATGAACTTCCGTTCTGTAGGTACTCAGGTAAAACGTCCTTATTCAAGATGTCGATTATAAGTGACAGCTTCTTGGATGTATTGAGTCGGGGAGGTGTTATTCGATGAAGAGGATCTGTCCCTTCCAGTTCGGCGAAGTATCTCCTCATGTCAGAGTCAACTTGTCGGTGGAGCTCTTCCCTATCGTCCTGGAGTTCAGGCTCACTTGGGTTGCAAGATGGACTTTCTGTATCAATGTCTTCTGGGTGTTGTTGCTCAGGCATGTGAATTTCATCAGAGGTGTTGGTGTTATTCTCTATTGCTAGCGGACGCTGAAGTTCTCGTTTAATTGCGTCGATTCGGATCGTTGGTATTAGTTCATTTCTCAGAATTACGCGGTACTGGTCTGCCACTCGTTGTTCAGTGACATTGAGATTTGGGTAGGCGTTGCAGAATTCCTCATGGAGCCTTTTCCTATAGTTGTTCGTGTTCTGCCCTAGTCCCGTGATGGAGTTATATATGCGCACAATAGTTTCATTCATGGACGTTGTCCACTTCATGCGCTTTCTAACTAACCCCGCTTGGGTGAGCACTGGCTGAATATCCTGCGCAGCACCTTCAGCGGTTCGAGTCGGCAATTGAATTGGATTCGTTGGTTGCTGTTGTTGCTTTGGAGCTGTAGCTTCTTTTGCAGCAGGAGCCCGCTTCCTCAACATCCTGCCTCCGACGTCCCGCATGCTGTCATGTCCAGCGCCGGCTCCAGACATGCCCTGATGATCCCCAGGCAGCGACTTGTTTCCGAGGCTTCTCGATATCACCATTTCCATGGGTTTGTGCTCCCCTTTCTCGGTTTGGTTGAGGGGTAGAGAAATGAGAGCAGAAAGAGCACCCCTATAAAGGATGTGGGATGTGAAAGAGAGAGGAAAAAGGGATGGGACTGCGGACAGTAGGCGTGGCTGGCTGCACCGTCTACGTCGTAACGATGGCTACCCGGCAGGCCATCTACCAGATAGCTGCCAGGCAGGCCAGACATATTATTATTATTATGACTTTAGCCTTGCGGCTTTCACACTCCTCTCCAGAGGAAAATTCACTTATCCCAGATATCTCAGATATCAAAGGGATTAAGCTCTGTTGGAACACTTTCCAGGTTTTTGGGCTCGTGGTGGTGGTCGGGTCCGGGTAGCTCCTCGCCTCCCTGCTGTAGGTTGGATTCCTGCTCCACCCGTACTTCCTGTCAGCGCAGACGGTGTTCCTCTGCATTCCCCATGTACTTGCGTACAGTTCTCGCCGTTCCGAGCAGTACCGCCTTCTGCATGACTCTATAGGTATTTTCGTCCAACTGAAGTTTCCTCAAGTTCTCCAGTAGTTTCTTCGGTATCAGGCCTGTAGATGAAATTACAATAGGGATGGTCTTGATATCTTTCAGCTTCCACTGTCTTCTGATTTGTTCCTCGAGATCTCTATATTTAGACATTTTTTCAGTGTGTCTATCTAGAAGATTGTTATTATTTGGAATTGCCACGTCGATGAATAGTGCTGTGTCCTCATCCTTATTGAGCAATATGAGGTCTGGTCTATTGTGGGTTATTTTCCGGTCTGTGAGAACAGTGCGATCCCAGTAGAGCTTGTGATGTTCGTTTTCCAGCACAGCATCTAGATGGTAATTGTAATAAGGAACTGTTAAAAATTGAGCGAAGCCCCCCTCCGACCTCTCTCTAGTCGACGCTCCTGACCAGCTCCGGTGGCCACGTATGGTACCCCGATTCGGCGGTGCGCAGTTTGAACGACGCAGCGGCCCCACTTTCCGTGTTTTTCAGAAGTGAAAAACCTACACATTTACATATTCTTAAGATTCTCTTTGTTAGCTCCGTTGAATTAACTTCGCGCTGCTATCAATGTGATTTTTTAACACCTCATTTTAAGTTCACCTCTTTTAGTTGTTCTCAATTTTTAAGTCTTCTCGCACAATCCTGGTGCTCAATTGTTCATCTCATAAGGTAAAGTAATCTCAGACTGCTCAAAATTATAAATAACACCATTTTCATGACCATTTCACTCTGAAGAAATCAGTCCACGTGCAAGAGATTCAGAATCTAGAAATAGATTCCGAATCCTTGCGAGCACTGCTCAATTAAAATGTCCACTCAACTCAACTCGAACCATCGTCGTCTCAGACCTATATATTTTATTATATTTCATAATTTATATAGATTTTCAGACTTCTCTAGACCTTCTCACATGAAAATGGGTCTGTAGCACCAGGATTGAAACTTCTCAAGGTCATCTCCATAAAATTGATATCTGATTCATTGTCTTCTCTCAATATTCTTTATTATTAGAATCAGTTTAATCATTTTTATAACAACTCTTATGATCACCTCGTTATACTTATGACTAATTCATGGTGTTGAGTTTCAGATGAATGAATCCTCATATTCTCCAGGGTGGACCCTGGATGTAGCTGTTTTTCTCAGAACAGGATATGAACACCTCAAGTTTCGTTAAGCGATCAGTGATAATGCTCGATACACCTCGACCTAGGCTCCACCCTGGAAAGTCTGCTCGAACACTCATGTCTACTCATTTGGTATGGTCTACTCTTTATAATATGTACTCTCATTGTTTCTCTTCTATATTCATTCATCGGACTCAACATGCATGTTAGTTTTCTCAGCCTTCAGCACATCTCAAAATCTACGATTAGAGATTTATTCAACTCAGTACTCTCATGACTTCTCTTAATTTATCAATTGTTTCTTTTATTTTTCTGATGAACGTTCTAATCGTGCTTACTTGTAAGCAGTCCGTCTCTGTAAATGCTGAATTCATTGATAAATTTTTGCACTCTTCAAGATCATCTCAATGTATATGAATTATACTATGTTCTTCTCATATTAATTATGATTGTCCTTTTCATTTAATTAATTATTATCGAACTTCTCATTTAATTAGAATTTATTGCCCTTTTCATAATATTTTTAATATTCTAGTGCTTCTCAAATTCATTAATTCTGTGCTTCTCATTTAACTTGTGCTACTCTTGTTCTGCTCATACCTACATTAACATTATTGATCAACTCAAATTTAATGTATCGATTTCTCGTTGATGATCAGACTTAGACATTGCAGTTTCACCTCGGGCCTATTTCTCTGTACTCTCGCGTCTTCTCTTTAAAATTCAGTATTCTAACCTCCGCGTTTTCTGATAGAAAAAGGAGGCTCTCGCAATCAATTTTCAATTGATTGCCCTATCACTGTGTAACCGTTGTGTTGATATTGAATTTATTGAACTCCTCAACGTCTAAGTCTGACATCAAGTAACTTCTCATTTGAACTGCTCTGGACCATCACATGTTTTTAATTGGATATTGTCTCTCTGAGTTTATAGATGTGGTTAATATTAGTTGCTTTTTACTGTATTAGCTTCATGCAGGTGACATATTCATTTTATGGTTGTGAATGATACTTAATAAATGTTTTTATACCATCTCCAACTCAATTATCTTTTAATACAGTCCACTACTTTTTAATTAAAAATCATAACACCCTCGATTTTTGAACATTTGGTCCTTCGAGCCGGATAGTTGGGTTGGAATTTTATCATCGTTCACTAATCATATTTCTTTTTTCTGCCGTCTCATGATATTGTGCACCTCGATCAAGAATACTTTGAGTAAGATAAATTCTTTTTTAATAAGCCTGCTCATGCCTTCATCTCCACAAGCATTCGTCCTCTCAAGGAGCCTCTCGAGCCACCTCAAAGGCCATCTCAACCGGTTGCTTCGTCCTCGTCTGCTCAGACATCTCATTACCAGTCTTCTCTGGCGACTACTCAAGTTGGTCCTCTCTCGTAATTCAACTCCTCAATTTCTAATCCTGAACGCCTCCATTACTTCAGATCGACTCCTCTGAAGTAGATCTGTCGCTTGACTCTCACTGGCACACCTCACTTCCCATAGCTTGGGGAAGTCTCATTTCTCAATACGAGGACAAACATCTTCTCTTAGCTGCTCTTTGCGTGAAGATCTTCTCGATCCCTCAATGTTCATCTCAAACAAGTCCTCGTTTCTATTATGAGACCCAGCTCTAGACCAAAACTTCGCACTCTCACTATGCCGCCTCTAATATCGCCTCGTCTAGAGTGTCCTCTAAGATCTTCTCAAGCATCGTGCCTCCTCGTTTAACGGCCAAAACGGCCCCACGACCACCTCAGCCGAGCCGTCTCACTAAATTCACTTCAAGCCTCCTCATCCAAGCCTACTCAAAAGACCAGCGAAGCCAAGCCAGACACCTCGAAAAGAGCCTAAAGTGTTCAGGCAGTCATCAAAACCCCTCCAAGACAGCTCATCTCATTATCGACCGCTCATCACACCAGTCATCTCGTACAAGCAAGGCTCCTCATCGATTCTGGATCGGAACTCTCGTTCATCTCTGAAGACTTCTCAAGACAACTCAAACTTCCTCGAAGCCAATCCAAAGTCACCATCGTTGGAATTGGTGGAGCCGCCTCAAGATCAAGAGGATCAGTATTGATCACACTGAAATCTCTTCACAATCACAAAACCGTGAATATAAATGCTCATATCTTGTCATCTCCATTTACTAATCTACCATCTTTCAATTGTTGCACACGACCACGCTTGCCTCACCTCGACAATTTGAAGCTCGCCGATCCAGAGTTCTACACCTCAAGGCAAATCGACATCATATTGGGTGCTGATGTCTATGGTTCCATCATTCTTCCTCAACTCCGACAAGGGCCAGATGGGTCAACTCCAACAGCTCAGCTCTCGATCTTTGGATGGTTGGTCCTAGGTCCAATATGCCCTCATCAAGAGGTCTGCTCAAGTGTGTCTCCTCAATACCATGCCACTCAAGAATTTGACCTTCAAAGCCTTCTCGAAAAGTTCTGGGAACAAGAAGAAGTCAAGTCCACCTCCGTAAGTCACCTCACTGCTGACGAGCAGGAATGCGAAGACCACTTCAAGACCACTCACTCTCGACTTCCTTCTGGACGATACATGGTAAGACTCCCATTAAAATCATCATCTAATCTTTTGGGATCTTCCAGACAACGTGCCTTCCGATGCCTCCAAGGACAATTTCGCAAGTTCGAGGGAAACCAAGAATATTGCCAGCTCTACAAGGACTTCCTCACTGAATACGAACAACTCAAGCACATGAAGAAGGCTCCCTCAGACATCTCGCATCCCAGATACTATTTGCCGCATCATGGAATTCTCAAACCAGACAGCTCCTCCACCAAATTGCGAGTAGTGTTCAATGGTTCCAGTCCCACCTCAACAGGCCTCTCACTGAACGACATCATGCACACAGGAGCGAAACTTCAGTTAGATGTGATTGATGTATTGTTCTGGGTACGTCGCTTTAAATTTGTGTTTTCCACAGACATCACGAAGATGTACAGAGAGATCATGGTGCATCCAGACGATTGGGATCTCCAATGCATTCTCTGGCGAAACTCAGAAGATGAGATAGCGACGTACCACCTCACCACCGTCACCTATGGAACCAAGGCTGCTCCTTTCTTGGCCATTCGAGTCCTCCTCCAGCTCATCGAAGATGAAGGTCACAAGTATCCACTCGCCATTCCACCACTCACCAAAGGTCGCTATGTTGATGATATCTATGGTGGTTCAGACACGAAAGAAGAACTCTCAGAAATCGCTATCGACCTGAAAAATCTCTGCATGGCGGGCGGCCTCCCCTTAGCAAAGTGGCAATCGAACTCTCCTAGTACGCTCAAGATGGTAACCGAGGAAGAAATGATACCATCGCCGATCTCATTTGACGACTGTCCTACTTCAACGAAACTTCTAGGCCTACTCTGGTATCCTCAAGAGGATTACTTCTCATTCAAGATCAACTCAAGCTCATCTGGGTCTGTGGTAACTAAACGTACTATGTTATCTCATATCGCTCAACTCTTTGATCCACTTGGTTTAGTATCCCCTGTCACGATCAAGGCCAAAATGTTGTTGCAGGAACTTTGGCTCCAGAAACTGTCATGGGACGAACCACTGTCACCTCAACTCACAGAAAGATGGTGCAACATCAGAGAAGATCTCAAATCATTGGTCAATGTACGATCTCCTCGCTGGGTAGGCACCCAAGAAAATACTACCATAGAACTTCACGGCTTCTCTGATGCTTCTCAACTTGCCATGGCAGCAGTCCTCTATCTCGTAGTCCGCTCACCGTCCACAGGATCCAAAGTCACATTGCGCTGCTCGAAAACAAAAGTAACGCCTTTTAGCTGGAGAGCTAGTGAACCCTGGGAGTAACGGTCTCCCTGTAAGGTTAGAAATTTGTATACTTACGATTTATGACATGCTAAGAGCAATAGCCATGACCTGGCAGGCGTCAGCCCTGCACGTCATCAGCCCTTCTATTTTTTGGACTGTTAAGTAAATTGAGTTTCAAAACTTGTTTCTGTAAATTTGAAAATTTCATAGGATAAAGTTTATTTATTGTACATCTTAAAAAAATTGACAGGCGATTACAATAAGCAGAAGTATATGACAGATCAATTAGAAAACGTACAGTTGATGAGGTAAAATAAACTTTATCCTGTATATTTAAAATTTTTATATGTTTTCAAGTAAACGTCTCAGAGTAAATATGTACAATGCCAGGCGGTTTTGAACAGCATAAGACCTTGACAGTCGAGGGGACAGCTGCTAAGGGCGTGCAAATAAGAAAAATTGTGCAGTGATATTGTGCATTGTTCTACTTAATATTAACATTTCACTAAATAGTGTGCAAGATGGAATTGGAACTCGTGGTTTGTGTGATTTGTAACGAAGACACTGACGAAAAAACTGTACGATTTACAGAGACTACGTTGAATAAAAGTAACTCAATATTGAAAATAAGAAAAGACAATAATATAAAATTTAAAGATATTTCTTTGCCAGAGGAAATTAACGCAAATACTGGTTACCATGTAAAATTTTATGAAAACTTTCTTGCTGTGATGAAAAAATATCGCACAAGTGAATCATCAACTTCTTCAAATCTACCAGCATCATCATCAGGTATTTTTTATGAACTTCTATATTTTTTACTAGGCTTTATTCTTTAATTGTAACTATATTTTTGATTTTATTAAGTGGTACAAATTTTATCATTATTAAATATATATTAAATGGAAATTATTCATAATAATGGTACTGTAACAATAATTATATTAATGTGCAAATCACGATTTATTAATTATTATTGACGGAAATAAAAATAATTACGTAAAAATAAAAATTATAATTAATTATTAAATATGAATATCCCAATGGCTTTTTTTTATAGAAATGACATCGACAAACTTAGAAACAGTGACAGTAGCCCCTCCAATAGCTACTGAAGAAAGCGGATCATCAACATCTGCTGAAGTGCCCGTTACTAAAACTAGCCATGCTGATAGGCTATGTGTGTTTTGTCGAAATAAATATAAACGAGTGAAAGGGCGGTACCAACCTCTTCACTCGTCAGAAAGAGCAAGTTTGATGCAAGTTTTGAAAGAATTTGGCGAAAATAATGAATTTTATGAAAAAGTTAGCGCAGATTTAAGCCCATTGATTTTTTATCATAATAGCTGTCGAACAATTGCCATATATACTTTACAAGAACAAGCGAAGACAAAATCACCACCGAAGAAGACTTGGAAATATTTTCACAAACTGGCTTTTGATGAAATGCAAATTTTTATCAGCGAGGAAATAATAAATAAAAAAAGGATATTTTCATTCACATACTTATGTAAATAATACTTTGAATTATTACAAGGAATACTCGAGGAAAATGATGAAGATGTTGATGTTAATTTTAGTATCCAGCGGTTTGAAGCTAAATTGTTACAGAATTACGATGAAATTACAATTATCATTTACTGTATGCGTTCATGTAACATATCTTATTAGCACGCCCTTAGCAGCTGTCCCCTCGCCTGTCAAGGTCTTATGCTGTTCAAAACCGCCTGGCATTGTACTTATTTACTCTGAGACGTTTACTTGAAAACATATAAAAATTTTAAGTATACAGGATAAAGTTTATTTTACCTCATCAACTGTACGTTTTCTAATTGATCTGTCATATACTTTTGCTTATTGTAATCGCCTGTCAATTTTTTTTTAAGATGTACAATAAATGAACTTTATCCTATTAAATTTTCAAATTTACAGAAACAAGTTCTGAAACTCAATTTACTTAACAGTCCAAAAAATAAAGGGGCTGATGACGTGCAGGGCTGACGCCTGCCAGGTCATGGCTATTGCTCTTAGCATGTCATAAATCGTAAGTATACAAATTTCTAACCTTACAGGGAGACCGTTACTCCCAGGGTTCACTAGCTCTTGGACTATTTGAAACGCCTCACAATCCCGCGACTCGAACTCACAGCATCTCTCATCTTGGCCAAGTTAACTAATTATGCTCATCGTGTTTTAGATACACAGATACACTCAACGACTTTGTGGACGGACTCAACAGTCTCTCTCACGTGGATCACATCTCACCCAGCTCGCTGGAAGGACTTTGTTCGAAACAGGGTAGAGCTCATCCAAGAACTAACTCCAGGTGCACAATGGAGATACGTTTCCGGCAAGGAAAATCTAGCGGACTGTGCTTCTCGTGGCTTCTCGTCATCTCAACTACTGAACAGCACTCTATGGTGGACGGGACCACCATGGATTTCCAAGTCACCAGATTCCTGGCCCAATCGTCAGCCGGCAACGACAATTGACCCCGAATCTGAGCAAGACCCACCAAGAACCTCCTCACGGCCGTAACTCAAGACTACTCGTGGGATCTTATATACAGGTATTCTTCTCTCAATAAACTGTTAAGAATCACCTCTCTTTGTTTAAGAGTCCTCGCCCGACTCAGACACTCCTCAACTCTGAACTTCTCAACTCCGCTCACCTCAACTGACTTGGAAAAATCAAGGATCTATTGGATCAAGGCTACTCAACAAGTGTATTTTCCTCAAGAACTCAAGGCTCTTCAAAATGGTACTGCTCTGTCATCCTCGCATGTGTTCAGTAGACTCACGGCGTTCATCGACCATGAAGGTGTCATTCGTGTAGGCGGACGAATCACCAACGCTCTATTAGACACAGATAGCAAGCATCCTGCAACAATTCCTCGAGCTTCTCAATAGACTTCTCTGATTATAGATTCTGCTCACAAACGAACACTCCTCGGAGGTACACAACTCACACTGTCCACCATCCGACAACAATATTGGATCATTGGAAGAAGAGCCCCAGTGAAATCCCACATCCTGAAGTGTGTTGTATGTGCAAGGCAACGAGGTATAAGAGCTCAACAACTCATGGGACAATCACCAGAACAACGTGTCAGACCATCTCGTCCCTTTCTCATCAATGACGAGCGATTACCTCCCTGTAAGTGGCCATTAGGGCGAGTAATGACCATGCACGCAGGGTACCCTCAAGACCTCCACGTCCACTCTAACCAGACCAATCTCGAAGAAAGCAATTCTACCAGTCAACTCTTCAGACGAAGCAACCAAGAAGGAATTTCAACCTCTCTAGTCATCTCGATAACTAACGCTGTTAGTTATGGCGGGCGGAATGTTAAAAATTGAGCGAAGCCCCCCTCCGACCTCTCTCTAGTCGACGCTCCTGACCAGCTCCGGTGGCCACGTATGGTACCCCGACTCGGCGGTGCGCTGGTTGAACGACGCAGCGGCCCCACTTTCCGTGTTTTTCAGAAGTGAAAAACCTACACATTTACATATTCTTAAGATTCTCTTCGTTAGCTCCGTTGAATTAACTTCGCGCTGCTATCAATGTGATTTTGTAACACCTCATTTTAAGTTCACCTCTTTTAGTTGTTCTCAATTTTTAAGTCTTCTCGCACAATCCTGGTGCTCAATTGTTCATCTCATAAGGTAAAGTAATCTCAGACTGCTCAAAATTATAAATTACACCATTTTCATGACCATTTCACTCTGAAGAAATTAGTCCACGTGCAAGAGATTCAGAATCTAGAAATAGATTCCGAATCCTTGCGAGCACTGCTCAATTGAAAAGTCCACTCAACTCAACTCGAACCATTGTCGTCTCAGACCTATATATTTTATTATATTTCATAATTTATATAGATTTTCAGACTTCTCTAGATCTTCTCACATGAAAATGGGTATGTAGCACCAGGATTGAAACTTCTCAAGGTCATCTCCATAAAATTGATATCTGATTCATTGTCTTCTCTTAATATTCTTTATAATTAGAATCAGTTTAATCATTTTTATAACAACTCTTATGATCACCTCGTTATACATATGACTAATTCATGGTGTTGAGTTTCAGATGAATAAATCCTCATATTCTCCAGGGTGGACCCTGGATGTTGCTGTTTTTCTCAGAAAAGGATATGAACACCTCAAGTTTCGTTAAGCGATCAGTGATAATGCTCGATACACCTCGACCTAGGCTCCACCCTGGAAAGTCTGCTCGAACACTCATGTCTACTCATTTACTATGGTCTACTCTTTATAATATGTACTCTCATTGTTTCTCTTCTATATTCATTCATCGGACTCAACATGCATGTTAGTTTTCTCAGCCTTCAGCACATCTCAAAATCTACGATTAGAGATTTATTCAACTCAGTACTCTCATGACTTCTCTTAATTTATCAATTGTTCCTTTTATTTTTCTGATGAACGTTCTAATCGTGCTTACTTGTAAGCAGTTCGTCTCTGTAAATGCTGAATTCATTGATAAATTTTTGCACTCTTCAAGATCATCTCAATGTATATGAATTATACTATGTTCTTCTCATATTAATTATGATTGTCCTTTTCATTAAATTAATTATTATCGAACTTCTCATTTAATTAGAATTTATTGCCGTTTTTATATTATTTTTAATATTCTAGTGCTTCTCAAATTCATTAATTCTGTGCTTCTCATTTAACTTGTGCTACTCTTGTTCTGCTCATACTTACATTAACATTATTGATCAACTCAAATTTAATGTATCGATTTCTCGTTGATGATCAGACTTAGACATTGCAGTTTCACCTCGGGCCTATTTCTCTGTACTCTCGCGTCTTCTCTTTAAAATTCAGTACTCTGACCTTCGCGTTTTCTGATAGAAAAAGGAGGCTCTCGCAATCAATTTTCAATTGATTGCCCTATCACTGTGTAACCGTTGTGTTGATATTGAATTTATTGAACTCCTCAACGTCTAAGTCTGACATCAAGTGACTTCTCATTTGAACTGCTCTGGACCATCCCTTGTTTTTAATTGGATATTGTCTCTCTGAGTTTATAGATGTGGTTAATATTAGTTGCTTTTTACTGTATTAGCTTCATGCCGGTGACATATTCATTTTATGGTTGTGAATGATACTTAATAAATGTTTTTATACCATCTCCAACTCAATTATCTTTTAATACAGTCCACTACTCTTTAATTAAAAATCATAACACCCTCGATTTTTGAACAGGAACCTTTTTCAAACTTAGGAGTTGATATTTTAGTGTCAATTCTTGGTGAAGAATCTTGGAAACGGCATCACGTCTATTTTTGTACTCCGTGCCCGCGAACTTCTGACATCCCCCGGTGATGTGTTGGATAGTTTCATGTGTCGCACAGCCATAACGACAGCTATCGTCAGCCACTGAGGCATCCTTGGCGATGTACTTCATGTAATTTCTTGTTGGAATCACCTGATCCTGGATGGCGAGCATGAAGCCCTCTGTCTCAGGAAACAACCTTCCGGAAGTCAACCAATAGTTCGACGCAGATATGTCGACGTAATCATGGTTGACCTCATTCTGGTGCCTCCCATGCAAAGGTTTGCCAATCAGTTTCTGCATTTTACTTTCTGCAGAGTGTTCGACGGTTTCCAAGTATTATTATTATTATTATTATTATTTAATATTGATAAGAGAAGAGACAGGAGCCTATACATCTCAGATACATACAGATAAAAAAAAACACACTGACAGCGAAAGACGTACAAGAGTTCAAAAAGAATTATAACGATACAACCAAAAAGAGAAGGCAAGAAAAAAGAGAATGAGAATTACGATACAGTCAAGTGCCGATCAAGACGGTTTTTGAAAGCGTTCACTGACGGGGCTCATACCACTTCACTAGGCAGTGCATTCCAAGCTCGGAATACACGATTGGAGAAAAAATGCTCACGAACTGTACACTTGAAATTTTCGCGGTACAGGTTGAAACGATGACCACGGCGGCCCGCCCGATCCATCACAAACAGACCACTCATATCACATCCGAAAAGCCCGTAGAGGGCGCGATAAGCCACGATGAGATCGCCCCGCGCACGACGATCCGAAAAAGATGGTAGACCAAACAAACTGAGCCTCTCCTCGTAAGTTGGACGTGTGACACCGAATGGAATCCTGGTAGCTCTACGCTGGACCGACTCCAGGGTTTCACGATCTCGATCCAGCACAGGTGCCCAGACAGGACCAGCATACTCCAGGATGGGTCGAATATAAGTCGTGTAGAGTAATTTGCAGGTCTCCACTGAGCATCGAGGAAATGATCGCCTGATGAGGTATATGAGTTTATTAGCTCTGCTTGCTACACTATCAATATGTTGGGACCAACTGAGGTCGTCGGAAACCAGAACGCCAAGATCGCTATGGCATCTGGTAACACGTACCAAGTGCCCATCAATGAAATAGTCGTGCCCGGGATTTCCTTTTCCCAAGTGCATAATAGCACATTTTTCAATATTCAATGGCAAGAGCCACCTGTTGGACCCCTCGAATATGCGATCTGAATCCTGCTGTAAGCCTGCACTTGAAGAGACATCGGCGAAGATCTTAATGTCATCAGCATATGAAGATTGACGGCAGACCAATCCCGTCGGCAGATCAGCCACGTAGGCCAAAAAAAGTATTGGGCCGAGGACAGAACCCTCGGGCACGCTACTACTAACTGCAAATCCCGGAGAAACAACGTCCGCCACCCTCACCTGAAATCGGTGATCCAGTAGAAACGACTCAATCCACCGATGGAGACCACCCCTGACACCAAAATGGTCGAGCTTGTGGAGGAGTCTTCTGTGCGGCACACGATCGAATGCACACGAGAAATCCAACTATGCAACATCTATCGGAATGTTTCTATGAATTGACTTAGTCCACTCGTCAAAGCAGTTCAGCAAGGCAGTTATGACTGACCTCCACGGAAGAAAACCATGCTGATCAGCAGAAATAATGCCATTGAGCTGAAGGAACGACAAAAGTCTCGAACTCACCAATCTCTCAGCGATCTTACCAACTATCGAAAGCAAACTTATGGGCCTATAATTAGAAGGATCGAGCTTGTCCCCTTTCTTATACACTGGAGTTACTTTGGCATGTTTCCATAATGAAGGCAGCTTCATAGAGTCGAAAGACATATTGAGTAGTCTGGTAATGGGATCAGCTAGAGACTCAGCACAGTTTTTAAGGATGCTTCCTGGGATGTTATCAGGACCTGGTGCGGAGGTGGGGTCAAGTGATCTCAGAATATCACCAACATCCGTTGAATCAAAGTCAATACGATCCAAAGTCTGGTTGCATCTTGGTGCCTCTACAGCAGGAATTGGGCCATCCGGTTCCGATGTGAACGATAAAGCAAAAGATTTGGCAAAGGAGTTGGCACATTCCAGAGAATCAGAGCGAATCTCACCATCATGGTCTCGAACATGAGGTGTTGAAACTTTTGAATTGAGAGTCGATCTGACGTATTTGTAGAATTGCTTCCGATTTCTTGAGCTAGCCAATTTGTTCTCAAAATTGTCCTTCACCAACTTGATGGATGCCGACAACTGGTTCGAATAGCGTCTATGAGCATCATAGCTGGTCCGCGATCTATTACGTAGGTATCGCTGCCAGAGACTTTTCTTGTAGCGGATTTGGTCTATCAAGCCATCATTCAGCCATGATTTCGAGTGATGCGAAAGGTGGTACTATTATCTATATTCTCTTTGAGAACGGAAACGAAAGAATTCCAGGCAGTGTCGACATCGATACCAGGGTAAAACACCTGATCCCAATCTACCGATGACAAACTCTGGTTCAGGGAGCAGTAATCAATAATTTTTTTTTTCTACTACAAGTGGTCCTCGGGTAGCATGTGAACTGGATGTTAGCTGTAATAACTGCGTGGTACGATTTCCCGATAGGGTCTTGAGGAGTGATTCCATTGATTAGGGCATCATCGTCAGTCAGCAAAAGGTCAAGTGTGGACGGAGTCTGGCCCGGTATAAATCTTGTAGGTAAATCAACAAGCTGGGATAGACCTGCATCTTGGAGCACTGTGAGGAATTGTGCAGACAAGGAAGTACCAGGTGGGGGACCAGTAATTGGCCAGGTGAGCTCTCTGAAGTTGAAATCCCCAGCAATAACTATATTTCTTTTGCAACCTGAAATGGAAGTCAGATGCTCGAAGAGAGAAATGTCTGAAGAGGGGGGACGAGGACGATATATGCAGCCAACATAGGCTGAGAATTCAGGAGAACACAAGTCCAAAAATATAGTATCGATGCCAGGCAACGCAAGACTAGTGACTTTGATATCGAAACTATTACGTAATTCCTCCACAACATAGATGCAAACGCCACCGAAACCAACGTTTGTAGCACTGTCACTCCGGAACAATGAGTAACCATCGATACTGAAAGAAGGTCTGAAGTGGTCAGCGAGTGTCACGAGCTCATTCATCTTGTTCTTCAGTGAACGCGCATTTGTATAAAGTAAGTTCCATAGATGTACAGGCCCTGTTAGTTTTCCGAATCATTATCAACAGTTTGGGAGACTATCCTTGGAACACCCCTGATGAATCTTATAGTAAGATCAGTCTCCCCTCGCTGCTGCCGCTGCCTAAGACTATCACGCAACTCTCGAAGATGTTTGGACTGATTTGGAGTCATGTCGCCTGAAAGAGAAACTCCTCGAAAAGAGTCTACTTGCTTTAAAAGTTTTCTGTTCCTCAATATTTTTTTGACGATAGTAGGGTTGCCGAAAGACACAAGTATTGGACGGTTCTTGGGAGGAGCAAGAGTGCCAATCCGGGATATCGAGATGACATGATGAGACTGCTGAGGAATATTATAATCTATGATTTGATTGACCAGGGTGGTGTCCCGCTCAATCACGTTTGATCCCGGAACGTTTCGAATTATAATATTGTTTGACCTCCCTACCCGCTCCACAATCTCAGCAGTGTCCACTGGAGTGCTCCATTCGTTAGAAGTACGGAAATCAGCCTTCAGCTCCAAAATATCCTTTTTCACCTCAGAGAGGTTGGTAATCACATCAGATAATTCGGACTCATGCCGCTCCAGCTTATTCTCATGTTGGGTTAGTACTTGGTCGTGCTTGGCAATTGAAGATGAGCAACGAGAAACTTCAATCTGTAGATTACGCTGGGTATCTTTTATTGTAGCGATGTCATTTTGAATTGCAACAATGTTAGATGATAGACCATCCAACTTGTCCATCAATAGTCTGAACTCACGCATCGTGAGTGGTGCATCTTCCGAAACAGAAGTCGATTTGGATGGTTTATTGGCATCGCAGCTTGACAAGTTGGATGGAGGAATCCGCTTATTTCTCCGGGAGGAGGTGCAGTAGGTGCAAAACCACCTGGTACCAACCTCATCAAGGGCCTTCTTGTCTTCAGTCGTGAACTTGACGCATTGTAGGTGAAAATGATTTCTACAAGTTGAGCAGGAAATGGAGCCAGATTCATGTGGTATAGCTTTGGAACAACTCAGACAAGCTGGCATTATGACGGCTGAACAGTAATCCAGTACTACGGTATTCTTGAATCCCTAGGATCAGATTAAACAAAGCAGCAACTGATGAGCAAACGCGGAACCAGATGTAAACTGACACTAGCAGTTCATCTGTTGTATTGGAAGGGAACCAGGATCAAACACACTTCACTTTCCTGGGTCTATAGGAGAGACTTATCACAGAAGGTCGACCGCGTTAAATGGGAATAGGACGGGGAGAAAGACAGAGGAAGCAACGTTTCAGTGTTGAGCAGCGTATTTCAGTTCCAGACAGAAAATACAATCAAACATATGAACACCCTCGTTTCAGCAGATAAGATGAGCTAATATGTGTAACCGCTGCCGCCGCCGTGGAAGAAAATATACAAGGGGAACTCCCAAAAAACAGCGACTTCTTTCCTAATAGAAAAACCAGAACGAACAAAAATAAGGGGAAATTCCTACCTCAGCACTCAAATGAACAAACTCAAACTTTTAACATTCAAAAAGAAATCGATCAAAATGGTGTAAATTGAGGAGCACTCCGAAATACGTTTGCACAGTACACGATGTGTTAATATGATTCTATACTACATATATTCGTTCAAAAAATAATACCATCGAGATTGAATACGACCGAGTTGAATACTCAAAGATGATAAAAAAACCAAGCGTTAGTCTTATGAAAATCCTAATTTGAGATGGAGTACAATTGTGCGACTGAGTACTTATTTATGGATGTATTTTCAGTATTTGAAACCTCAACATTCCTTAAAAGAATTTCCCTCGAAAATGCTTTACCAGAAGAAATAGAAAGTTTACCGAAAAGAAGACTTCGAAGATCCAGTCAACAGGACGAATTACAAGAATACCTATAATTCATTTCTGGTTTATTGTGATAGTTATGTCGTTATATTCGTAACCAATGTCATTTTCTATAGAAAAACTTGTTAGAGATATGGTTTAAAAGTTGATAAATATTTCGATCCTTCCTAAACTGCTCTCATTTTATTTTTCAATAATTTGTAATTGACTACAACACTCCCTGCAATTTGAGTCTTCAATTTTAATTGCTAATGTACCTACAATTCAATAGTTGAAAAAATCACGATTTATTTTTCAATCAACTAATTTTTCATTAATTTATCAGTACCTAATGTAGTATCTTCAGTTTTGTTGCAAATGAATGAAATAGTTTCATTTGTAAATTGCAAGTAAGACGACGCAAAGTCTACTGGTGTTCAGAATTTCAAATCGAATGAATAGATTTTAAAAATGGCCCACTTTCAACGACTACTGCCACAGAGCAGTAGTTCCGATTTCTGCCGGTGTGATTTGGAAGTAGCGCTGCGCTAGAAACAGTGTCAAAGAATTTTAGCAAGGGAGTTGTATTTCTTCTCGTTTTATATGTCTATGATATAGTTGAATTGGAAAATTTCGAAAATTCAAACTAAAAACGAATCATTCAGTTACTAATCAGTTCAAATTTTGCCATTCGATCAATACCTTTTGAATACCTAATGTTTGTGTATACATAGCAAGAAACATGAATATTCTCTACAGTTCGGTGCAGTTTGGAACCACTCTAGGTACAACTTTTTGATTTTATAACTTCTTGTTGGATGAGCGATCAAATGCTATATTTCATCGAAAATACTGAAAAAGAATCTTTTTGATAGTATACTTAAAAAAAAATATACTTGTCGTAGACTCTGAAATAATTCGGTCTATGACGGATCTCTTTATGTCGTCGAAGTTCCTCTTCATCACTGCTATATGCGTCAATATCGAAATCCTATATGTAGGCACATATTAACAATATAATAATTTTTGAATCGATAAAACAATTTTTGGTAACTCCAATCTATATTATTATAACGTTGATTGAACTATACTTCAAAAAGCGATTATGATGGATTTTGAATGGAATTCATAGAGAAAAATTCTGTGATTTTACTTCAGGTTTACCCATACAGGTATTGGTTAAGTTTATTGATAGTTAACCTATTTTTGTATGATTTTAAAACACCTAACCTGTAAAATTTTTTAAACCAAAGGTTAACCTTCGATTGTGAAAACAGGCGTAAGAGAAAAACGAAATGCATTCCTTTTTAAATATAGAAGTACTTCTTCTTCTTCTTATGTTAGGCCTCAGGCCTGTTCTTGACGATCTTTCAAGTCTAATGCTGAGTTCTGCAGAAGTAACTGCGATGTAGACTGCCAGCTGTCACGTCATCTCTTGAAGGTACGTCCTGGAGGTCTCTCTCCTAGTGGCTTCAAATCCCTCGCAATTCGGGCTAATCTTTGAGGGCCCATTCTGCTAACATGCTGGTCCAACTCCCTTCTTCTCTGTCTTCCTCACCGCACAACATCCTGGACTTTACAGAGTTCTCTTATCTGACTATCGGGTATTTTGTCGAGCAGTGCTTTTTCTGCTATCTATCTCAACGCTTTCATTTCTGTTGTCCTCAGAATCCTCTTGGTTTCTGCTGTATCGGCTCTTGTCTCGATACAATACGTCATGATAGGCCTAATACATGCTTTATATATGCGTACTTTTTCGTCCAACCTCAAATCCTTATTCCTCCAAATGACATCACGTAAGCAGCCCGAAACATACGCTGCTTTGTTGGCTTGCTTGCGTACGGTTGCTTTTAGGCGCGGTTCTCACTGGAGCGATACGATAAACGATGCGACAGGTGATTCGATAAGCAACCCGACCCTGATTCGACACGGATCTCTTATAACCGTGCAAACGCAATGGAAGCAACTAATTCAGTGCACACTGAAGCGATCGCGATAATAATAATAATAATAATAATAATAAATGTTTATTGGTCTCAAACAATTACACCAGCTTGGAATAAAAGATGAAACAAGTCAAATCGCACAAAAACAAAACATTGTTCATTTCTTACAAAACTCCTTAAATTCTTCTAAACTATACGGTTCACAATCCAGAATAAAACTATACAATGATTTTTTAAATTTTTCATGACACATTATATCTCTGAGCTTCCTTGGTAAAACATTAAATAAAGTTATAGCCATACACTCCACAGCTTTACCCCTGTTGACAGTACTATGTAAAGGTAAAATGTAGGGATACATTCTTCTCGTGTTATTCAAATTCCTGAAATCTCTGAAGTAATGGTTGTTTTTACTGAAGAATATTAACAATTTATAAATGTACACACCGTAAACTGTCAGAATATTATTTCCCTTAAACAGTCCTCTACAATTCGCTCTATAACCTAATCTTAACATGGTACGTAATGCTCTTTTTTGAGTTACAAAAATTGTGTCCACGTGAGTGGAACAACCCCAGAAAATAATTCCATAGGAAATTAGCGAATGGAAGTTTGCATAATAAACCAATTTAAGGACTTCGAAATCAACCTGACTTCTCAACATGAAAAGTGCATAGGAGGTGGAGTTAAGTCTACTTCTTAATTGCTCGATATGGGGTCCCCATTTCAGATGTTTATCGAGAACCAGCCCCAAAAACCTGACATCAGCCTCCACCCGAACAGTACCATTTAGAACGTGAATCGATGTAGGATACTGAAGTTTAGATCTCTCACTATAGAAAAACAAACATTGAGACTTATCCACATTGATCACAAGATTGTGATTGGACAACCACTGAAATATAAGGTTCATAACGATATCTGAATCATGAATGGCAGAACTGATAGAAGGAGAACGGATCAGGTAATTTGTGTCATCAGCAAACAATCTCAATGAAACTTTCTTGTATGAACAAAAATTCAAAAGAGCCAAGTAATTTATATACACAATGAATAGAAGTGGACCTATAATGCTGCCCTGGGGAACGCCCAAGGTTATATCAACATCATCTGATGTAAAATAATCGCCATTAACCTCCAGGACAACTCTTTGTTTTCTAGATGTTAGGTAACTCTCCAGAAGTTCCAGTTGTGTATCTCTTATTCCACATTCCTCAAGGATTTCCAAGAGCCTTTTATGATCAACACAATCGAAGGCTTTGGAAAGATCTAAAAACATAGCCAATGGAATCTCCCCCTCTTCCATAGCAACTGTTATTTCATTAAGAAGCTCAAAAATAGCAGTTTCAACACTTCTATCCCTAAGGAAGCCATGCTGGTTCGGTGAAAGTATATCGAACTTACGGAAAAAACTGGACAATCTTTTGCAAAGAATTTTCTCGAAAACCTTGGAGAATGAGGGGAGAATACTTATAGGTCTATAGTTATTCAAGTCATCAATATCACCCTTCTTGAATAGTGGTTTTATTATGGCTATCTTCAAGTTATCGGGAAATATACCCTCCTTGAATGAACGATTTATGAGGAAAGTAAGTGGTTCAATTATATGGTTAATTGATGCCTTCAAGACTTTCATTGGTACCTCATCATACCCGCAAGACATTTTATTCTTCAAAGATTTGACGGTGGACAAAACTTCATTCTGAGAAATATCGAACATGTAGAAAGATTTCTCCAGCCTTTTCACCGAATCTCCCATAGGAGATTTGGCCAAGTTCTTAGTTATCTTTGTTGAGATGTCCGCAAAAAAGTTGTTGAATTCTTTTGCAAGCGAAGAAGGGTCACTACTAGAATGAGGAATCTTGTTTAAACTCCCTTTTCCTGTAAGTGATTTGATTATCTTCCAGGAAGCTTTCGACTTATTTTCTGAATTCAGAATAATATTATTGTAATATTCCTTTTTTTTTCTTGGACAAAAGAGAATCATATTTTTTTTTTAAATTGAATACGTTTTCTTATATTCAGGCTTAGCAAATATAACTGTGTGTAGTTTGTCCAAAATTCCCTTGAGTTCTTTAATTTCCTTAGAATATTTGAAATTTCTTGTTGATGGAGATACTCTAATAGTGCGCTTAGGAAAACACCGTTCAAAATATTCCAAGTAGCGTTCGTGAAAAACTTTCCAGAGTTGGTTAGGGTCAAGCTGACTGGCATAGATGTCGTCCCATACGGCATAAGAAAGTTCCTGGAGAAAATTGTCGATGGATTTCTCATTGATGAAACGTTTTTTGATTTTTGTATTATGTAATACATTATCTGAATTCACATGAAGATTGGAGACGAATTTGAGTCCCGAATGGTCACTGATGTAGTATTCGATAACTTCAGTTTTACCAGTAACTGAGGTCAATACATTGTCCACGCAAGACCCAGATGCAGGACGAGTAGGTGCAAAGTTAGTAACATTCACATGGAAGTTCTCTAATAAGGATAAAAACTCCACTTTATCAGGGGAATTCGTTAAAATATTAATATTGAAGTCACCTACCAGAATATATTCAACCTTCTCTGTGGCGCATCGTTCAAGAACTGCCCTGAGCTGTTCAAGAAATAAACCCACATCAGCAAGTGGTGCAGTGTTGGGCCTATAAACACAGATAATGAGCAACTTGCGACATTCGAATTTCAGTTGAACAGCACAACATTCGAAAACATTACATATATTTAGTGAACTAAAGTCCAGCCTTTCAGTACATTTAAATTTAGTCCTACTATAAATGGCACAACCCCCATGACGGCCCCTTGAACGACTGAAATTTGAAACAAGTTTATAACCACTGAATTGATATGTTTTTAGTTCATCAATACACTTCCAGTGCTCAGTTATTGCTATCACGTCTGCTTCCTCTTGATTAATCATCAGTTGTAGGCCATTGTAGGCTGTACCCAGGGATTGAACATTTTGAACCAACAAACAAAAACGCTCACCTGGCTCTGATCTTGGGAATGTGGAGTGGCATAACGAATCTAAATTGCATATGGCTTAGCATATGGAGATTGAAATCATACCCAAGTAATTCACAATACATTTTATTCCACCATGAAATTTGTCCAAATTCTCCTGCCGTGAATATAAAAGGAATTGCCTAAACAGCATTAACAGAATTAAAGTACCTACGAGTAGAGATTGACAACAAAATGAACTTCAACAAATACATAAATGCAGTCAAAATATATAAAACAATATGTAGACCCATACGGGAATATGCGCATCCAGTCTTTATGTAGACAACCAGATATCAAGAATTTGAGAACTGCAGAAACTACGTCGCTCCGCACGATTCCCAAAATTACACATTCACGAAATTAACTACATAACCCATACAACGAATCACTCTACCAAATCACCGGAGTCCAAACAATGGTAGAACGCTTCACGAAACTAAACAAAAGATTCTACATTTTACTTAAAGAATCATAGGATATATGTACTATCTTTTTTTTCCGGGAACATATAACGTAGGCCAGGAAGTATCCACACAATTCGCTTATACTTTCATTGCAGCAATATGACCAAGAAAAATAGAATTGTAGAATTATAAAAAAAAAATTTTTGCTACTACTCTTGATGTGTATACGAGCTGAAGGACCTCAGGTCGATTGCTTTCTGCTTGTAAGCAACAAAGCTCTGTTATTCAATAAGTTTCCGCCGTTTTTGGTCAAAAATTAATATTAATTGTAAAAGAATAGCAGTTTGCATTTAATCGAAGTATTGTCGATCACTACCAACTTTATTCCATCTTCCGGACAGCGACAACTTTTTTCTTTTGAGGTTATCCACGAACACACCCAATTTTTGGTATTTTCATATGATGTGAGATAATCGGACTGTGGAATGTCTGGTGTAGACCTTAGAACATAGATACATGGATTGGACATTCAGTGCTACAAATGAATGTTTTGTAGTACACACATTCGATGTTTCTCTGTCTAGCGCGACACTAAGGCAAAGGCGTTCTATTGAAAAATTTACATGCTTTCCATCTATTCGTACTGAAATTTGATGTGGCAATGATCTCCGAGACAAATGTCTCAATTGTGATTGGCGACACTGAGTAACTATCTCACTCCAGTCTTGGGAATGTTTATTTTCCATTTCATGTATCTATGTTCTAAGGAGTAAACGGCGGGTGGGATAGCACTTTCCAATCAAGTGCTTTCAAATAGTTTTTCAACAAGACTTCTATATGCGGATCAGCATTATCATGTAGAAGAACAATTTTGTCGTGTCTGGAGTAGTATTAAGAGCGTTTTCACCTTCAAAGCTCGGCTCAATCTCATTAATTGTGTTTGGTCTAGAGTTCCAGTACTTGTTTCGCTTGGACGAATCAACTTGTAAATTTTTGGCCTTCCACCACGATCTTTGTTTTCTACGTCAAAATCTCGTTTTTAAATTTTTGAAACTACTCACGACATGTTCTCTCACTCAAGGCAGCCTCATTTTATGCTTTTACGAACAATCGATGTGCCTCAGCATCAGATTTCACTGTCACCCGAGCAAAGGCAAGGAGCGGCCAGAGTGCGAAAAACCGGTGTGAACCTAACAGACCGTTTCCAGCAGACCGTTTGACGGAAACACCCGAACGCGGTGACCAGTGGCGTACAGCCCAAATTTTATAACATGGAAACTATTCGTCGGAGCATAACCATATTTAAAATGTAGGATCTTTGTATCGATGTGATTAACCACAAAAAAAAATCAGCGACTCGCATAGGGATCCAGGGGGTGATTCGTCATCCCTTATATTTCGAAATTCGATAACACGGAAACTATTTGCCGGAGCATAACCATATTTGGTACGTAGGATCGCTATATCGATGAGATTAACCACACTAAAAATCAGCGACTCGCATAGGGATCCAGGAGGTGTTTCGTCATCCCCTAAATTTCAAAATTTCATAACACGGAAACTATTTGCCGGAGCATAACCATATTTCGAACGTACGATCGTTATATCGATGAGATTAACCACACAAAAAATCAGCGACTCGCATAGGGATCCAGGGGATGATTCGTCATCCCCTAAATTTCAAAATTTTATAACACGGAAACTATTCGCCGCAGCATAACCATATTTGGTACAAAGGATCGTTGTATCGATGAGATTGACCACACAAAAAATCAGCGACTCGCATAGGGATCCAGGGGGTGTTTCGTCATCCCCTAAATTTCAGAATTTTATAACACGGAAACTATTCGCCGGAGCATAACCATATTTGGTACGTAGAATCGTTGTATCGATGAGATTGACCACACAAAAAATCAGCGACTCGCATAGGGATCCAGGGGGTGTTTCGTCATCCCCTAAATTTCAGAATTTTATAACACGGAAACTATTCGCCGGAGCATAACCATATTTGGAATGTGGGATCTTCATACCGATTTGATTAACCACAAAAAAATCGAATAGTTTCCGTGTTATAAAATTTTGAAATTTAGGGGATGACGAATCACCCCCTGGATCCCTATGCGAGTCGCTGATTTTTTTTGTGGTTGATCCCATCGCTACAACGATCCTACGTACCAAATATGGTTATGCTCCGGACCGGTGTGAACCTAGCAGACCGTTTCCAGCAGACCGTTTGACGGAAACACCCGAACGCGGTGACCAGTGGCGTACAGCCAAAATTTTATAACATGGAAACTATTCGTCGGAGCATAACCATATTTAAAATGTAGGATCTTTATATCGATGTGATTAACCACAAAAAAAAAATCAGCGACTCGAATAAGGATCCAGGGGGTGATTCGTCATCCCTTATATTTCGAACTTCGTCATCATCATCATCACCCCTTTGTTCCCCTATGCGAGTCGCTGATTTTTTTGTGGTTAATCAAATCGGTATGAAGATCCCACATTCCAAATATGGTTATGCTCCGGCGAATAGTTTCCGTGTTATAAAATTCTGAAATTTAGGGGATGACGAAACATCCCCTGGATCCCTATGCGAGTCGCTGATTTTTTGTGTGGTCAATCCGAGGGGTGAACCGGTCATGAAAATGTTGTACACCACAATTCAGACAATTCACGCAATTCCTATTATAGCATATAAAACAATTCAGACAATTCAACAATTCACACAATTCAAGGAAATTCATGGCAATTCACGGCAATTCACGGACAATTCAATACAATTCATGGCAATTCAATACAATTCATGACAATTCAATACAATTCATGACAATTCAATACAATTCATAGTTATGTATTTTTTTCTTTTTTGAATATATATTTTGGGAATTTTCTTCACATCACACTATGAGAGGTCTGAAACCACTCAATAATAAGTCTTATAGATATAGCCAGATAGTAGTTAGGGCTAACTGAGGCTAGCTTACAGAAATTGCTTCTATCCATGGATATCCTATACTTCTTTGTTTGATGTACTATTAACCTCCCCTCATCAACATAGTTATATAGTTATATAGGCTGATTCAAACAACTTTGAGATTCAACTGAATAAAATGTTGTGAAAACGACCTAATATAGGATAAGAGCATTTCCTTCCATAACGACAATTTTGGATTTTTCCAAATTGAGGTATAAAATTGTATGATCCGAAAAAATACTTTCAGGTAAATTTTTTAAATTTCCCTCAGCAAATGGCTCTAGAGTTATTCTGTGCATAAAATCTTTTTGGTCAAAATGGGCAACCCTAATATTGAATACAACAGAGCGTTACCGTTCGTAACGACAATTTTTGTAGGTTTTTCCAAATTGAGTTATAAAATTTTATGAAGCGAAGAAATACTTCTAGGTGGAATCTTTTGAATCAGTACCTTCTATCAAACGCAAATTGATCGAATAGTTGAAAAAAATGGTTACTGTGCAAGCTATTAATTTTAAATCATACATCAACATGTCGAGTTATTTTATGGAATTTTATGAAAGTATGTGAAGTACTACAGAATAATAACACAACTTACCAGGTTTCAGAAACATGGTGCTTTGAAATCAAGATTGTGTTCTCACAAATGTTGTTCGTTCAATTTATATGGAATAACAAATAGCTTACAGAATATCCATCAAGAGATTCGACACACGTGCTGAAATATCTATGTCTACTTTTTGAGTGCTGAAAACAATTATTAATATTATTAATTCATCTTCACTGATTAATCAACTGAAAATATATTCAGATATCGATTGAAATTTATTTTGGGAGGATTTTGCATCTCTTCATAAACTTTTTAGGGTTTTCTCTCCCAATCTCTGAAACAAAGAATTATAATTTCAACGTTATTTATTTTGAGTTCATTGTCAGGCAACAATTTTTTCTAGTTAATTTGCTCCTGACAAATTAGTGCAAGAATTTACGCAGGAGCAAATCGTTGATTTCATTTTTAATTGATTTTGTTTCAGAGATTGGGAGAGAAAACCCTAAAAAGTTTATGAAGAGATGAAAATATATTCCTCTCCGAATTGCCCAATTCGATGATCCTTAGTGTGTACCTACATATCTAGGAATTCATTCAACGCGAACCTTAATTATTACATTACTAAAGCTCTATTGATTACAAATGGTATAATCGAAATATATGATTTATATATTATTTGAAACATTAGACAAATGTTTCAAAAAATTTTCATTTTAGACTTGGAGAGACATCTCCAAGCGAGTCTCCAAGTCTTAGATGAACCTCCGAATGATCTTTGTCAGGTTGAGAGGGAAGAAGCTGTGAATATATAATTGACATTATCGATATACCGATATAGACCGACATTTCGAATTAACATCTTCTCAGAAATTATAAAAGTGTTAAAAATGAGGTTGAAATAACCAAAATTATATGATATGCATTGAAGAAAGAACGCCCGTTCTTAACAATGATTTTAATGGGTTATTCCCAACAGAGTAATAAAACGGTTTCAACCAAAGGAATCGTTTCAGGTACCTGCTATTGAACGCAAAGAGATCGGGACCAATATTCACCAATATTGTTGGTGAATAGTCCTTGTACAGGTTAACAATGTGTTTTGATGACTGTTCATGATGTAAAATGTTATATCGAACCAATTTACTCTATTCTCAAGAATGCACATGTCTCGAGAAAATTTGAAATTTTTAACTTTGAATCCCTCCAGGCCCCCTGTACGGGCTGACAATGAGCTTTTGATTGGTATAAATCAAGGTATGAATAATATCCGATTGCACCATATCTCATTTTTTTTCCAAGAGAATCTCAAATCCTAAAACGAGCATTAATATCTTTTTCAGAACTGTAAGAATTGTATACTGAACAATACAGTTATCCTAAGAGCGCGGCGTTGACAGATTGTAACTGTGGATGAAAGAAAACTGGCTTCACACCCGTATTAAATTATTGTGTATCAATAAGAAATAATGAAAAAATGATGTTGTATAATTCTTACCTGCTCAATCTTATATCACTTTAATTCAAATCACAGAATACAGAAATTAAACTCGGAGTTTGCACTATTGCGCCGGCATGCGACTATATACATGTCTACATGAATATGACTATATACATGTCCATATACATGTGCAAACCTCCCTTTCTGCGTCCTAATAGTTGGACACCTATGAATTGCAAGACAGCGAATCACCCAACAATTAGAAAATGCATTGCAATTCATAACAATTCCAGACAATTCATGAGAATTTTCGAACAATTCACGGAAATTAATAGTTCAGAACAATTCTTTATAATTTACGACGATGGCCAAGTTTCCTAAAACTCCAAAATCGAATTCGAATTATTTATGGAAACCCATTTCCATTAGTTATCCAACACGTAAGAGATTTGCTTCAAAATTCAGATATACACCCTTCGAAACTTAATGAACATTCGATTGTGTAAAAGCGTGTAACGTAGAATGCCCTTACTACAGTCTAGTAATTTTTGTCAATTCGACACCAGTGAAACCGATCAAGAAAATATAGAATTCCATATCCACCGAAATATCCACATATTACAAAAACAAATTTCTGAATTCTATACCTTAGAACATATCCATGTTCAATAAGAGAGCTCTTCTGAAATCACAATTTCCGACCGAATGCAATGTGTTAAAATTTAAAAAAAATAAATTTCCATATATGTATAAGAGTTATAAAAATTCTTAGATTTTGAAATTTAGAAAAATAGCCCATTCTCCACAATTCACGACAATTCTCAACAATTCCTGACAATTCACACAATTCTTGGCAATTCACAACAATTCTTGACAATTCCCCACAATTCCTGGCAATTCCTGGCAATTCATGACAATTCTCAACAATTCTTGGCAATTCAATTCAATTCATGACAATTCCTGCAATTTGTACACCACAATTCACGACCGGTTCACCCCTCGGGTCAATCTCATCGATACAACGATCCTACGTACCAAATATGGTTATGCTCCGGCGAATAGTTTCCGTGTTATAAAATTTTGAAATTTAGGGGATGACGAATCACCCCCTGGATCCCTATGCGAGTCGCTGATTTTTTGTGTGGTTAATCTCATCGATATAACGATCCTACGTTCCAAATATGGTTATGCTCCGGCAAATAGTTTCCGTGTTATGAAATTTTGAAATTTAGGGGATGACGAAACACCCCCTGGATCCCTATGCGAGTCGCTGATTTTTTGTGTGGTTAATCTCATCGATATAACGATCCTACGTTCCAAATATGGTTATGCTCCGGCAAATAGTTTCCGTGTTATCGAATTTCGAAATATAAGGGATGACGAATCGCCCCCTGGATCCCTATGCGAGTCGCTGATTTTTTTGTGTGGTTAATCTCATCGATACAACGATCCTACGTACAAAATATGGTTATGCTCCAGCGAATAGTTTCCGTGTTATAAAATTTTGAAATTTAGGGGATGACGAATCACCCCCTGGATCCCTATGCGAGTCGCTGATTTTTTTTTGTGGTTAATCACATCGATATAAAGATCCTACATTTTAAATATGGTTATGCTCCGACGAATAGTTTCCATGTTATAAAATTTTGGCTGTACGCCACTGGTCACCGCGTTCGGGTGTTTCCGTCAAACGGTCTGCTGGAAACGGTCTGCTAGGTTCACACCGGTTGCATTCCCCATGTACTTGCGTAAAGTTCTCGCCGTTCCGAGTAGTACCGCCTTCTGCATGACTCTATAGATATTTTCGTCCAACTGAAGTTTCCTCAAGTTCCTTAGTAGTTTCTTCGGTATCAGGCCTGTAGATGAAAGGACAATAGTGATGGTCTTGATATCTTTCAGCTTTCACTGTCTTCTGGTTTGTTCCTCGAGATCTCTGTTTTTTGAAATTTTTTCAGTGTGCTCATCTAGAAGATTGTTATTATTTGGAATTGCCACGTCGATGAATAGTGCTCTGTCCTCATCCTTATTGAGCAATATGAGGTCTGGTCTATTGTGGGTTATTTTCCAGTCTGTGAGAACCGTGCGATCCCAGTAGAGCTTGTAATGTTCATTTTCCAATACAGCATCCGGATGATAGTTGTAATATGGCACCCTTTTCGAACTTAGAAGATTCTTGATGAAGAATCTTGGCAACAGCATCATGTCTATTTTTATACTCCGTACCCGCGAACTCCTGAGATCCCCCGGTGATGTGCTGGATAGTTTCAAGTGTCGCACAGCCATAACGACAGCTATCGTCCGCCACTGAGGAATCCTTAGCGATGTACTTCATGTAATTTCTTGCTGGAATCACCTGATCCTTGATGGCGAGCATGAAGCCCTCTGTCTCAGGAAACAACCTCCCGGAATCCAACCAGTAGTTCGACGATGATATGTCGACATAATCATGGTTGACCTCGTTGTGGTGCCTCCCATGCAAAGGTTTGCCAATCAGTTTCTGCATTTTAATTTCTGCACGGTTTTCAAGTAATGCTGTTTTAGCTTTAACCATAGTGTTGCTTATATTGTTTGAAACAACACTTGAGGCAACTGAACGACCAGACTCAGAACGTTCAAGGGAAGTCTTAACTCCACAGTTGCCGGTAAGGTAAATTGATCAAACGATAAGTTAATGACGATTTATTAATTACAATCTATGCTTATATACTAAATCGAACCATAACAATGAAATAACATTTCCTTATTTGGTCACAAGTGGAAATGAAGTCCCCAGTTGTTATACCGTGTTCCTTTCAGTCAGCAGATTTCGGTTGGTGTCGTGATCCACTTCGATTATTCATCAATTCGAATTCTAATGGAATTTTCTATCGGAAATGAATACCAGAATGGATAATTTGAAATAATGTTCGAATTTCGAACATTACTCCAAAGGCAGACGTGATGGATGTGGCTTCTTCGTGCTTTATTAGATATGGTCAGGAATGGGTTGTAACGGGTTTGGTTCGTAAAAGGGTTTAATCTCGAGCGCCAGCTATTATTTCAATAGGGAGAAATAGCAAACCCACCCAGGTACCTACTAGTCGGAGACAGAGTTCGGGGTTATCTAAGGTGGTAGCGATAACAAGTACTTTAAAACCGAATTTATTGCAACAATCTAAATTACAGTGAACCATACAATTATTTCCAAGTCAAGAAATATATACAGCTGATGACCAAGTTCAAAAATGAGGAAAACAGAAATGCAATAATTAACTTGTCACGGTGATCAGAAGTTCAAACTCAACACAGTGAAATTAATGAATCGAAGAATATTCAAATTAATTATGTTCAGTCAAACTATCAGGTATTAAAGAAAATAATCAATAGCGGTCACTTTGATTCCTTCTGAGACAATAAAGGATGTACGGGGTTTATACAAAAATTTACAGTAACCGGGTGTCTCAGAAAGATCCAAGTCTCTGTAATCGGTTAATTTAGCAATGGGTTTGATCCCGAGAACTTTCAGTGATTTTCAGTGTACAGGCCAATCAGAATTGAAACTATTCAATAAACGGAACGGGGTTGATGCAGGTGAAACACAATGCAACAATTTACAGGATAACGGGGTAGTTTATCGTGGTATCTCCGTGGCAACCTTGGGTGTACAAGCCAAGCATTACCAGCAGAAAAAGTTCGACACTTCTGCCGATTGGTTTCTGTCACCAGATAGCCAGGCGACAGAAGTCTGCGGTAAACGGGGAAATATAAACGGAGCACAACAGGGGTAGTACTTGATAAGTTACTGTGGTCTTTCTGTGGAAACCTTGGGTGTCACATGCCAAGCATTACCAGTAGAAAAACTTCGAGACTTCTGCCGATTGGTTTTCGTCACCAGATAGCCAGGCGACAGAAGTCTGCGGTAAACGGGAAGTCTAAACGGAACACAACTGGGGTAGGACGGGATAGGTTACTGTGGTCTTTCTGTGGCAACCTTGGGTGTACACGCCAAGGCGAGTAAGGGGGGAGGATGCGTTTTATAGCCTCTCCTCTCAAATGCCAACCTCACCTACTCGCGGTGCACCTGTTCTTACGAACGAGGCTCTGGCGACCGAACATGAGCGGTATATCTCTGTTTCCCACAATCACCTAGCCTTAAAATTGGCTTGAGCAGGAAATGGCTCTCTGCGTTGCTTAAATTGCATCTCAGACCTTGTCGTCTCAGGTTACCTGTGATACAAGATAATCTAGTCGCAACCGCAACCAAAGTTGCACTGACAGCGTTACCAGTGCAGCTTTAAAACACCTTCTAACGCAGCTCCTACAAAAAGATGGATCAGTCGAACAGGACAAAATTTGTATCCGGAGATAAAATACCCTCCCATTCGGATCTCCGGGGGAGGGTGCCTGAGCGAGTGAATCATCGTACAACAACCAATGAAAAGCACATAGCTTTTGCAGCATGGAACGTCAGAACCTTGCTAGACAACCCCAAGGCCGACCGACCAGAGAGGCGTACTGCCCTAATCGATAAGGAACTGCAACGAACATCCATTGCAATAGTTGCCTTAAGCGGGACACGATTCTCGGGCGAAGTTGGTAGAACATGCATATACTTTTTTCTGGAAGGGCCTGCCAGAAGGCCAAATCAGACAACATGGTGTAGGCTTTGCCATTAGAAACGACCTGGCCGCCAAACTAATCGAAAATCCAGTTGGCATCTCAGAACGTTTAATGACTCTACGCTTTCCTGCAGCAAACAACACGTTTGTGAACATCATTGCAGTATACGCACCCACTTTGAACTCCTCTGACAACTCAAAGGACACTTTCTACGAATCACTCGTTGCTACATTAAGTAAAATCCGAAAAAGGGAACGAATTATCCTCCTTGGAGACTTCAACGCCAGAGTGGCAGATGTCAAGACACAGAACTATGGCCGAGAATAATAGGGAAACACGGCACAGATAGCATTAATTCGAACGGAAAACGTCTGCTGGCTCTTTGTGCAGAACACAATATTTGTATAACGAACACCTTCTTTATTACGAGACCCAATGCAAGGGGGACCTGGCGCCACCCGCGCTCAGGGCATTGGCATACTCTCGACTATGTGATCGTGAGAAGAAAAGATCCCAAAGAGACACTAAACCCAGAGCAGATCTGGAGTGCTGGACTGATCATAGGCTGGTAATCTCGAGAATGAAGATCTCAATGCTCCCAAAATACCAACGCAGGCCAAAGTTATTAAGAGAGCGCCTTCAAATCTCCAAACTACAGAACCCTTCTACAAAGGAAAGCTTCACAGCTGCCCTCAAAGATAGCCTAACACCACCGGATTATGACGACGACATTGAGAGTCATTGGCTTCGCTTCAAATCATCTCTTACAAATTCAGCGAAAGAAATACTGGGCACAGAACGCTCCCGAAAATCCCCAGACTGGTTCGCCGAGAAAAAAACTCATATCGCAACCCTTCTGGAGGCAAAACACAAAGCGATGAAAACAGCAATCAACAAGCCTGGCGATGTTGCAGCCCAAAAATGTTTCAATAACATAAAACGCGAGGTCCGTCAAGAAATAAGAAAAATCAAGGACAGCTGGTGGAAAGAAAAAGCTGGGGAAATAAAAGCTTACGCCGATAACCATGATTACAGGCGTTTTTTCGAAGCTATTAAAACTGTTTATGGTCCAAGCAGAAGAGCTAACTTTCCTATAAGAGATACTAATGGAGTTATTCTAACTGATGATACAAAAATTCTCGAAAGATGGAAGGAGCATTACTCACAGGTCTTGAATCAGAATAACGACTCGGATTTGTCCATTTTAGACCTGCTCCTCGCGTATAGTCCGATGACATCGCTTGATGACGAAATCTCAATGTCGTAAATCATAAGTGTGATTAAAAATATGAAAAAAGATAAGTCACCTGGTCTAGACGGCATTCCAGCGGAGATATTGAAGGCCTTGGATGAAGACATTGTCAATAGTCTCCTAACACTATTCTGCAAGATCTGGGAACAGGGAGATGTGCCAAAAGACTTCAGAGACGCTTTAGTTATCAACCTCTATAAGAACAAGGGCGATACGTCGAATTGCAACAATTACAGGGGCATATCGTTGCTTAGTGTGGCCGGTAAAATTCTCTCGAAGATTATGGCTAATCGTCTGGTTCCATTCATTCATTGCTGTATCCCGTTGCCGGGAATGAATATACAAAAAGACGAAAAAGGGAGAAAACAAAAAGAAAAGAAAATGAAAGGAAAAAAAGGAATAAAAGGAAAAAAAAAGAGCCGAACAGACTTATGATTTTTTAGGGCTGATTGCGACTGTGTGCTCTCCTGTGACTGTAGAGTCCCAACCGTGACCTACATATCCTACCACACTCCGGGCATGGATAGTCACCAACCAGATCTGGCCGCCGCTGTATCCTTCTGGAGTCTCCATTATAACTGTGTACCAAAGACCTTCACTGTGACCTGTCTAATGCTAGTTGTTCCCAGTTATGATTGGCATTAACTGATTTTAGGGATTGATGTAGTGTATCCTTAAACCGCTTGTACTGGCCTCCTGGTTTCCGGGCTCCCTCAGTGAATTCGCCATATAGAGCTATTTTGGGGAGTCTTGTGTCTTGCATCCTCAGAATGTGGCCGCTCCATCTCAGTCGGACCCTCGTTACTTGAGTCTCAATTGTTGTACAACTCGCGCGCTGCAAGACTTCTGCATTTGAAACTTTGTGGAACCATCTTATGTGCATTATCTGTCTTAGATGACGTTGTTGCGTTTGTTCAAGCTGTTTAATATGTCGCCTGTAGGGCGTCCAGCTTTCGCTTCCGTAAAGAAGCGTTGGGAGGACCACTGCCTTGTAAACAGCTGTCTTGGTCTTCAGATTGAGGTCGTGATTTTGGAACACTCTATCCTTTAGCTTCCAGAATGCCCGTGATGCCGAATTGATACGGTTGTGTATTTCCGTGTCAAGATTAGCCCTAGTATTTATGAAGCTTCCCAAGTATTTGAACTGCTCGACCTGTTCTAGAGTTTCATTCTCCAGGCTGATATCTGTTGGAAGGCTTTCTGGCGGACTAACCAGAATTTTGGTTTTGTCGATATTGAGTCTTAGGCCTAAAGCTTCGTATATATGTGGTGTCCAACATTATCTGTAGATCCTCCGAGCTGCTAGCGATAAGTGAACAGTCGTCTGAATATTGAAGTTCAGTGATAAACTTGGTACTGGTTTTTGCTCTGAGGCGCTTCAGGTTAAACAGGCCACCATCAAATCTGAATCTTATCCCAACACCTCTTACAGGCATACTCATGTCAGCAATCATCGATACAGCTATGGCGAAAATATTGAACAGTAAAGGCGCTAATACGCAGCCTTGTTTTATTCCAGAGTTGGTTGAGAAATGGTCGGTTGTAGAACCATTATGCTGTATTCTAGCGGTGTTGTTGGTGTGGAGGCTTTCACACACTGCTAAGAATTTTTCGGGTACTCCAAGACGTGCCATGATTTTCCATAGCGCTCTCCGATTCACCGAATCGAACGCCTTACTTAGATCGATGTAGGCTGTTTAGACCCTTGATTGTTGTTCACGGGCCTTCTCTTGCAGCTGTCGCAGTGTGAAAATTAGGTCCACCGTACCTCGATTTGGTCTGAAACCGCACTGGGATTCAGGCAATAGCTTCTCCAAGAGTGGAACCAGACGATTAGCCATAATCTTCGAGAGAATTTTACCGGCCACACTAAGCAACGATATGCCCCTGTAGTTGTTGCAATTCGACGTATCGCCTTTGTTCTTATAGAGGTTGATAACTAAAGCGTCTCTGAAGTCTTGTGGCACATCTCCCTGTTCCCAGATCTTGCGGAATAGTGTTAGGAGACTATTGACAATGTCTTCATCCAAGGCCTTGAATATCTCCGCTGGAATGCCGTCTAGACCAGGTGACTTATCATTTTTCATATTTTTAATCGCACTTATGATTTCCGACATTGAGATTTCGTCATCAAGCGATGTAATCGGACTATACGAGGGGAGCAGGTCTAAAATGGACAAATCCGAGTCGTTATTTTGATTCAAGACCTGTGAGTAATGCTCCTTCCATCTTTCGAGAATTTTTCTGTCATCAGTTAGAATAGCTCCATTAGTATCTCTTATAGGAAAGTTAGCTTTTCTGCTTGGACCATAAACAGTTTTAATAGCTTCGAAAAAATGCCTGTAATCATGGTTATCGGCGTAAGCTTGTATTTCCCTAGCTTTGTCTTTCCACCAGCTGTCCTTGATTTTTCTTATTTCTTGACGGACCTCGCGTTTTATGTTATTAAAACATTTTTGGGCTGCAACATCGCCAGGTTTGTTGATTGCTGTTTTCATCGCTTTGTGTTTTGCCTCCAGAAGGGGTGCGATATGAGTTTCTTCCTCGGCGAACCAGTCTGGGGATTTTCGGGAGCGTTCTGTGCCCAGTATTTCTTTCGCTGAATTTGTAAGAGATGGTTTGAAGCGAAGCCAATGACTCTCAATGTCGTCGTCATAATCCGGTGGTGTTAGGCTATCTTTGACGGCAGCTGTGAAGCTTTCCTTTGTAGAAGGGTTATGTAGTTTGGAGATTTGAAGGCTCTCTCTTAGTAACTTTGGCCTGTGTTGGTATTTTGGGAGCATTGAGATCTTCATTCTCGAGATTACCAGCCTATGATCAGTCCAGCACTCCAGATCTGCTCTGGGTTTAGTGACCAACACCTCTTTGAGATCTTTTCTTCTCACGATCACATAGTCGAGAGTATGCCAATGCCCTGAGCGCGGGTGGCGCCAGGTCCCCCTTGAATTGGGTCTCGTAATAAAGAAGGTGTTCGTTATACAAAGGTTGTGTTCTGCACAAAGAGCCAGCAGACGTTCTCCGTTCGAATTAATGCTATCTGTGCCGTGTTTCCCTATTATTCCCGGCCATAGTTCTTTGTCTTGACATCTGCCCACTCTGGCGTTGAAGTCTCCAAGTAGGATAATACGTTCCCGTTTTGTGATTTTACTTAATGTAGCAACGAGTGATTCGTGGAAAGTGTCCTTTGAGTTGTCAGAGGAGTTCAAAGTGGGTGCGTATACTGCAATGATGTTCACAAACGTGTTGTTTGCTGCAGGAAAGCGTCGAGTCATTAAACGTTCCGAGATGCCAACTGGATTTTTGGTTAGTTTGGCGGCCAGGTCGTTTCTAATGGCAAAACCTACACCATGTTGTCTGATTTGGCCTTCTGGCAAGCCCTTCCAGAAAAAAGTATAAGCATGTTCTACCAAGCTACCTTCGCCCGAGAAGCGTGTCTCGCTTAAGGCAACTATTGCAATGGATGTTCGTTGCAGTTCCTTATCGATTAGGGCAGTACGCCTCTCTGGTCGGTCGGCCTTGGGGTTGTCTAGCAAGGTTCTGACGTTTCATGCTGCAAAAGCTATGTGCTTTTCATTGGTTGTTGTACGATGATTCACTCGCTCAGGCACCCTCCCCCGAAGATCCGAATGGGAGGGTATTTTACCTCCGGATACAAATTTTGTCCTGTTCGACTGATCCATCTTTTTGTAGGAGCTGCGTTAGAAGGTGTTTTAAAGCTGCACTGGTAACGCTGTCAGTGCACCTTTGGTTGCGGTTGCGACTAGATTATCTTGTGGCACAGGTAACCTGAGACGACAAGGTCTGAGACGTAACTTAAGCAACGCAGAAATCCATTTCCTGCTCAAGCCAATATTTAGGCTAGGTGATTGTGGGAAACAGAGATATACCGCTCATGTTCGGTCGCCAGAGCCTCGTTCGTAAGAACAGGGTGCATTGCGAGAAGGTGAGGTTGGCATTTGAGAGGAGAGGCCATAAAACGCATCCTTCCCCTTACATCCCCTCCACTATTGGAGAAGCTATTTCCTGAATCCCAGTGCGGCTTTCGACCAAATCGAGGTACGGTGGACCTAATTTTCACACTGCGACAGCTCCAAGAGAAAGCCCGTGAACAACAATCAAGGATCTATACAGCCTACATCGATGTAAGTAAGGCGTTCGATTCGGTGAATCGGAGAGCGCCATGGAAAATCATGGCACGTCTTGGAGTACCCGAAAAATTCTTAGCAGTGTGTGAGAGCCTTCATACCAACAACACCGCTAGAATACAGCATGATGGTTCTACAACCGACCATTTCTCAACCAACTATGGAATAAAACAAGGCTGCGTATTAGCGCCTTTACTGTTCAATATTTTCGCCATAGCTGTGTCGATGATTGCTGACATGAGTATGCCTGTAAGAGGTGTTGGGATAAGATTCAGATTTGATGGAGGCCTGTTTAGCCTGAAGCGCCTCAGAGCAAAAACTAGTGCCAAGTTTGTTGTGTTCTGATGTAATCAACCGGACTTCGAAATGAGAACCACTCGTTTTACAACTCTATTTCTCATAAAATGAAACTTTGTAAAGGTGTTTTTCCACTTTTGCTACCATACTCGAACTGAACTAATTACATTTATAATATCGGCTTGCGCCGGATCCGTATCCCTCCTACGCGCTGCGCACATAAATGCGTATAGAAATAGTCTTGAAAATATAAAATATAACAATTCCTTCCCCTTTAAGTTTACAAAGGTTCCATACCTAACCTTGATGGTGCTTTTCGTATGCGTGTGGACCTCCTTAGGGTACAAGGATCATCTGGAGCAGACAACTGTTTTGTTATTTCAGTTTGAGGAGCTTTAGTTATGTTCAATGTCTGTTCAGAATCCTTATTCTCCTCAGTATTTTCCCTACAGGAATTTTCTAAATTTATCTCAGAATTTTGAGCTGATTCTGTTGAAATCAAAACGGGATCCAGAGTAGGATTAGATGGTGTATGGCTAATCGTTAATGGTGTTTCTTGACCTATTGAACGTATCTGGTCAACATGCCGTTTCCTCGGCCGTTTCCGAATTCGTGAATCATCTAGTCGAACTAAATAAGTTAAATTACCTAGGACTCTTTCAATGACACCGAACTCCTATTTATGAGAGTGTAAATATTCTCTAGTCATAACTCTCCCCCCCTCCTTAAATTTTCTCTGACAACCATTGTCTGTGTTAATTGATTATGAAATATTTCCCGGTGGTAATAATGAATCCTGTTTAGTTCTTATATTTCTACCGAACATTAGGGTGGAGGGACTTACGCCAGTTATAGAATGAGGCAATTTTCTGTAGTTCATTAGAAATTTTGATAAGTTTTTCTCAATGTCATTTTCAGTGTGTCCTAATGTTTTTATCACATTTTTGAAAGATTGCACATATCTTTCTGCAAGTCCATTGGTTGCAGGATGATATGGTGGCGATAATTTATGGAAAATGTTGTTTTCCTTCAAAAAATGTTGGAATTGGAAAGACGTAAATGTGGGTGCATTATCAATTACTATGACCGATGGTAAACCGAAGGTACCAAATATTTTTCTCAGTAAAGGAATTAAAGTCTGTACTGTCATATTTTTGAATAAGTGTATTTCTGGCCAACGACTATACGCAACCACTAGAATGAAGAAATAGTGGTTCATAAACGGTCCAGCGAAATCGATATGAACTCTTTCAAAAACAGTTTTAGCCTGTTCCCAAGGATGAAATGGATATTTGGGAGGGTTATTTTTGAATTTATTACATTCTAAACAATTTTTAACCTTCTGCTCAATATCTTCGGAAATTCCTGGCCACCAACAATAACTTCTGGCGATTTGCTTAGTTTTAATTATACCTGAATGTATAGCGTGCAGTTCATCCAAGACTTTTCTGCGTAACGTTTTAGGTATGACAACGGTTTGTCCTCTAAACAAACAATTTTGTTGTAATGAAAATTCTGTTTGATCTATGTTGAAACGATCTCGTTTATGTACTAGTTTCCCACGTCGCAATGCTTTTATCTGTTTTGAAAGACTTTTATCTCGCAATGTCTCTTTCTCGATTTCTTCGAAAGTAACCGGCAAATTTTGAATTTGAAATATTTCAAAAGAATCTGGTTCATCATAATATGCATTAGTATTAGTCGAATTCATAGGTAATTTAGAGATGCAATCCGGATTAGAATGGTCTTTCGTGTTTTTGTATTTAATATCGTATTGAAATGATTGTAGAAATAATGCATAATTTTGCATTCGTGTTGTGGTCAGAGTTGGGAGATGCTTGGATGGAGACAAAATCTGTATCAAAGGTTTATGATCAGTAAAGAGCGTGAAATGTCTACCATAGAGGTAGTAGAAGAATTTTTTAACACCGAAAATGATACTATAAGCTTCCTTGTCTATTTGTGAATACCTTTGTTGAACTGAAGATAAAACTTGTGAAGCAAATTGTATAGGCCTCTCTGTATCATCCGGATATATATGCGACAGCACAGCTCCGACAGCATAGGGACTAGCATCGGTAGCTAATATTAAAGGTAGTTGTGGATCAAAATGAGCAAGTACCCTATCTGACATGATTTCTTTTTTTACCGTATCAAAGGCTTTCTGACATTTTGCGTCCCATCTGAATACTACGCCGTCTTTTAGTAAATTGTATAACGGATATAATTTAGAGCTCCAATTTTTTAGAAATCTACCATAATAGTTTATTAAACCAGTTAAAGCTCTAACTTCTGTTTTATTTTTAATTATTTTTGCATTTTGAATAGCCTGAATTTTATTTAGTGCTTTATGTATTCCAGTCTCATCAATAACATAACCACAATATTCTATTTTGTCTTTCATGAATTCAGATTTATCATAATTAATTCGAATATTATGCTTAGCTAATCTAGACAAAACCTCCTCTAGACGTTCGTAATGAGTTTCGTCGTCTGGTGCCGTTATTTTGATATCATCTATGAATACAGATACTCCGGGTATGTCTTTAAGTATGTTTTCTATTTCTCTTTGCCAAATGGCTGGGGCGCTAGCAACTCCATACCATAAACGAGTACATTGATAAAGACCTTTATGCGTACTTAATGTCAAAAGTTTCTGATCTTCCGGATGAACTTCCATTTGTAAGTAAGCTTGCTGTAAATCTAATTTTGTAAATTTATCTCCCCCTGACATTGTTGCAAATAATTCTTCTATAGAAGGTAACGGGTGTTCGTCAATAATTAAATTAGGGTTCAGAGTTATAATAATAATAATAATAATAATAATAATAATAAGCCATTTATTTCCTACAGGAAGAACCCAATTACAGGAAATGAATAAAAATTGAACATTAAAGCAATATGAACTGAACCCAGAAAAAAAAAAAAAACTCACAACCGATCATTACACCACTCGATGGTAACAAAGGAAACTCAGTCTACTGTTCACACTCCAAACTGCATAAAAGTACTTCAATAATACATGGTAAAGTGTCAAAATTAATATCACAAACCGCAGAGATCGTATTGAAGGTCCGGCACATAAACTCAATCGGAGATTGCAGGAGAAGATTGGTCCTGGGAGTACGCAAGTAAAAAAGTTCCTGTGATCTCGAATTCTGCCTTCTCACTATGAAGTTGACCATAGCTAGTAACGATGGACAATCCGTTATGTCATTCACTACATTGTACAAAAATTTCACCGCCAGTACTTTTCGTCTAACTTCCAAAGAGGAGACTCCAAATCTATTCAAAAGCAAGCCATACTCTGAACCTCTCACTGGGTAGACACCATCCTCCCTCCAAACAAGGTACTTCAGGAAACGCTTCTGAATTGATTCAATGCGCTGTCTGTGACAATTGTAGATGGGATTCCAAGCTACAGAGCCATAGTCCAACCTGCTTCTTATTAATGCATTGAAAAGGCACAAAAAGGTTGATGTGTGAGTAAAATATCTGCAGTTGCGTATTATGAAACCATAAACCTTCGAGACAGAAAGCACTAACTGATCAACGTGCGGGATGAAAGTGAGTCTACTATCAAAGATCACACCCAAATCCCTAACCTCAGATACTCTCGCCAACAAATTACCGCACACTGTGTAGGGGAACACAACAGGTTGCCTACTCCTCGTGAAAGACATGACGCTACATTTAGAAATATTTAGGCTGAGCTTGTTAACAACACACCAATGATACAACCGCTCTAAATCCTCCTGAAGCCCCTCGCAATCACCTGAACTCATTATCCTGCGGAAAATTTTCAAATCATCGGCAAAGACCAGCTTTGCACTCTCTATTACATCGATGATATCATTTAAAAACAATATGAATAAGAGAGGGCCCAGATTAGATCCCTGAGGTATACCGGATGTAGCAGCATACTCTTCTGAACGGAAGCCTTCGATCTGAACATATTGCCGACGATTGAACAGGTAAGATGCGATCACTGCCAGCAATGTATGTGAAAAGCCGAACTTACATCTGAGTTTTTCAATAAGGATTTCATGACAGATCTTATCAAAAGCCTTCTGGAAATCGGCAAACATAACATCCACTTGATGACCCTCATCCAGGCTACGAGTCAAAAACTCGGTAAAGCAAACGAGGTTACTGATGCATGACCTCCCACCCATAAAGCCGTGCTGCTCAATATTGATCAGGTGTTTCACAACTGGGTAGATCTCGCTATATAAAACAATCTCGAAAATTTTCGAGAAGTTGCACAACAGAGATATAGGCCTATAATTCCCAATCTGTGATCGATCTCCTTTCTTCAACACAGGCACAACCTTAGCGAGCTTCCACATATCTGGGTATATTCCAGTATTTAATATTAAGTTAAAAATATGGCGTAAGGGTGTCAACAGCGCAGCGATACAATCTCTTACCAAATAGCTTGGCACACCATCTGGCCCAGCCGTTGCTTTGTCGCCCAACCTCTTCGCAGCCCTGAGAATCTGAGCATCCGTGATTGAATCGACTGAAACCTGTAATCGAGTTACTTTGAAATCTCAGCATATTCCATTTGCTTTAACAACCGGAACTATTGGTGTAGCCCATTCTGATTGATTTACTTTGACTAAAATATTCTCTTTTTCTAACCTACTCAATTCTTCTTCAACTTCATCTTGCAAAGCATACGGAATTTTCCTAGCTTTAACAAAAACTGGCTTCGCGTTAACCTTCAACCTTAAGCGAGCTTTGAGATTGAGTATTTTACCCATAGAATTATCTGAAAGAACTGGGTATTTATGTAAAATATTTTGTAGATTCTGTTCATGACCAATTTTATTTAAATTTTCGAGTTTTATGTTTAGTTGACGTATCCACTCCCGACCTAAAATAGGCAATCTATCTGTATTGACAATGTAGACATTCAAATGTTTTAGTTTGCCCTCGTATACGCATTTCACCCTTGAAAAGCCAACAACATCCAAAACTCTCTTGCAATATGTAACCAATTTCAGATCTGTCTTATGGATTTCTAATTCGGAAATGACTTTTTAAACAATGCATGACTCATTATTGTGACAGCAGCTCCACTGTCCAGTTCAAAATTAATTAATTTATCCTCAATTTTGATTTTTACCATGTATTTATCTCTGTAACTTACATGTTATGATTGTACCGCAAATTTCCTCAATTTGATTGGTATGCTCAGCTTTTCTGGAGCTTTGTCTGCCTTTGAAACATACCTTTGCCAGATGACCCTTGACTTTACATTTCGAACAGATAGAAGAAATGTATTTACATGTATTTGCAAAGTGAGAAGGAGAGCCACATCTGTAACAATGAGAAGATTTATCAGAATTTTTATCATTAGAAGAAGGCTTTGAAGAAGCCTTGATTTTCAAAGGTCGATCACCCATTTGTTTTCCACATTTAACACTATTCACAGAAGAACTGGTCACGTTATTCCGATGAAGTTGTGCTGCATCCCTGGCAGAAGTTTCCATGCTGATCGCTACCCCTCTCGATTGCCAAATCCTTAATCTCCAATAGCCTGCTCTAAATATTTCGGGTTCGTAGACCAAAAACAAATTGGTTCCTAAGGGCTTTCTTCAAGTATATATATATATATATATATATATATATATATATATATATATATATATATATATATATATATATATATATAGTTATAAAGTGTTAATACCACCTCCAAAATAGTAACTCGTTTAACGCTCTCACCTCATATATATCGATGTCACCTCCGATTTCGGAGGTGACATCGTTTTGCCTTGTTTTTAAGCTTGTTAGATTCAGGAGGCTTCAGGGATCAACATATCAAAAAATCGTTTTGAGGTCACAACGCACCCCGTTTATGTACTGAACAATCTTTTAGTTCGAGTGTATATCACTGGCGCTAGTGTGCCGAGCTGTATATAGAAGAATTGCTCTGCGGGACTCTTTGCTGGTTAGCACCTCCGAAAATGGCAACGTTGTACCGTACAAGCAGATGTAGACAGGCGGAATATCAGTATACGGAGGAATTAAGTAAATAGAGGCGCAGCGCGCTATCTCCTCCATAATTGCAATCCAGGCGGCATATCTCAACAATTGTTATCGCATTCTTTTGTAGGGGAAAGAATCACGTGAAAGAAAACCAATCTTAGCTCTCTCGAATGGGATTATGACTGTATACATTTCATCGTGTGTATCTATGCATCCGTTGAACTTCTTTCATCTCAAGCTAACACCATAATTCTGAATTTGGCGATTTAATTACTTACTTGAAAACAAATCGATTTGAATCTCGTACATAATAGTGATTCTTTTTATGAAAATGATCTATATAGATAATACCACTCATTAGAATAACGAATAAATCAGTAATGTTCTTAGAACATAGAATAACAGGAAGGAGCTTTTCTACGTACACCTAGAGGTAAAATATATCTATATATACTATGAAGAACTTTCTTTCAGCTCGAACTTTCGATATTCATTTATATCAACATCGATAGCACTACAAAAAGTGTATCACTCACAAGAGCGTAATGCTCTATGTAGGGAAACGGCTTAAATGGATGATACCAGATAGGTTTTTGTTAAGAATGTACAACTACCTGCAAGATAACACAACAGGAGAAAAATTATTCATTGTTTCAAACACTTGTTAAAATACATATTGGGCTAAAAACCCTGAATCTACGCCAACACGAATCACGAATTTGTACAATTGGAGATATTTCAAGCTATTCCGTCTCTGGTTTCTGCATGATTTTATCGGGCCAAATGTTGCCTTGTTTCGGCCGGTTTGATAACCACTGATAGGAAATATTGACGAATTTTCAATGAAGTGTGAGAAATTTTTGAATTTCTTTTTCCTATTTTCTAATGAATAACCACTGATATATCTATGGGAGATGATTCCCCAACATGAGGGTTCCTCAAACAACTGAAGAACAGAAGAATCTTCACTTGGAAGGCCGAACCTAGTCGAAAGACCTTCATGGTCATAAGCAAGATTTGGAATACTATTAATTCCACTACTGGGTAAACTGAGCTTACCTTCACCCACCTGAAGATGTTATTGTGTCGTGGTTCAAAACTAATTTTGTCAAATCGTATTATCTATTTTGAGTTCAATTGTGGATCTTCATCCAGTATCAGTCACATCAATTCAATATATCTCTATAATTCTGAATTTGGCGAAATAATTCATTACCTACCTGAAATAAAACCATAATAATATTGATTCTTTCTATGAAAATTATTTATATAGATAATACTTCCTATTAGAATAACGAATAATCAGAAATGTTACATTGCATATAAAAAAATGAGCTGTTCAGAGAAAGGAGAATACTTTTTGGAAAAGAATATTCAGAAGTACAGGCCGATCCTAAGGCGTGCCGAATTCCTTATGTGCCGCTCCGCCCGCTCCAAAGACAAAAAATATACTTTTTTTTACATATATACGGTGTCCCAGATAAGATGAAAAACATTTTAATGTGAGATAGAGAACACCTCGAGGATTACGAAGAACCCCCACATGTAGTATCTAAGAGTTCTAGATTCTGATTTACAGGGTGTTTTTCAAATTTAAATGGAAATTGAAACCACTCTATCTCCTGAACGGAGATATTCATCCGAAATTTGATATGAAGATAGCTTCTATGAGGTTCCAGAAACAGATTTTTCGTCTTGATAGCGACAATAATTTTTTCTATCGTGTCGATATTCAACATCCTATTGATCTCATAACGAAGTGAATTTTGAATTTTTATGGATTTAATCAATTGAATTACTATTGAATGTTAATTTTAGTTTTCATTTGATCGACTACTTAGATCAGTTTTCTGAAGAGTAACTCGAGGATGGTTCTTCAACAATTATTTATTTTTAAGTAATTTAATTGGTAAAAATAAAATATAAAGTGATCGTTTTCATCCCATGATGAAGTGAATTTTATATCTTAATGAATTGCATTAAAGAATTAATTGTTCCTACATCTTTGGTTGCAGAGATGATTTTATTTGATGTTATTTTATAGAACGCACCGCACCTTTGATTTTTTTTTGTATTGGATCAAATGAAAATTGGAATAAACAATCAATAATGTATATTTAATTGATTAAATTCGTAAAGATTCAAAATTCATTTCGGTATGAGAAGAATAGAATGTTAAATATCAACACGAGAAAAAACTTATTGTCACTATCAAGAAATTGAATAAATAAATTTTATAGTTTACGCAGATATCGAGAAATCATGAAATTCATTGGGTGATTTCGCGAAATTTTAACGACAACGACTGTCCAAATTTACTGTCCTGCAAATAGAATGATATTGATTGCAGTTTTCTGGAACCTCATGGAAACTATCTCCATTCCAAATTTCGGATGAATAGGCGATTCCGTTCAGGAGATAGAGTTGTTTTAATTTCCACTCCACTCAAACTTCAAAAACACCCTGTAAATGAGAATCTATAATCTCCCATTTGGATGATGATGTCCCTGCCCTCCGACATCTTCTCTACAGATTTTTATGTTATCTAATCTACACAATAAAAATGCAATTTACATTTTTAAGTACACGCATGCAGTAACTGTAGGAAGCATCATAATTGAACCCTAGCCGTTTTTGTTTTTACGACCACGCGATTCTATTTCAAAATCTGGTAATTTTTACAAACCCTAGACATTCCTATCTCGAGTCCCTATCGATAACGATAATTGCTCTCAGATGGTGGTTTGTTCGATCTTTACATCACGTTCTTCTGAAGCAAGCATTCTTTTGTTTTTCTTTTTTTCGGTGAAAGGGAACAAGGAATATTCGATTTGACAAGATTGAAAAATTCAGTTTCATTTAATATTTTTCGTCGTCTCATTCAAAATTTGGATAATTGGAGTTAGAAAGTAATACTCAATAATTAACACTGACTGACAAATGAAGGTGGCTGTCTGAGGCCATCCCTTTTATTTGGGCGACCGCGTGCCGGACAAGCGCTGCATACCTGCTAGGATCGGCACTACCGTAATAGATAGTGATGAATATTCAATGAGAATAAGCGATTCCGAACATTTTCAGATTAATTCAAATTATTTCAGAATTGAGAGAAAAAATGCGATAAATTTTACAATATAAAAGAAATGAACGTCGGCTGAACCCAATGTTGGACCATTGTGTATTATTTCAAATGGAACGCTCTACATATTTTTCTTGAATCGGATTGCTAAATGATTTTGAGGAATCCTTTGCTCAGAAGCATCTATTTTATTATAGATTATGTTTAAATATTGGATTTTCCCGAAAATTTGAAGAACTTGTACCATCTCTCTGGTTTGAATTTTTTAGTGATGTATCATAAAGAAAATTACCAATTATATCGAAACAAGTGAGATTTTATGAAGAATTATTCAAAACAGATTTCATTTTTCGATAGATCATAAAGGATGTAAGGGAAAAATTAAACAAAATTGAAGTCTTTAGAAGGCCTCGAGTCAACATATTTTGAAATTGCAACCATGTTTTTGTCAAGACATGATGAATCTACAAAATGAAGTTAATAATATAAATACATACTCGGATACATATGATTGATATACAGATGATTGGTTGGTAAATTCCCAAAAGCTATGATGAACAGCGGACACTATGATGGAGGCATGATGAAAGGAGAAAGACAAAAGTTAATTTAAGTATTTTCGCATGCTGTTTTATTATTCAAAATAAATGATTCTTATAATCAACAAATCAGGTGCAATTGACATTTTTGTTTTGGTCTTCGAAACTAAACTTCTACTATCCAAAATAAGTAGGTACATAGATAAAATATATCTATATACAGGATATCTGTGAACAAATGCGAAGAACTAAGGGAGATGATTCCTTAATGAAAATAAGCGGGGGTAGTTCCTATAAATTTTTTTCCAAATCGACAGCCCTTCTAAAATACAGCCTTTGGAAGGCGATGACGAGTTCACAGGTTTTAATTTTTTTTACAGAAGCACTGAGTAGATTGTTACCAGTTTCAACTTCGGCAAGCTCGTAGTTTAGGCGGTAAATTGCTATCGATTTTTTCAATGTGTCTCTCCCTTAAATTCAAAAATTTCTGTGAAAATGTTGAAATTTGAGTTTTTATGCTATTGTAATAGAAGTATACGAAACTAGCAGGTCGGGGGGATCCAAGATTTCGGGCCGATTCACCTTAAAAAAACATAATAAAATGAATTTCGTGAATAACTACCGAGGAGAATCCACTATTCTCCACTATAAAAAATTAGTATTATTCCAATAATATACCGACTTAATGAATGCTACGTTGCTATTACTATAAGGCCCGGTTGATCACTTCAGGATTAGGCCGAGATTTAAGATGATCCTAGATTGATCTGACAGAACTGAACTGAAATGTCAAAATCAATCTAGGACAAACTTTAATCCCGAACTGAACAACTGCTATACATGTAGAGTTTCGGATTTTGCGAGAATCTACTACTTTTTCTTCAAAACAACAACTACGCTGAAGGAAATGTGATTGACTGTTAGCGACACGGAATATCAACCATCTGAATTCTGTAGTCCATACAAATTTTTTTGAACTCTCATCATACTAATATAGCAGTCTGATACTGAAATCCGTCATTTGACAAAATGAGTTGTCAGTCATAGACTGACCAACATTTTCGAAAGCTATTGATCTATTAATTAAATCGTTCTATAATTGGTCTTAAATTGACAGTCGTATTGTGAACAACGATATGCAGCGGATTATCTAAACACGAAATAAATTCTGAAATGTTTCGGATCATGAGGTTAATTGAATAAGTATCTTGTTCGTATCATTTGTTGAATTTCATTATTCTAAATATTCTTCAATGAATGAAAATATAATATCAACACACATAATTGATTTATTCGTCATCAAATAATTAAATAAATCGTTTCTCGAAAAGTTTCGAGTCTTGAGGCAAATATAATATTGAATTATTTACATCGTTATTTGTCGAACTTCAAAGTTCTGAATGAATTAAAATCTAAACTTGACAATATACGAGACAGTTTTCGCAAGAGTTTCAATGAAATCTGAAAATTTTCATCATTCTAGAGCATTCTGGACATCAATAATTCTCGAATCGTCCATGGCATAAATTCAATTTTATCCAATATAACACGCAAAACGAAATGTTACTCGAACTCATCTTGAGCAATTCGTTCCTAAAAAGCTCGAATCAGGTAGAGAAGTTTGAACCCTTCGTATCAGCATTAACACGTGTTTTGCAGTAAACAGATGCCGATTTCATTTTCAACGGGCAATGTAACCAGGGTCGGGGGGATGAACCAGAGTCTCTGGATGAACGTTTCTCACAACAAGAAGAATTTGAATTTTCATATGAGGGTGAGGCATTTGTTTCAAAATTTTCAGAGTACAAGGAGTATACAGGGTGTTTCACGAGTAAACAGACAAATGAAAACCGTGAATTGAGGGCATTGCGCGGAGTTCAAAATCACCCCATATACAGGGTGTCCCAAAACTAGTGAATCAAACGTCACACCACGATAGAGTAAACCAAATATTATCGAATGACACCAACATTAGTTCAACGAAAACGTACCGTTTCCAAAATAATCAGAATTTTATTAAAACACCTAAAGTTCCCGATTTTCGAACTATTTTTCTTAATAACAGGGCCAGTTTGTGAAGAAGGATATCGATTCTAAATTATATTGAATTAAGATTATTGTTTTATCTCCCCTAATTGAAATTATTTTAAGTAGTTAATCGATAACTGTAATAAATAGGAATATTGAAGAGATATATATGCTGGTAGAATATTGGGCTAGGAAATTCTTTCTCGGGCTCTCAACGTTCAAGATAATTGAAAATAAATGTTTCGATGACAAGCGTATGAATGATATTTTTCCAGTAAGAAGATAAGTATCGAAGAAGTAGAGTTTCATGTCGGACTTGAGGCTGATTTTAAGTTAAAAGGAAAACGGTTTAGTTTAGATAATAACTCGCCCATAAGAGCTTATATATCAATTCAATATTCGAAGATAATTGATTCGGCGTTGTAAGAATTAGCAGGCTCTTGAGTTTTAACCGGCTAATTCAATTAGTTCAGAAAAATGCAAGGTTAGCGCGTCGTAGAATAATTCTGGATACACCCACGAGAGGTGGAGAGGAAATTTGGGTTTTTGGTCTAAGAAGGGGAATGATAAAAAGGAACCAAAATAGGGAAGGGAGTCAGTGGGAAGTTGGTCGAAGAAAATATACGTCGGGAAGACGGAAGTAGAATCCGGGATTCTAATAGAGTAGATTTGGAAGTCCGAAAGTAAGTTCGGCAGTCCGAGAAATTTAGAAGTATTTTTTTTTCGGAGTTAGGTCTCAAAAAGGGAGACGGGTACAAGCTATTCGGGGAATAGTGTAAGAGATTTAGTACCGTGGTTAAAGTCAGTCAGGGCGTAATAATTGCTTTTATTTGTGATATAGATCGGATATAGGATTTTAGGAATTTTGGATAGAGTCGAAACGAATAGCGTTAATCGTTGACGACGGAACAGTGCGGGAAGTGCGGTTGAGTGTAAAGAATTCGCCGTACTGTGCGTGGAAAGTCTGGTGATCGAAAAGTTCACCAGCAACCCCAGGCGAACGACGGTCGCTGGTCGCAGAAAAAGGTAGAAGGTTCCAATTTTTGTTTGTCCAGAGTCCTGAAAGCTCCTCTAAAATTCATCTGATTTTTGATCATATTTTTATTGTTGTTGTGAAATTGAGAAAAGAGAATTTTTTAATCCAAGATTTTTATCGATGAAATTTTAATGATTATTGCTTTGCGCACTTTGCATGTGTGAAAGAAATTGAGATTTTTATTGTGGTCGTTATCGACCAAATACGTGCTTGTATTCAAATTTCTGCAATAGATTTATTCGTTAAATTTAACAGATTTTCATTTAAATTTTCTCCCCAGAAAATATGGAAAAACATCAAAGACCTGTCCTTCGCGCGACGGGCCGAATCCACCATTTTTGCCCTTAAGGGGGCCTTCAATTTTGTGTAGTTAACATCTTCATAGCACATTCGGGCGTCCCCTGGGCAACAGCTCCGGCTGGCTGATCCTTTCACTCCAGAAGCATCAAAGAACAGAAAATGCACTTGCCAAGGACCTTTTCAGGTCCAAAGATGACTATTATCTCTGTAAACATCGAGGGTATATCCGCAAGTAAGGAAGAGCTACTGCAGGACATATGCCAACAATACAACTGCGATGTCCTATGCATACAGGAGACCCACAGAGATGGTAACCAAAAGAGGCCCAGAATCCAGGGAATGCGGCTTGCTGCCGAGAGGCCCCATAGACAATACGGAAGCGCAATTTTTATTAAGCCTGACATGCTCGTCCAGTCCACCAATGTAGCCGACGAGAATGGAATCGAGATATTAACAGTAGAACTGAACAACTGCACCATTACCTCTGTGTACAAACCACCACGCACAGATATAAGGGCCAACGACTTCTGTCCACTCGATGCAGATAGGACGCACTTCGTAGTCGGGGACTTCAACAGCCACAGCAGCCTATGGGGATATCATGACGACGATAGAAATGGGGAAGCAGTGATCCAGTGGGCAGATGCAAGCAAACTAACCCTCTTGCACGATAATAAGCTGCCGGCCTCCTTCAATAGCGCCAGATGGCGGAGAGGATTTAACCCAGATCTGATGTTTGTGAGTGATCGGATAAACTCTCAATGCGTCAAGGGAGTATGCCCACCCATACCAAACACACAACACCGGCCAATAATGTGTCAAGTCATGGCCATAGCCCGACCTCATAACATCCCATTCAGACGCAGATATAACTTCCAAAAAGCCAACTGGACCAAATTCCAGAAACTGTTGGATTGCGCAGTAGATACACTTGCGCCTATGCCGAGCTCCTATGATATCTTTGTGGATACCGTAAAAAAATGTTCACGACTCTCCATACCCAGAGGCTGCAACACCAATTATATCCAAGGCCTAACAAGAGCGTCGAAAGACCAGTTACAAAACTACTTAACTCTTTTCGAAGCCGACCCCCTGGGAGAAGATACTTTAGAGGCGGGCAAACAACTGATCACCTCTATTTCCGAGGCCAAGACGGAGAACTGGATCAAACTGATGAAGGAGCTTGATATGAGCGTAAGTAGCCACAAAGCGTGGAGACTGTTAAAGCGCTTAAACAACGACCCAACTCAGTCAAGAGCCCATACCAACGTAACCGCAGATCAAATAGCCGCTCAGCTCGTGCAAAATGGCAAACCAGACCAAAAGCCCAACAGGAAAACAACCAATATCAAACGAATAGAAGGCGACGAAACGACCGAACTCTCCACCCCCTTCACAATGGAAGAGCTGAACTCCGCCATAAATAAATGTAAACCACGGAAGGCCGCGGGACCGGACGATGTCCTGACTGAGCAGGTCAAGCATTTCGGGCCGAAAGCAAAACAGTGGCTGTTAGACATGTTCAATGCCTGCTTACAACAGTGCAAGCTTCCTAACATCTGGCGAAAAGCCAAGATCATAGCTATCCTCAAGCCGGGCAAAGAAGCTAATAGCCCAAAGAACTACCGCCCGATCTCGCTGCTATGCCACACGTATAAAATCTTTGAAAGACTCATATACAACCGACTTTCTCCGGCCGTGGAACCAACCCTTATACCTGAACAGGCTGGATTTCGCCCCGAAAAAAGCTGTACGGCACAAGTGCTCAACCTAACCCAGAACATTGAGGATGGTTTCCAAAGAGGATACATAACGGGTGCCATTTTCGTCGACCTCACGGCGGCATATGACACCATCAACCTCCGACTCCTGATGCAGAAGATATACCACACAACGAAAGATATGAACCTTACAAACATTATCAGGAACATGCTTCAAAACCGGAGGTTCCTGGTGGAGTTCCAGGGAAAGCGGAGTAGGTGGAGGAACCAGAGAAACGGCCTGCCACAGGGAAGCGTGCTGGCACCACTACTCTTCAACATATATACCAACGACCAACCCCTCCCTGAAGGAACAAAGAGCTATATATATGCAGACGATAGGGCAACCACAGCACAAGGGAAAACATTCGAAGAGGTGGAACAACGATTGAGCGCGGCCCTAGTGGAGCTGGATACGTACTATAGAGATAACCAGCTGAAGCCAAATCCGACAAAAACGCAGGTATGCGCCTTTCATCTTAAGAACAAACACGCCGGTAGAAAACTACAGATCGAATGGAAGGGAGTACCATTGGAGCACTGCCCTAACCCTAAATACCTAGGCGTAACACTGGACAGAGCCTTAACATTCAAGCGCCACTGCCTCAACACCAAACTCAAAGTTTGCGGAAGAAACAATATAGTCCGCAAGCTGACAAGCTCTAATTGGGGAGCCCAACCCAGAGTTCTCAAAACCTCAGCACTCGCCCTCTGTTACTCCGCCGGCGAGTACGCATGCCCGGTTTGGTATAGCTCAGCGCACGCAAAACAAGTTGATGTCGCCCTCAACGAGACAAACAGAATCATCACCGGATGCTTGAAGCCAACACCCCTGAACAAGATCCACCACCTAGCTGGCATCGCTCCCCCTGCCATCCGTAGGGAAGCAGCTGCACTCAAAGAACGATTCAAAGCAGCAGAATCTGAACGCCACCCCCTACACAGTGTCCAACCGGCCCCTCAGCGACTAAAATCAAGGCGAAGCTTCCTGAGATCGACAGAAGATCACGAGGAACCTAAAACCAGAGTAGACCTTTGGGGGAAGACCTCAAACCAACATTGGATGAAGCCGAGTGAAGAACTGGCACCGGGAGGCAGTGAAAACTGGGAGATCTGGAAGGCGCTAAACAGACTGCGGACGGACACGGCGAGATCGAGAGATACCCTAAATAAGTGGGGCTACCCTGTGGACTCCAGACTGTGCGATTGTGGAGAACTGCAAACCACGCAACATATGTACACTTGCCCACTGTGCCCTGCTAGATGTACCATAGAGGACCTTGTGGCAGCGAAGCCGAACGCAATTGACGTCGCCCGATTCTGGGCAAAAAATGTTTAGCCCTACTATACTTTATTACTGTACTTATTATATGACTATGCTTATTATGTTACAATACTTATTATATATGATGCTTCTGACACGAATAAATAAATAAATCTTAAAAATAATCACCCCTTGTTCAGTGGAAAGCCGCTCTTCCATTGATTCCAGGTAAGGGGTGTTTTATTTCATAACCATAACCTAAGTCTCGACCTAACCCAGGTAGAAATTTTAGTCTTCAAGACGTCTTTGGTTGGTCATGTTCGGACGTATGGAGACCAACTTGGTGACGTCAGTGAAACCTTATGGTGACGTTAATATGTCACAGCTTGAAGACGTCTTACGGTGACGTCTTGAAGACGAATTTGGAAGACGATTATTCGGTACTTTTACGTCTTGCGTACGTCTTTCTTACGTACTGAGGACGTCAGTATTTTTCAGAAAATTTTAGAATTTCATGGATAAAAATGAAACTAACATTGTTTTTTTTCTTCCCCCTGGCCTTGTGTTCGAGCATATCAGCATACATTATTTGAAATCCTAGGTACAAGACACCCACAAACATCTATGATATCTGCGGGATTCGAACCTGCTACCTCCGGCATCCTAGCCGAGTGCGCTGCCGTTACGGCCGTCGAGGCTGTGTAAGATGTTGGTATTATTGGTATTGAGTATCATGAAAAAGTGTGTCAGAAAAAGTTATTTTCAAGACTATGTACTAACGGAAATGAAGCAAAAGATCAATTATCAATGCGTTGACACATGCATTTACATAGGATAAATGGAACAGGATAGCTAGTCATATTTTTTTCAGGCTTTTGACTGCAAATAATTTCATTTTCCTTGAATCTAAAGGATATGAATATAGCGATTTATAATTTAACGGACGTTATCCTCCGTTTCATATCTACATATCTATATTCAAACTGTCCGATATATATATATCGATCCTTGAAAAAATTATAAGTCTAAAGTTTCAGAGTGGTCTAAGAATAACGTTATTCAGACGTCTTTTGTGTGACGTCTTACTAGCCCACTTGAATTGACGTCTTGGAGACGTTATTGTACGTCCGAGTGACGTCGAAGACCAATAAAGACCTAATGAAGACGTCTTCGACACAACACCCTTCTACCTGGGAAGTTGATGTTAATTGAAACAATTGTTTTTTCTACATGATTTTCAATACTCAGATTAAACAGGGGTGATAATATGGGGTAAAAACGCTATCCTTAATCACAAATTTGCCTTGTGATTGAAAAACTAGTTCGAAAATCGGCAACGTTAGGTTAGGTTTTCTCAGAAACCGTACATTTTCGCTCAACTAATGTTGGTGTCATTCGATAGTATTTGATCTACTCTATCGTGGTGTGACGTTTGTTTCAATAGTTTTGGGGCACCCTATATATAGGTTTCTTCAGTGTTTTTTGAAATTTCTCGAATTTCCGTTCGGCTATAAGTCCTGAAATTCTCTATCAAGTCGACTGAAAATTTATATTTAGCCTTGAGTTGTTAATTTCATTGAAACAGAGCATTTAAATTCGACAAAAATCAGGACCGGGCTCAGTGAGGCTTTACTTAACTTCAAACTCATAAAAACAACGTGTATGTAGTTTTTTAATCATAATTTAAACTTTTTTGTTATCTGCATTATTATTGTCTCAAAATGAATTGATTTTTGGGTTGCGCCACCTGTTGATCATGTTTTAGAAGTAATTGTTTTGGTCAGACGCCTTCAAGGAATAGAGCACTTCATGAAAAATAGAAATTCTTAATTGATTTTTTTTTCAAAGAAATGAAATGAATGTGTTCAACAATTATACCATATTCGGTCTTCAAAATAGTCATTCACAATGATAAAATGTTTCAAAATTGATAATGCACAAATATGGATGGAAAAACTACGCTATCTTCAAACTAAATATTAAAACTTGATCTTCAGAATTAATCTATTTTTCTTTGGACAACTAGTTGTGTGAATGAAAACAAAGAAAGAAATCGCGGGGTGTCAGATCTGGAGATCTAGCAGTCCAATGTTGGGGTCCTACCCTTCTAATGAAATGACCTGAAATACTGATAAATACTTTTGCTAGTGCATGAATATCATCAATGTTTCAATAACAAATTGTAATAAGACCAGACCAATCCATAGATTTCCATAGATCCAATAATGAATATAACGGAATAAGTGAAGAACTCGAAAGTGCATTTATCATACTTATTCGAAGTGCCAATCATTACCTTCACTAAAAGACCAAATGAGGTGAAAATCAATTCGGAAAATTACTTCAGGTCCACGTTGTCCATAAAAAGCGATTCATTCGGAAGATATCAAGTTATAATTATTATTTTCATGATAGCGTAGTTTTTTATTGCTATTTTTGTTCATTATCAATAATAAAGCTTATTATCACTGTGAATGATTTATCTGAATAACCAGATATGCTAAAATATCAAAAACGAAAAAATTCAGTTGAACATTTCCAATTCCATTTTTAGATTTCCACATCTGATTGGCGATCATATTCATACCATTAATTATTGTGAAGTAAAAGTCAATATGCAGCGCTGTTTTTTCTAGTGGCATTTCACCACCAAATAATTATTCATTAAAAATTATCCACTTATAAAGCATACCAAAATTTCATTGATTTTGAGAAAATCTATGCAGATACCTGGAAAATTCAAAATTATTACGAAAAAAACTACAAACAGAGTGTTTTGCATGAGTTTAAGTTTGAATATAGCCTCAATGAGTCCGGTGCTGTGTTCGTCAACTTTTAATGTTCTGTTTTATTGAAACTTACAAGCTTAAGCGGATAATGAGTTTTTAGCCGAATACAACTAAATTATTTGGAGTTATAGCTGAACGAAAATTCGGGAAATTTGAATAAACTCCTCTGTATATCGGAAACGGAATGCCCAAGACACACATATGAGGTGTTTTTGAACTTAGCTCAATGCCCTCTATTCACGGTTTTCGTTTGTCCGTTTACTTGTGAAACACCCTGTGTACTGAAAAATCGCAAAAGACTCCTCGAGCAATTAAGAAATGCCATTAAATCAAGGAGTTTCTTTTGATGCGCTATGATGAAAAATGTCAATATCCAGTTATTATTATTATTTATATAATTATATCTCGAAAACCAAGGCACTTTTACCAAACGAAAAATATATTTATCTGAAGCGCCATAGAGTCCTCTACCCCCAGGATCCATATTATCCATTCATTACGCCACACCCTGTATAATTATTATCATTATATCAATGTATTGAAAATAAACAGACATGAATACGAGCCAGTTGTTTTGTGAGGTGAAGCTCCTCTTGCTTCAAACTTCTTCTAATTATTTTGACTACCATTCACGCAAGATGATTTTTGTTGAAGAATTCAACATTCTTGTAATTATCCGTTCATTTCTTCAAGAGATACCCATTCCCTACCACCTTTGATTATTCAACTCAATGCTAACACTGCATCAAATGCATTTCATCTTCGGGTTGATTTTTTTGAATTCTACAACTGATGTAACGTCTTCAACCTCCAGCCAAAGAAGATAAACAACAGTAACTCTCCTCAAGCTACTGATCACTTGTATTTTCCATATAAATAAATAGATTTGGTATGTCTTCAATCAGTTTGTATGAACGTCAATTATGTTCGTTACATATTTTCGACTCCATATTTTCCGAAGTGATTTGACATTGTGATGAAATACGTAATTACTGAGAGACTCACGTAGAACGGACTACGTAGCACTGATTTAAAACTCAAATATGTTTCGACAAGCGTCTTAACCCAACATTTTCGTATCATACAGAGTGAAAGGTATCCAATTTTCATGACCAATCCAGTGCTAAAATGAAAGGGAATGAAGTATAGAAGCTGAAAGTAAAACGTATATCTTTATCGATTCATTCGGGAAAAACATTTATATGGAGTTCCTGATGTCGTGAATATAATGCCCAAAAATTAGACTACTATTTCATACCAGAACAAATTCGGTAAAATTGTCTTTTGAATTAATCTTATATGTCACGAAAAATTTCATTTTCATGCATCATTCATTTTGGGACCTATATGGTAATAAACTCCCCTATCGGACGAAGTATCGTAGACATAAGCATATTTATTCAAAACTGTCCAAATTCATTCACACCGAGATCACGAACCTTATCAATCAATTATCAGCGTATGAAGTTTATCAATATTAGTATCGTTCTCGAACTATTTACAGGTTTCAATATGTGTGAATGAATCGGAAGAGCAGCTGTATTCTATATATGAGTAGAATTCGAGCTGTCTTACTTTCTGTCCTCCTAAAATCTGGCAACGTAGCGGGAGGTGAGAGCGCACTACTAATAAGAAATATATGCGGAGGTAGTAAGGTCTGATTCGTTTGAAGAAAAATTTGTCGATAAAAATCTTTTCCCCTCTTTAGGTACCCCTGTTATTTACCTTCCCCTCTACATATATAAACAAAAATTATTCCAATTATATAACTGCTTCACCCGGAGGTCAGGTCGCCCAATGAACTTAACGGAGGTAGCAGCGCACTACGGGTTCATATATATATATATATATATATATATATATATATATATATATATATATATATATATATATATATATATATATATATATATATATATATATATATATATATATATATATATATATATATATATATATATATATATATATATATATATATATATATATATATATATATATATATATATATATATACGAGTAATTTTAAGGGTTTAACGACTCTTTTGTGGAATGGAAATACTCTTTTTTCTCAACCAAGCTTTCGCAATTATTTTATTGCTTCTTCAGGGTTTCTACAATATAAAATACAAAGATCAATTCAATATAAAAACATTTCTCTTTTAAAATTACCGAAAGTGAGGTTAAACGTTTCACTGACTTCAACAACGCATAACATACTTCGACTACAAGTAGTACAGACAGAACTTATTTTTCGTTTTTTCGTCATGTATATCTAGTTTTTATTCAGTCAATTTCAATTTTTATATATATATATGTATATATATATATATATATATATATATATATATATATATATATATATATATATATATATATATATACATATATATATATATATATATATATATATATATATATATATATATATATATATATATATATATATATATATATATGTGCAGGGAGGCTGCGGCCTTCGGGGAGTGACGACCCCGCATCCCCGAGTCACCCAGTAGCTGGGTCAGCACCCCTCTACTGTGTAATTTGTGCTTTCGACACTGAAGACAGAGCCTCGGAAACCGCCCCCGGTGTGGAGACTGCGCCTGGGGGAAGATCGACACAGTCCCTAGCAGAGGCAGGTGAAGCAAGTGGCACCCCTCTGCGAACTGGAACCACAAGGCCAGGCAATTCGTTAAGGAACACTCGGGGTAACAGCTTGGATACACCCAGAATGGATATTCCCGCTCTAACCCAAACGCGAAGAAGGCTGCATTGGACTAGGGAGATTAACCTATGTCTCATCAATGCATATTATAACGTCACAGAGGGAGAAACGAAGACCAAAAAGTATTCAGAGAACCTGGTAGAGAAATGGTTGGAGACCTACCCTGACATCGTGTTAACTGGGAAACATCTTATAGCACAAATCAATAATAATAATAATAATAATAATAATGTCTGGCCTGCCTGGCAGCTATCTGGTAGATGGCCTGCCAGGTAGCCATCGTAACGACGTAGACGGTGCAGCCAGCCACGCCTGCTGTCCGCAGTCCCATTCCTTCTTCCTCTCTCTTTCACATCCTTTATAGGGGTGCTCTTTCTGCTCTCATTTCTCTACCCCTCACCCAAACCGAGAAAGGGGAGCACAAACCCATGAAAATGGTGATTACGAGAAGCCTCGGAAACAAGTCGCTGCCTGGGGATCGTCAGGGCATGTCTGGAGCCGGCGCTGGACATGACAGCATGCGGGACGTCGGTGGCAGGATGTTGAGGAAGCGGGCTCCTGCTGCAAAAGAAGCTACAGCTCCAAAGCAACAACAGCAACCAACGAGTCCAATTCAATTGCCGACTCGAACCGCTGAAGGTGCTGCGCAGGATATTCAGCCAGTGCTCACCCAAGCGGGGTTAGTGAGAAAGCGCATAAAGTGGACAACGTCCATGAATGAAACTATTGTGCGCATATATAACTCCATCACGGGACAAGGGCAGAACACGAACAACTATAGGAAAAGGCTCCATGAGGAATTCTGCATTGCCTACCCAAATCTCAATGTCACTGAACAACGAGTGGCAGACCAGTACCGCGTAATTCTGAGAAATGAACTAATACCAACGGCCCGAATCGACGCAATTAAACGAGAACTTCAGCATCCGCTAGCAATAGAGAATAACACCAACACCTCTGATGAAATTCACATACCTGGGCAACAACACCCAGAAGACATTGATACTGAAAGCCCTTCTTGCAAAGCAAATGAGCCTGAACACCAGGACGATAGGGAAGAGCTCCACCGACAAGTTGACTCTGACATGAGGAAATACTTTGCCGAACTGGAAGGAACAGATCCTCTTCATCGAGTAGCACCTCCACGACTCAATACATCCAAGAAACTGTCACTTATAATCGACATCTTGAATAAGGAAGTTTTACCTGAATACCTACAGAACGGAAGTTCATTGGAATATCTGCATCTAGTTTTTCACTGTGCAGCGCTGACGACAGCGAAAACCATGGGGGCAAAAATTCGCCAAACGAACAACGATGGTCCAAAATTACACAAATTACACGCGCCAGCATGGCAGAAACGTCTTCAACACAAAACAGAAAGGCTAAGAAGAGACATTGGACGACTGACGGAGTACTTGAACGGGAATCGAGGAAGAAAGGTTGTGAAAGCTGCCAAAGATATCATGGACAGAAACAGGACACACACAGAACGAGAGACGGAGAATGCTACAGCTCACCATTGCCTCGACACTCTGAAGCAAAAATTGAGTCTGTATGCAGAACGCCTGAGGAGATATAAAAGCAATTATAGCCGGAAAAGAGACAATAATTCATTCGAAAAGTCGGAAGAATCTTTCTACCGGTCACTCACATCGTCGGATGGAGAAAATGGAAAATTACCACCAAAGGAAGCCATTGAACAATTCTGGACCGAACAATTATCAACGAAACCTCAGTTCAATGGAGATACCGGATGGATTGAAGATGAAAAATCTGAAGCTATAAAATATGAGCCGATGCAGCATGACATGATCACAATTGAAGAAGTGAAATCAGCTATCAGAGGACTGCACAACTGGAAAGCACCTGGGCCTGATGGATTACAGAACTTCTGGATCAAGAAACTTTGGATCATGCATGACAAATTGACCTCCGCAATAAATGATGTCATTGTAAATCCTGAAAGAATGCCAGTATTCCTTACACATGGCACAACATACCTGTTACCTAAAGACCAAAGGAATACAGAAGACCCATCCAAGTACCGACCGATCACATGTCTTCCAACGATGTACAAATTAATCACATCGTGCATATCAAACCGAATTCACAACCATTGCGAAAGAAATAACATCATCGCCATGCAACAGAAAGGATGCACCAAAGACAGCCGAGGGTGCAAAGAACAACTAATAATAGATTCAGTTATCTGCAATCAAGCGTTCTCCAAGCGAAGGAATCTTTACGCTGCGTACATAGACTACAAAAAAGCATTCGATTCTATACCTCACGAATGGCTCTTGACGATCTTGAAGATTTACAAGGTGGATCCCAATATTGTTAAGTTCCTGAAAAACGCCATGTCAACCTGGCGTACTAGTCTTCAAATGAAAGCAGCAGATTGCTCCATTACAACAGCACCTATTCCAATAAGACGCGGAATTTTCCAAGGAGACTCGCTGAGCCCTCTGTGGTTCTGCATGGCCCTGAATCCCTTATCTCATAGATTGAATTCTACGGACTACGGATTTTCCATCAAGAGCGGCAGTAGAACTATGATGAAACTGAATCATCTCCTTTACATGGACGATTTGAAACTCTTCGCATCTACCAAAAAACAAATGCAACTGATGCTGAAAATGGTGGAAGGATTCTCGGAAGACATCAAAATGAAGTTTGGACTAGAAAAATGTCGACTGCTAAACATAACGAGAGGGAAAATAGAAGATGGTACGTTCAAACTCAAGGAAGGTGCAGAAATTGAAGCATTAAAGGAAGGAGACACATACAAGTATCTAGGCATAAAACAGGCAAGAAAAATCAATCAGACTCAGATGAAGAAAGAATTAACGGAGGAGTTCACCCGAAGATTGAGGAGGATAATGAGAACTGGTCTTAACAGCAAGAATCTGATAAAAGCGATTAACACCTACGCTTGCTCGGCGCTGAGCTATTCATTTGGTATAATCTCTTGGACGACCACCGATTTAGCAGCTTTACAGAGAAAAATAAGGACGATGCTGACTAAACACAATAAACATCACCCCAAAAGCTCAATAGAACGGACAGAGCTGCCACGACATCTTGGGGGTAGAGGAATTGTTGATTTGTCCAACCGTATGTCCCAGGAAATTGAAGCACTTCGAAACTATTTCTTGAGCAAGGCAGCTTCGTCAGAACTCCATCGAGTGGTTTGTGTTGCTGATACTTCTACACCGTTAAAGCTACACCAGGATCACTTGGAAACCGTCGAACACTACGCAGAAAGTAAAATGCAGAAACTGATTGGCAAATCTTTGCATGGGAGGCACCAGAAGGAGGTCAACCATGATTACGTCGACATATCTGCGTCGAACTACTGGTTGACTTCCGGAAGGTTGTTTCCTGAGACAGAGGGCTTCATGCTCGCCATCCAGGATCAGGTGATTCCAACAAGAAATTACATGAGATACATTGCCAAGGATGCCTCAGTGGCGGACGATAGCTGTCGTTATGGCTGTGCGACACATGAAACTATCCAGCACATCACCGGGGGATGTCAGAAGTTCGCGGGCACAGAGTACAAAAATAGACATGATGCTGTTGCCAAGATTCTTCACCAAGAATTGGCACTAAAACACCAACTTCTAACTTCGAAAAGGGTTCCTTATTACAATTACCATCCAGATGCTGTGCTGGAAAACGAACATCACAAGCTCTACTGGGATCGCACTGTTCTCACAGACCGGAAAATAACCCACAATAGACCAGACCTCATATTGCTCAATAAGGATGAGGACACAGCACTATTCATCGACGTGGCAATTCCAAATAATAACAATCTTCTAGATAGACACACTGAAAAAATTTCAAAATACAGAGATCTCGAGGAACAAACCAGAAGACAGTGGAAGCTGAAAGATATAAAGACCATCCCTATTGTCATTTCATCTACAGGCCTGATACCGAAGAAACTACTAGAGAACTTGAGAAAACTTCAGTTGGACGAAAATATTTATAAAGTCATGCAGAAGGCGGTACTGCTCGGAACGGCGAGAACTGTACGCAAGTACATGGGGAATGCAGAGGAACACCGTCTGCTCCGACAGGAAGTGCGGGTGGAGCAGGAATCCAACCTACAGCAGGGAGCCGAGGAGCGACCCGAACCCGACCACCACCACGAGCCCGAAAACCTGGAAAGGGCTCCAACAGAGCTTAATCCTTTTGATATCTGAGATATCTGGGATAAGTGAATTTTCCTCTGGAGAGGAGTGTGAAAGCCGCAAGGCTAAAGTCATAATAATATTATTATTATTAAATTGTCTGGCCTGCCTGGCAGCTATCTGGTAGATGGCCTGCCAGGTAGCCATCGTAACGACGTAGACGGTGCAGCCAGCCACGCCTGCTGTCCGCAGTCCCATTCCTTTTTCCTCTCTCTTTCACATCCTTTATAGGGGTGCTCTTTCAGCTCTCATTTCTCTACCCCTCACCCAAACCGAGAAAGGGGAGCACAAACCCATGAAAATGGTGATTACGAGAAGCCTCGGAAACAAGTCGCTGCCTGGGGATCGTCAGGGCATGTCTGGAGCCGGCGCTGGACATGACAGCATGCGGGACGTCGGTGGCAGGATGTTGAGGAAGCGGGCTCCTGCTGCAAAAGAAGCTACAGCTCCAAAGCAACAACAGCAACCAACGAGTCCAATTCAATCGCCGACTCGAACCGCTGAAAGTGCTGCGCAGGATATTCATCCAGTGCTCACCCAAGCGGGGTTAGTTAGAAAGCGCATGAAGTGGACAACGTCCATGAATGAAACTATTGTGCGCATATATAACTCCATCACGGGACTAGGGCAGAACACGAACAACTATAGGAAAAGGCTCCATGAGGAATTCTGCAACGCCTACCCAAATCTCAATGTCACTGAACAACGAGTGGCAGACCAGTACCGCGTAATTCTGAGAAATGAACTAATACCTACGGCCCGAACCGACGCAATCAAACGAGAACTTCAGCGTCCGCCCACAATAGAGAATAACACCAACACCTCTGATGAAATTCACATGCCGGGGCAACAACAGGCAGAAGAAACTGATACTGAAAGTCCATCTTGCAACGCAAGTGAGCCTGAACACCAGGACGATAGGGAAGAGCTCCACCGACAAGTTGACTCTGACATGAGGAGATACTTTGCCGAACTGGAAGGAACAGATCCTCTTCATCGAGTAGCACCTCCACGACTCAATACATCCAAGAAACTGTCACTTATAATCGACATCTTGAATAAGGACGTTTTACCTGAATACCTACAGAACGGAAGTTCATTGGAATATCTGCATCTAGTTTTTCACTGTGCAGCGCTAACGACAGCGAAAATCATGGGGGCAAAAATTCGCCGAACGAACAACGATGGTCCAAAATTACACAAATTACACGCGCCAGCATGGCAGAAACGTCTTCAACACAAAACAGAAAGGCTAAGAAGAGACATTGGACGACTGACGGAATACTTGAACGGGAATCGCGGAAGGAAGGTTGTGAAAGCTGCCAAAGAAATCATCGATAGAAACAGAACACATACCGAACGAGAGACGGAGAATGCTACAGCACACCATTGCCTTGACACTCTGAAGCAAAAATTAAGTCTGTATGCAGAACGCCTGAGGAGATATAAAAGCAATTATAGCCGGAAAAGAGACAATAATTCATTCGAAAAGTCCGAAGAATCTTTCTACCGGTCACTCACATCGTCGGATGGAGAAAATGGAAAGTTACCACCAAAGGAAGCCATTGAACAATTCTGGACCGAACAACTATCAACGAAACCTCAGTTCAATGGAAATACCGGATGGATTGAAGATGAAAAATCTGAAGCTATAAAATATGAGCCGATGCAGCATGACATGATCACAATTGAAGAAGTAAAATCAGCTATCAGAGGACTGCACAACTGGAAAGCACCTGGGCCTGATGGATTACAGAACTTCTGGATCAAGAAACTTTGGATCATGCATGACAAATTGACCTCCGCAATAAATGATGTCATTGAAAATCCTGAAAGAATGCCAGTATTCCTTACACATGGCACAACGTACCTGTTACCTAAAGACCAAAGGAATACAGAAAACCCATCCAAGTACCGACCAATCACATGTCTTCCAACGATGTACAAATTAATCACATCGTGCATTTCGAACCGAATTTACAACCATTGCGAAAGGAATAACATCATCGCCATGCAACAGAAAGGATGCACCGAAGACAGCCGAGGGTGCAAAGAACAACTAATAATAGATTCAGTTATCTGCAATCAAGCGTTCTCCAAACGAAGGAATCTTTACGCTGCGTACATAGACTACAAAAAAGCATTCGATTCTATACCTCACGAATGGCTCTTGACGATCTTGAAGATTTACAAGGTGGATCCCAATATTGTTAAGTTCCTTAAAAACGCCATGTCAACCTGGCGTACTAGTCTTCAAATGAAAGCAGCAGATTGCTCCATTACAACAGGACCTATTCCAATAAGACGCGGAATTTTCCAAGGAGACTCACTGAGCCCTCTGTGGTTCTGCATGGCCCTGAATCCCTTGTCTCATAGATTGAATTCTACGGACTACGGATTCTCCATCAAGAGCGGCAGTAGAACTATGATGAAACTGAATCATCTCCTTTACATGGACGATTTAAAACTCTTCGCATCTACCAAAAAACAAATGCAACTGATGCTGAAAATGGTGGAAGGATTCTCGGAAGACATCAAAATGAAGTTTGGACTAGAAAAATGCCGACTGCTAAACATAACGAGAGGGAAAATGGAAGATGGTACGTTCAAACTCAAGGAAGGTGCAGAAATTGAAGCATTGAAGGAAGGAGACACATACAAGTATCTCGGCATAAAACAGGCAAGAAAAATCAATCAGACCCAGATGAAGAAAGAATTAACGGAGGAGTTTACCCGAAGATTGAGAAGGATAATGAGAACTGGTCTTAACAGCAAGAACCTGATAAAAGCGATTAACACCTACGCTTGCTCGGCGCTGAGCTATTCATTTGGTATTATCTCTTGGACGACCACCGATTTAGCAGCTTTACAGAGAAAAATACGGACGATGCTGACTAAACACAATAAACATCACCCCAAAAGCTCAATAGAACGGACAGAGCTACCACGACATCTTGGGGGTAGAGGAATTGTTGATTTGTCCAACCGTATGTCCCAGGAAATTGAAGGACTTCGAAAATATTTCTTGAGCAAGGCAGCTTCGTCAGAACTCCATCGAGTAGTTTGTGTTGCTGATACTTCCACACCGCTAAAGCTACACCAGGATCACTTGGAAACCGTTGAACACTCTGCAGAAAGTAAAATGCAGAAACTGATTGGCAAACCTCTGCATGGGAGGCACCAGAATGAGGTCAACCATGATTACGTCGACATATCTGCGTCGAACTACTGGTTGACTTCCGGAAGGTTGTTTCCTGAGACAGAGGGCTTCATGCTCGCCATCCAGGATCAGGTGATTCCAACAAGAAATTACATGAAATACATCGCCAAGGATGCCTCAGTGGCGGACGATAGCTGTCGTTATGGCTGTGCGACACATGAAACTATCCAGCACATCACCGGGGGATGTCAGAAGTTCGCGGGCACGGAGTACAAAAATAGACATGATGCCGTTGCCAAGATTCTTCACCAAGAATTGGCACTGAAACACCAACTTCTGAGTTCGAAAAAGGTTCCTTATTACAATTACCATCCAGATGCTGTATTGGAAAATGAACATCACAAGCTCTACTGGGATCGCACGGTTCTCACAGACCGGAAAATAACCCACAATAGACCAGACCTCATATTGCTCAATAAGGATGAGGACAGAGCACTATTCATCGATGTGGCGATTCCAAATAATAACAATCTTCTAGATAGGCACACTGAAAAAATTTCAAAGTACAGAGATCTCGAGGAACAAACCAGGAGACAGTGGAAGCTGAAAGATATCAAGACCATCCCTATTGTCATATCATCTACAGGCCTGATACCGAAGAAACTGCTAGAGAACTTGAAGAAGCTTCAGTTGGACGAAAATATCTATAAGGTCATGCAGAAGGCGGTACTGCTGGGAACGGCGAGAACTGTACGCAAGTACATGGGAAATTCAGAGGAACACCGTCTGCTCCGACAGGAAGTGCGGGTGGAGCAGGAATCCAACCTACAGCAGGGAGGCGAGGAGCGACCCGGACCCGACCACCACCACGAGCCCGAAAACCTGGAAAGGGCTCCAACAGAGCTTAATCCTTTTGATATCTGAGATATCTGGGATAAGTGAATTTTCCTCTGGAGAGGAGTGTGAAAGCCGCAAGGCTAAAGTCATAATAATAATAATAATAATAATAATAATGTTTATTAATCTATAAACATGGTTTACGTTACAGAGATCATACCAGAATAGTATAATCTGTGTGTAACTATTAATTATAACTTAATTTAATTCTACAATATATAATTTCAAACATAAATAAATCTTTCCTAACATTCACTTCACTGTGAAGGCACTCCTGGCTCTTATTCAAAAGTCCAAACCGGGTTTTACGTTGCTCAAATTGGTGAAATTATCCTGTCATAATCGGTGAGTAGTTTGTCCTAATCGGTGAGTATATTTGTCCTAATCGGTGAGAATGTTTCGTCATAATCGGTGAGTATTCGGTATTATAGTTGGATATTCTGATGTATTTTGTTTCATTCATTGAATTTATTAATTAAATCATTTGCTTCTCTTATGTTCAACTGAACTCTAGCCATTCCCTGGTTGTCCTCTTAAATTTCTTATAATTTCTAATTTTTTTCAACTGAATTGGGATCGCTGCATATACTTTAGAAACAAGGAATTGAGCTGATCTCTGTCCTACTCGCTTAAAACATTTTGAGGTATAGTAGGTTCTATCTTTATTTCTTGTTTCGTATTCATAATCTACGTTATTTAATGGTATCTTTCCCTTGAACACGCTTACGGCCATTTTTAGAATGAATAATTTCCTGATGTTGAGTATTTTGGACTTTTGGAATAGAGGCTCACTAGGGTATGTTATTCTTTTACTATATAATGACAATCGTAAATTCCGCCCCATCCAACTATCCCGTAACCAATTAGTGTTTCAACAAGAGCATTGTAGATCATTATTAAATATTTTTCTTGCATGCAGACTTTTTTTAAAGCTTTGAATTTATAAATTATTCCTCTCAATTTTCTGGTCAAGTTTTCCACATGTTTATCCCATCTCAAATGACAATCAATTATCACACCAAGGTAATTTGCACTTTTTGCTGCTGGTATACTTGTATTTGTGTCTATGTCGATGTTTCCATACTTTGGCAAGCCACTCTCATATGATGCAAACGGAACATATTTTGTTTTATCCACATTCAGAGTAAGTTTATTATACTGCAACCAATTTTTCACTAGCATAAAGTTGTTCTTCGTTTTACTCTTCAGTTCATCCCAGGAGTTTGCTTGAAATATGATTCTGTGTCGTCTGCAAAACCGATAATATTTCCGTTGCAGGGAACCTTAAACAAGTCGTTAATATATATTAGAAATAAGAGTGGCCCCAACACCGTACCCTGCGGAACACCGTAAGTGACACATTTCTCTTCGCTTCTTTTTCCATCGATCTCAACAACTTGTTTACGATTCGATAGTTAACTCTTTAATAACTCATGAATCTTACCCCGGAATCCGCATCTATCAAGTTTATCCAACAGAATTTCATGTGAGACGGTATCAAATGCTTTAGCGAGATCTACGAAGATGCAAAGAGAAGAAATTTGTTTGTCTAGATATTCATAAATATTGGTTGTTAATTTTCTGATAGCATCCTCAGTAGATCTACCGCTCATGAATCCATACTGGTTTTCATGTATTATTTTATTTTCGAGAAGGAATTGCATCATGCGTTTGTATATTATTTTTTCCATTATTTTCGCAAAGTTGGATATCAATGAGATGGGTCTATAATTGACCATTTCAAGCTTATCTCCGTTCTTGTATAAGGGCTGGATAACTACCAACTTCAATATGTCCGGAAAACATCCAGTGACGAAACAATGGTTTATGATATGTGTTAAGGGTTCCGAAATTTCCTTTTTTATTTCAATAAGGATCTCGGTCCTAATACCGTCGTGCCCAGGAGCTTTTCTTTCCTTTAACGTTTCCATTATCGTTTCTATTTCAAATCTGTCTGTGGGAGATAAAAAAAATGTTTTTCCTTGAATAGGGTTATTTTCCGCTGGGTGTTCAACATTTTCAATATTACTCGCATATACTTGCCCTATGGTACTATAGTGTTGGTTGAATGCATTGGCTATAATATTTTTGTTTTCAGTAATTTCTCCATGGATTCTAATGCATTTTATCGATGTTTCCTTCCTGGATTCACCGCAGACAGTCTTGACCTGGTCCCATACAATTTTGGATTCTGAGTTTTTAGTTTCAGCAATTTTTTTTATGTATTCCATTTTAGCAATTTTAATTCTCTTCTGTATTTCATTTTTCAATTTAGAATACTGATTTTTCAATATTTCGTTGTTGGGGTCATTTTTTAGTTTCAAATAGAGTATATTTTTTTCATTTATCAATTTTATCAAAGAATCTGTGATCCATAATTTCCGTTGAATGTTTTTATTTTTTATTGTTTTCTTATGTGTGTTTTTTTCAATATAATTTGTAATGATCTGAATAAATGAATTGGTCATCATATTTGCGTCATTTCCTTGATAAATCTCACACCAATTTTCCCTCTCGAGATCACTCCTCAACTTTTTATAGTTAATATAGCTTTTTATTTTTGGTTTATCTCTTCCTTTTGATTTGTTTACTGAAACATTCAAGGATATCATCGTTGGGAAATGATCTGTTATTAAGTGACGTATTATGCAAGCATTACATTTATCATATAATTATGATTTTCGATCCGCAAACTCTGTTTTTAAAAAGAATTTTATTCTTTCAATTATAAATCACAATTTTGAAAAACTAAATGACTTTATAATTGGACAGAGCGGAAAGGAGTTACAAACAGAATGAATTCTAAAATGGAACTAACTAGAATGTGTCTCTTTTCACATGGAAACCTTGGATTCTGGAAGAATCCGAGTCATCACTTTCTTCTCGCACTAACACTTTCCGCGAAGACGAAGCTGGCGTCAGCGTTCCAGTACGGGGAGCATCTCGTAATACTTTCCCCCTTAAGAGATAACGTCTCTGTTATCTGCTGGGTGGCCTTGGGTGATGTCTTCCATTTCTACGTGTATGATTTTCCTTGGACTGTAGATTAACTCGGAGATCCTTGTTTTGTTCTTTATAACGAAGATGATTCCAAGAATTGTGAAACAGCACAATATCACACTTGTAGACTGGTGAATGACCTGAGTTATTGGATGTAGGTACATGGGCTGGTCTGAAAGTTTTTCTGCTTCTTGAAGGATTGAAGTTGGTTCTTTCAGATGCCTCAGGTGAAATTCAATTTTGTGGGTGGAGTTCAATGAAATTTTCGAAATGTTTTTGGCGGTTATTTCGAAAATCGGAACTGTGTCATCGTAGATGGATTCTTCAATAATAATTCGGCAGGTGGAACTTAGAAGGTTGATTCCCTGGATTGATTTCCTGAATAGAATTCCATGGCAGTCTTCTAGTACTGTTTTGTTCTTTTTGAAGAGGATCAGGAGCTGGTGATTCTTCAGCGGGTGGATGATGTTGAAGTCGTTGTTCACTAGTGTTGTTTGGCATCGACCTGGGGTTGACAGAATGCATGCTTCCTTGGTAGGCTGTTGAAGGCAAAGCACCATCGAACTTCCCAATGTTGATTTGCATATTTCATTGGTCCAATATTCCTCGTTGTTGATTTTGATGGAATACGTCTTTGGCGGGATCACAGCAATATCTTGGGTATTGGGTACAGGGTAGATTCGGGAATATGAAGCAATTACTCGTTTGAGAATTGGGATTTTGAGAAGGAATGTGATAGTTTCCTTCGTTCCAATGACAGACATTTTTGCATATTCGATTATTTTGAAAAGATGAACATGATCAATTGGTGATGGTTGCTGTGTCTTATAAATTTTTTCAAGATATGTCCCGATGGAATAAAGTTCTTCAACTTTAATGACTTCTAAATTTGGAATTTCTCTCATTGCAAAACTTATAGTCCTTTCTAGCATTAATAAAGTGTTCAAGAGTGCTTGGGACTGAAGCATTTGGTATTCTACAATGATTCGAAATCCTTCGGTAGATTCAATATTCTGGAATAATGCTTTAGTATGAATAATATTTTCGTTTAGCAGAGCCAAATCTTCTGAATATCTTTTTGACAAATGATTAGCAAAAGAAGTTAATTTATTTATCCTTTCGATTTCGGAAGATTTGCTGTTGTGAAGGCTTTCTAAATTTTCGTTAATAGTTTTCAGATCATCATCGTCTAGGTTACCTGTAATGAATTTAATACCTTTTCCGATGAAATTAGCCAAACCTCTTCTAACTTTTCTATTGACAAATTTTCGTAAGATTTGTTCGATTTGATCCAAATTCAAACTCAATTGGTGAAAAAGTCGACGGGGTAATTCATCGAATGTTTGGTCTTTCTGAAGGTCATTAAAATTATCGTTCAACTGATCGAAATTGTCTTGCAAATTGGTAATATTTATGAAGAAAAGAAAATTATGGCAATGATCAAGAATTTTGGCATGACTCAAAGGTTCTTCAAAGTATCCATTACTTTTTATTTCGTGGACCTGAAGGGCCTGGTTTGTTTGGGTCTGAATCAGGAGGATCAGCAGTATCCTGAAAAGAACAAACGTTTTTTCTTAGTTTTTTGACTTTTTGTATGTGCGCTGTTGTTTCTCTTGATTTTGTAATTAGACCACTTATTTTGTTTTGTTGTTGCTGTTCAACAATAATTTTTTCGAAGGGTGGATGCGTTTTTCTCGGTCTGTTTCGTTCGACGTAAACTTCTGCTTGCTCTAAATTTGGAGGGTCATTTCGCTTTTCGTTCAGCTTGTTTAATGTTTTCTGAGCTTTGTTTTTATTTCGTTCGTAAATATGGTCAAAAAATGGCAAAATTTCCTGTTTTCGTTTCTCGTTATACTGCTCATAAATAGTCATATTCAAATCAAATTCTGGTAATTTGTCGTATGGACCATGAAGTAAATGAGAAGGTGAATAACCAGTCGCTGAATGTATCGATTGATTATAAATTAATGTTGCTGTAATCATGAGATTAGCTGGATTTTCATTTGGGTTTTTCAATTTGAGAATTCTGAGTTTTTCCAAAATTGTTGAATGGAATCGTTCAATTGGAGAATTTGAGCTCGGATTGTTCACTGTTGTAAAATGTAGATTGATTTTGTTCAATTCACAATACTCTGTGAAAGTCTTGTTCTGAAATTCTCGTCCTTCGTCACAAACAATCTTTTGTGGAATATTGTGATGTGAAAAATAATGACGTAATTTATTGAGAATTGTTAAAGCAGTGCCGTCTTTTAAAAGGTATGATTGCGCGTATTTTGAAAATAAATCAATTATTGTTAAAAACTTCGAATTTTGAAAAGAAAATGTATCAATGTGGATTACTTCGAAAGGTCGCTTAGCTAGGAGGGGACCTGAAAATTTCAATTTATAAGGGTTTCTCTCTTATTTTGATTTAAGGCATAATTCGCATTTATTTATGATTTCTGTGATTTTATTCCTCATTTTTGGCCAATAGTATTTTTTCGATAATTGATTAAATGTTTCTGAAATACCATTATGGTTTTTATCATGATATTCTGAAATGATTTCGACTTGATTCTCTTCACAAGGTACATCTAATAAAAGGGTGTTGCTTATATAAAGTTTCACGGAGTAATTGAAGGATTCTTTGCAAAATCTGATGAAAGGGAGTCGTAATTTATTATCTCTGAAAAATATTCCGTAAGATTCATTCGGTCTAAAAATTTCTTTGAAAAAAGTTGAAAAATCATTTTCCATGAAATTTTGTCTTATTGTTATGTTGTAAGTATTTTTCTGAAAATTTTTTGTGAATTTTAAATTGTATTGTTCGCCAATATTTAGAATAATTCTATTCGGATATATATTCACAGAAGATTCCGTGATTGGAATAACTTTTCCATTGTCTTCTTGAGTTGAATGAATGGTGGCATTAGAATCATTATTATTTGCTTCATGTTGATGATTGGGATCATCGTTATTTTGACGATTGTCTGGGGGGTTCAAAATATTTTCAAGTTCTTCATCACTAAGTACCGGAAGATCATTATTATTAGGTAAAATTGAGGAAACTTCTATATTTAGGTCATTTTCTGATAATAAAGAGTCTTCATTTTCTCTGTTATTGATTTCAATTCGCGATAGGGCATCCGCAACTTTATTTTCTTTTCCTTTTTTATGAATTATGTTGAAATCAAATTCATCAAGTTTCAATTTCCATCTTATGAGCCTGGAATTAGGTTCTTTTATTTTATAAAGCCAAACAAGGGGATTATGATCAGTTTCTATTATGAAATTTTGTCCGTAGAGGTATGGTCGAAAATGTTTTGTTGAATCTAAAATTGAGAGGAGTTCTTTTTCTATGGTTGAATAATTTTTTTCGGCTGAATTTAGGGTTCTTGAATAATAGGCAACTGGGCGGTTGTCTTGTGATAATACACTTCCAATTGCAACATTTGAAGCATCTGTTGTTAATTTAAATGTTTTTTCAAAATCTGGATAAGCTAATATCGGAGCATTTGTCAATAATTCTTTACATAATTGAAAAGCATTTACATAGTCGGGATCATCAATTTTAATTTTCGCTCCTTTCTTAAGGCATTTGGTCATGGGAGAAACTATGTGAGCAAAATTTTGAATGAATCGTCTGTAATAACTTATTAATCCTAAAAATGATTTGATTTCCTTCACTGTGCGTGGAATAGGGTACTTTTCAACAGCTTTCAGTTTAGAGGGATTCGGAGATATTCCGTCAGGAGTTATTAAGTGTCCTAAGAATTCGACATTTTTACTCAAAAATTCACATTTGTCAAGTTCAATTTTGAGGTTGAATTCTCTAATTTTTTCAAAAATTGATTTCAAATGGCAAATATGTTCTTGTAACGATTTTGAAAATACGACAATGTCATCCATGTAAACGAAACAAAACTTATGAAGATATTCTTTAAGTACATTGTCCATTACGCGTTGAAATGTACTGGGTCCATTTTTCAATCCGTAGGGCATACGAAGATATTCGTAGTGACCATTATTCACGGTGAATGCAGTTTTTTCTATTGATTCCTCGTCCATTTCGATTTGGTGAAAGGCTTTTGCCATATCGAGTGTCGAAAAATAGCAACTTTTTCCTAAATTATCCAAAATTTCTTCTATTCGCGGGAGCGGATATTTATCCTCAATGGTTTTTTCATTTAAACGGCGATAATCAATGACCATACGATATTTCTTTTGGCCGGAAGCATCTTTCTTTTTGTCTACAATCCAAACTGGAGCACTGTAGGGTGAAATAGATGGACGAATGATATTATCATCTAAAAGTTTTTGAATTTGTTCTTGAATAATCTTTTTCATGCTGTGAGGGTGTCTGAAAGATTTAACGTGAACGGGTTCTTCATCTTTCGTTCTTATTTTATGCTTGACAGTATTGCTAAAAGAGAGATCGCAGTTTTCGTTATAGAAAATATTTTTGAATTTACTACAAAGTTTCAAAATTTCTCGTTTTTCTTCAGAATTCATGTGTTGCGTACGAATATTTTTTGAAAGTTTTAATTTAGAATTTTCAATTTGAGGAGCACATATTTCTGTTTCAGATATTGATTTCACGGGTATTCTTTCCGAAAAGTTAATCTCTAAATTCCCGTTAATTGATTCTGAAATAGGAATTAGGCAAATACCATTTTTTGCTCGTGCTATACATTCTGGTGTTGAGAATTTTTTAAAATTAATTTCGGGTAGTAAAACGTCACCATTTTCTAGGGATACTGGAATTTTTACAAATGTTCTTGCTATAGTTTTATTTGGTTTAAGTTTATTCGTGGAGTACTCGAGGTTAAAAGGTATTTTCAAATTTTTCATTTCCAAAATGTGGTTTTGATAGTCAATCTTTGCACCTAATTTTTGCAAATCGGATGTTCCTAATAAAGCATCGAAATTTTTATGCCAGTCGACAACATGTAAATGAATATTGTCGAGGATTCCTAATTCGTAAAACAGTGGAATATTGATGTTATCATCAACGTTAATTGTATTTCCTAATCCGGACACACTGAATTTTTCTTTGAACAAAAATTGGAAAAATTTCTCAAATGCTGGTTTTCTATTAATGACTGAATTTGTGGCTCCCGAGTCTATTAAAATTTTCAAATTTATTTTTGGAAGATAAATGTCATGTAAATTGATTTTATTTTCAAGGAATTGAGATCTAAGTTCCTGGGGTTTCTGGAGGAGCTTCTTGAAAATTTTCATCCATTTCGTAATAATAATTCTCATCTTCTTCGGAAAAATTCATAACATTTTCTTCAGAATGTTCGGGTTCGTAAGATTCAGCTTCATGATCGATTACATCATCGGGTTTGAATTGTACGTTGAATAATTGTTTTTCTGGGAATTTCGATTTTCTGGTAGAAATCGACATAGGCGTCGGTTGTATTTCTGGTCGAAATTGACATTGGTGTCGGTTCTGGATTCGATTTATAGATACTTGACCCTGGTTTAGTACCAAAAACTTCTTGATTTGTGAAAAATTTCTGATTATTTCTCAAAGATTGATTATTTGGAAAAACAATGTTTGGTAAGTTTTGATTAGAGTTGCTATTGGAAAATCTTGTTGGTAAATTTTGATTGAAAGCGTTATTGAAAAATCTTGTTGGTAAATTTTGATTGAAACTGTTATTAGAAAATCTAGGTAAATGATCATTATAATTTTGATTCTGTTTGAAATGAGGTTGTGCCAAAGGCTTCTTGGTTTCTTGGGATTTACGAAGAAATTCGGAATATTCCCATTCTTGTTTCCTGTTGTCATAAAATTTACATTTATTGATGCATTCTTCTAAGCTCTTCAACTCGAAATTGCTTATATAGGATCTATAAGGTTCGAGTAATCCTGCTTGGAATGTTTTTAGTGACAATTTCTCTGCTTCGCATTTTTTATAAGTTAATAGATTTTGGTCTTGTATATTCAAAGAGAGGTGTTGTAAGAGATCACTCAGAGTTTTTGAAATTCGGCAATAATAATCTAAATAATTTTCGTGTCTTTTTTGGACGCATTGTGAAACCGCAGCAATTAATAGTTCTTCGTTCCTTTGATCTCCGTATCTCTGAAGGAGAGCACGTCTGATCGAAGGCCAATCCGTCGCATTTTGGAAAGAGATGAAGTCTCGTGCTTCATTTAAGATTTTCGAACGGATCGAAAAATTCAAGCAAAATTCGAGATCGGTTGTTAGTCTGCCACGTAAATGTAAGACTAAATTATCTACCTCGTTTATGAAAATTGATAAATTTTTACCCGGTGAAAATTCTGGAATAGAATTAAGTAATAATTGGATGTCTTGTCTAGACATAGGGTCGGCTACTGTTGGGAGTGTTGGGGTGTTAGAAGAGTTTTGATTCATTTCGTTATTGAAATTTCTAATAGGATACGGCCGAAATCGATTATTCCTAAGTAAGCGTTCTTGAATATTATGAGAATTCAAAGATTCTAAAATTTTTGGCTCTTCAGCAATTATCTCTAATTGATGAGATGAATCTGTCATCGAAATAAAGAATACTGGTGATATAGGAAATGTGGTGGAAAATAGGACTTACACCAAGATTTGCATCCTAGGGTGGAACGTCCTTCCTTCTGGTCGAAGTGGGTTGGTGAAGTTTGGAATTTCGCACTAAGAGTTAAAACTCAACGGGGTTCCTCGAACAGTTTATGTTCACTAGTGGAAACTATTTTCAGTTAGTTCGTTTCTTGAAAAAACCGAAAACCGTTGCGAAATCCTGTTCGCAGCGCCAATTATGATTTTCGATCCGCAAACTCTGTTTTTAAAAAGAATTTTATTCTTTCAATTATAAATCACAATTTTGAAAAACTAAATGACTTTATAATTGGACAGAGCGGAAAGGAGTTACAAACAGAATGAATTCTAAAATGGAACTAACTAGAATGTGTCTCTTTTCACATGGAAACCTTGGATTCTGGAAGAATCCGAGTCATCACTTTCTTCTCGCACTAACACTTTCCGCGAAGACGAAGCTGGCGTCAGCGTTCCAGTACGAGGAGCATCTCGTAATAATATATATCATCTTGCGTACATGTTCTTTTTATAAATATGTGGTCTAGGCAGCTCTTACTGCTAGGGCGTGTAGGTTTATTTATGACTGATATAAAACCTGTTGAATACATGATATTCTTATAGTCTTCCACAAAATTTTCTTGGGACATAAGGTTAATATTTATATCTCCTATGAGTATATGCTGTTTTGCATTTATTTGTCCTAGATATCTACTGAGATTCAAATTGAACGTATGTACGCATGTTTTTGGAGACCTATATATCGCTGTTAATTTAATATTCTCCTTATTTGAACATTCAATATCTATATCCATGCATTTAATTTCCCCTAGCTCAATTATTTTATAGTGGAAAGATATACCATGCTTCACATATACCAAGACACCATCGTTTTGGTTGTAATCGCCTTCATTGTAGGCCATGCTATAACCAACAATTCCATACATATTTATATTTTGTATCTGGAAAGTCTCAGTGAGGACAATGATATCAAAAGTAGTCTGAACAGACTCCAGAAACAAAACAAATTCATCATAATTTGCTGAGATACTTCTTACATTCATATGAAATATACTGAGACTTTCCATGAAGCTATAATCTTTAATATGTTCTAAGTGAGTTATTATTTTTGTATCATACGCAAGGCTGTCGTAATCCTTAATGAAACGATTCATGATGAAAACCCACAAATGTGCAATTGTGTCGAAGTGAAAATAAACTATTTTTTTAATATATACATATTTGTATTAATTACTTATATATTGTATCGTCTATTTAGAGGAGTTATATTGATATATATTGGGATAAAGACATAGGTGTATGATAAATTATTTTCAATTAATTATCTTTTTCTGTAAAGGGGTGTAAGGGGGAAGGATGCGTTTTATAGCCTCTCCTCTCAAATGCCAACCTCACCTACTCGCGGTGCACCCTGTTCTTACGAACGAGGCTCTGGCGACCGAACATGAGCGGTATAACTCTGTTTCCCACAATTACGTAGCCTAAACATTGGCTTGAGCAGGAAATGGCTCTCTGCGTTGCTCAAATTACGTCTCAGACCTTGTCGTCTCAGGTTACCTGTGCCACAAGATAATCTAGTCGTAGCCGCAACCAAAGTTGCACTGACAGCGTTACCAGTGCAGCTTTTGAACACCTTCTAACGCAGCTCCTACAAAAAGATGGATCAGTCGAACAGGACAAAATTCGTATCCGGAGGTAAAATACCCTCCCATTCGGATCTCCGGGGGAGGGTGTCTCGCTCAGACACAATCATCGAACAAACACCAATGAAAAGCACATAGCTTTTGCAGCATGGAACGTCAGAACCTTGCTAGACAACCCCAAGGCCGACCGACCAGAGAGGCGTACTGCCCTAATCGATAAGGAACTGCAACGAACATCCATTGCAATAGTTGCTTTAAGCGAAACACGCTTTTCGGACGAAGGTAGCTTGGTAGAACAAGCGTATACATTTTTCTGGAAAGGCTTGCCGGAAGGCTAAATCAGACAACATGGCGTAGGCTTTGCCATTAGAAACGACCTGGCCTTCAAACTTACCGAAAATCCAGTTGGTATCTCAGAACGTTTAATGACCCTACGTTTTCCTGCAGCGAATAACACGTTTGTGAACATCATTGCAGTATACGCACCCACTTTGAACTCCTCTGACAACTTAAAGGACACTTTTTACGAAACACTCGTTGCTACATTAAGTAAAATCCCAAAACGGGAACGAATAATTCTCCTTGGAGACTTCAACGCTAGAGTGGACAGAGGTCATGATCAAGAACATCAAGACTAGAAAACTTCTTGCACCAGATGAACTAGAAGCCTTGAAGGCGGACGCAATTAGAAAATCGCCAAAGAAGAAGCTAGACGGGATCAGGAGAAGCATTCACAGAAGAAGCATGCAACCACAAACTAGACATGTGAGCGATGAAGACCCTGGAGCACTACGGCCACAGGAGCCGGAAACGGAGACGCCAACCCGCGAAGTTATGCAGCTCTTGGACGAAGAGGGGAGAAAATGGGAGGGTGTGGAGTTCATGAATAGGCCGAGAATCAGAAAATTACAACAAAACAAGCACACCAAGACCACAATCACAACAATAAACGAGGCCCTCGAGACAGTAATTACCAACTCAAAAACATTCGAAGAACTTTGCCATAAAGTATATTGTGCCGCCATAATTGCTAATACTATTGAGCAGACACCTTCGCCACCACCAACCCTAGGGAAAAGTGAGCAGCGTACACCACCTTGGAAAGTACGAATCGAAAGAAAAATAACTGCATTTCGAAGAGAAATAGGCGTCCTCCATACTTATCTGGTAAACCGAAAACTCAGCAAGAGGGTCGAGAGGAAAGTGCATCTATATGCCCGAAAACGAAAGATAAAAAAAGACGCTCAATACCAACAACACTTGAGGACACACATGGAGACACTTAAGCAAAAGATCGCTGCGCTGGGCAATAGATTACGAAGATACAACAAAAGAACGCAAAAGTATCAAGAAAATAACCTGTATAAGAGCAATCAGCGGGAATTCTTCAGACGACTGGCTGAGGGAGGAAGTGAACAACAAACAACTCTACCAGATAAGCGCGAGATGGAAGAATACTGGCCGAATATCTGGACCCAAGAAACGCAGCACAACACAGAGGCAACATGGATCGAGGCGGAGAGAAAAGCATACCACACTCTGGCAGAAATGCCTGAGATAACCATTGCTGAGGAAGACGTGAAGGCAACACTCAAAAGATGTAAGAACTGGGCAGCGGCAGGCGTAGACGGTATACACGGTTTCTGGTGGAAGTCACTAACATCGACTCACAAAGTGCTGGCTCGGCTGATACAGGAGGCAATAAAGGATCCAACAACCGTACCTGATTATTTTACACTCGGCACGACGCTCATGATGCCTAAAAAGGGAAACCTGTCAGAACCGAAAAACTACAGACCGATCACCTGTCTGCCCGCAGTCTATAAGATACTCACTTCGACCATCGGCCACAAGATCAATACTCACATCAAAACTAACAAAATCATGTCTTGGGAGCAGAATGGATGTAAGAGGAAGGCCCGCGGAAGTAAGGAGCTATTGGTGATCGACAATACTATCACTAAACAGGCAAAGAAGAAGCTAAAGAACATCACAGTTGCTTGGATTGATTACCAGAAGGCGTTCGATTCTGTTCCGCACTCGTGGCTTCTTGAAATACTCAAGATTTATAAGGTCAACCCTAAGGTGATACATCTCCTGAAGTGCCTAATGTCAACATGGCGCACATCGCTGACATGGAGCAATAAATCAGTATCCTATAGAACCTCAGAAATAAACATCAAAAGAGGCATATTTCAGGGGGATGGCCTAAGCCCGCCGTGGTTCTGCCTCGCACTGAACCTCCTTAGCAGTATGCTTAACAGATCTGCATACAGTTACTCGATGGACGCAAGGAACAGAATCAGTCACTTATTTTACATGGACGACCTCAAATTATTCACCAGAGGTAGGAAACAGCTGGAGGGGCAGTTAGAACTGGTTAGAAAGTTTAGCGAGGATATAGGGATGACATTTGGACTAGAAAAGTGTGGCGTGGTCGATGTGGAGGAAGAAAATGTAACGCTTTCCGATGGACGGACAATATCAACACTAGGAAAAGAAGACAGATACAAATACCTGGGCGTGCAGCAAACGTTTGAAATAAGGCAGCCAGAAAACAAGAAAGAAACTGAGACCGAGGTAACGAACAGAGTAACCCGAAAAATGAATACACAGCTATCGGCAAAAAACAAGATAGAAGCCATCAACATCTGGGCGATCCCAGTATTTGCGTACACAGCTGGCGTAATCACCTGGTCTAAAACAGACCTAGAAAGACTCGACCGGAAGATCCGAGCTATCCTGACACGAAACGGAATGTTGCACCCGAACTCAGCAATAGAAAGACTGTACTTACCTCGTAAAGAAGGAGGCCGGGGCCTGGGCAGCCTGGAGGACATCTACCTGAAAGAAGAGAAAAAAATGAGAGAGTACTTCAGGAACGGATACTCACCTATCCAGCAGTGGGTGGCAGCACAACGTTTCCCATCCACGCCTCCGGAGGAAGCAGGCACTCAAGAACCTGCTACAGAGGAGCCATCTGAGAGGAGGAAGCAAAGCTGGCAGGCAAAACCTCTGCACGGAAGGTTCTACGCCAGCTTGCACCAGTCTGAAGTGGACACGCTGAACTCTAACACCTACCTGTCTCAAGGATACCTATTCCCCCAAACGGAGGGTACATTCTTGGCAATACAAGACCAGGTTGTGCCAACACGGGTCTACACTAAGCTTATAATGAAGCAGCCAGTGGAATCTACAAAATGTAGACTCTGCGACAAAGCCGAGGAGACGGTACAGCATTTGTCCTCGGGCTGCTCAACAATAGCCGGCACAAAATATCTATCCCGCCATGACAACATGGGGAAGGTTGTGCATCAGCTGATGTGCTTGGAGGAAGGCCTCTTACACCACTTTGTGCCACACCATATATACGCCCCTCAAACGGTTTTAGAGAACGACACCACAAAAATATACTGGGACATGACCATAATCACGGATCAAGGCGCCGAGCACAACAGACCGGACATGGTGGTATGGTCCAAGAAGAACAGAACAGCCATAATCATAGATTTCTCAGTCCCACTCGACCAAAACCTATCTAAGACCTACAGGGAAAAGATAACAAAGTATGAGCCGCTGGCAAGACAAATGAAGAGCATGTGGCACTTAGATAAAGTCGAGATAAAACCCTTAGTCATCAGCAGCAATGGGTTGGTCCACCGAAAAACGACAGAGCACCTCCTAGAAATGAAACTGCCCTCGAACACAATTCTATGGATGCAGAAGGCGGTTATACTGGGGACGGTCGGCATCATACGCCAGGCAATCTTCCCTCACTGACAATATGACTAGTCTTGGTCAACCGGCCCGAATAGTCATACATATCCCACGTTCGTGTGAAATCCAAAAAAATATATATATATATATATATATAACTATATATATATATATATATATATATATATATATATATATATATATATATATATATATATATATATATATATATATATATATATATATATATATATATATATATATATATATATATATATATATATATATATATATATATATATATATATATATATATATATATATATATATATATATATATATATATATATATATATATATATATATATATATATATTGTAATTCACATTTCCGTGGAGTTTTGGAGTTTTTCGAAGCTTCTCGGGCGCTAGCCACGAGATCTTCTATTATCTTGGTGTTGGTGTCATTAATGCGGGAAAATAACCTGCCTTATGATGCTCACTGTACCCAATATTACTGCCTTCTGCATCCACGCGATTGCATTAGTTGGCAGGTTCAGCTCTTTTAGGTGCGTGTCATTATTTCTAATTTCTTATGTTTTGTATCTCATTTTTATTCTTTGTTATCTATTATTCCTCAACTATTCATCAAAACTTATAACGTAAACAGTATTATGGCCCACCCCAAAAAAATAGCCCGAAGCGGCCTTTGGCCCCAGTCCGGAATTTCGGTTGATTTCATTTTCAGCGTATTATTACGCAATCGAAACCTCGATAATTCCTTGAAATAAGTGTTTACCGAACCTTTAGGAACTTTCAGCTCTTTTGTACATTTTGCCCATTCTGTGGCTCTTCTTTTGTTTTATTTGTTTCGAGCCACATAGGTTATACCTCGGCTTTTGTATACTAAATAAGTAAATAAATAAATAAAATTTCTGCATTGTCAGCATTTTTAGTCTATTAATGTACTTATGATCTTCAGTTTCGTGGGGGAAAATACCATTTACCGCAATTCGAAAAGTAACTATTATTACTGTATGGCTATGGCAAGCCCTACTCTGCTAATCAAATAGGATGTAAATTTTCCTTAGCTGAAATATTGCGTCTTCTTTCGAAAGTAAATATAATGAGAAGTGCATTTCTGAAAGTAATAAAACACCATTTCGGTCTTTTTCACGGAAGCTTCAAAATATAAAGGAGTATAATGCGAGGCACAACATCTGGGTATCCGATAGAAGAATACCGACACCAGTATTTACTTAGCTCAATAAGGAACGATAATTTTACGACAGCAATAAACGGTGAAAGATATCTAGTATCTGTAGAGAAGGGATGAGCGAAAAATATCGATATATTGAAATTTGGATTTTTTTTTTAAATAATCAATAAATTCCGACGATATTTTTGATTTCGATACATTCCTGAGAAGTATTTTATATTATTTTGAGAATATTTTTCATCACAGTCAAAATACGAACAAACCTTGTAGGTTTGTTCGTAGAGCGGTTTACAACGGTTGTGAACTGTACAGAGCAAGCGAATTCAATTTTAGGGTAGCGAAAATCCATTTGCGCTCGTTCTGTACAGTTCACAACCGTTGTGAACAAGCCTACTGGCAATAAAGCTTTGAATTCTCCTTTTCAGTGGGAGAAAATATCGGGGCAATTGAAATTGATTGAACAAGTGGAAAGTATGCGGATACACTATTACCAATGTTTGCGGCAGTACTGTCTGTAAAAGTGTGCTCCTGTTCCGGTAAATGTCGCACCCTTATTTTCTTATTGAGCATAAATGAAAACAAAAAATCCACAGAAATGTGGACTAAGGACTAAATTAATATCTTTTTATGTAGAAAAAATAGATACTAATGGAAAAGTTATTTGTATTCACATGTAGATATAGAAAACGCATAAAAACTTGTTGATATATATTTCAGGATACATTCTTGAAACTTGAAAAAAAAGACATTTTTCGATACCATGGAATAATATATATTTCACTGTACAGAAATAGTCAGTCTTCTGTTCTATATTTGGCTAACAGAGCCTTCGATTTGTACCTGCGTTATAGTTGCTTTGACAGTTCGGATAACTATTATAACCCCCTCTAGATGAGTAAAAGTAAATTGCCCGCTTGAATATGTTTCCTTCATTACTACCAAATAATTCAGTTTACCTCCACCCACCTAAATATTTGTTTTTGGGTGATAACGAATAAATCATTACTTCATAAGGTATGTTTATGAAGAGCTGTAATTCAGTTCACCTAGAAATAAAAACAAACAACTTTCATTTATGTTGAAATTGGATGCTATACGGGTTCTAGAGTATCTAGAGTATCATCCAAAATATAGAAGTTTTTCATCAAAAAAATCAATATTCTGATAATCGTAAGTCTGACTACAAATGCCAAAATTTTCAAAACAATCATTCGTTGTCTGTTTCCATTGTTATGATTCAATTTATATTAATAATTTATATTTATATTATATATTATCATCATGATTCTCCCAAGATACCGAAATGCCCCCCAGAAAATCTGTGAGCCTTGTTGTTGTGTCTTTACGTCAAATTAGACTGTTAATTTTAACACAACAATTATGTTTGTCCGTACTTTGTCGACTAGAAAATTTCTTATCTATCCGGGATCGACCACACAGCCAAGGGTAAGGTAGTGAATACTTTCATTTAAAATTGTTTATTTCAATAAATACAACATTTTAGTATACAATGATATAATAAATGAAAATTTATTCGAGTCATACCACTTAATCATTGAGTTGACAAAGACATGCTACCCCTCGATTAATCCAGTGATTTTGTGGCTTATCTGAGTCGAATGTTGTGTACATGACGAAATTAGTCGAATGACCAGTAGTGGATAAAACTCCTCTTCTGGCTGTTGTTTTATAAACCGGACAATCGTAGTGAGGTGGAGGATCATATTCTGCTTTCACTGCGGGTTTCATCCACATTATCGGGACGACATCGAATAAAATTTTTGGGAACGATTCGTTCAACTTCTTCAAAAATCTATCCCAACGAGCACCTTCCAAGAACAATCCCTGATAAGAAAAAATAATGTTAGTCAGATTTAATGGTCATTTGTGAAAAATTCTGATACGAGGGAAAAAAATTATTATTTATTTGCCTGAATTCACAAAGCTTTCTCTGGAAATCAACTCTTGGATGGACGGATACAATTGAGGGGTTCAGAGCTGAAGTGAACCAAGTCCATTCAGCCTAGTTTTGAGATGAATGGCTTAGAAGTTGTTTATCACCCATTAATTCAAAAGTGACTTCTTTAGATTTTAAAAGGTTAGAATGTAAGCATATGCTCACATAAGAATAATAATAAATAAAGAAGATACTTTTGAAATAATTGGTGATAAGCAACTTCTGAGCCATTCATCTCAAAACTAGACTGAATGGACTTGGTTCACTTCAGCTCTGAGCCCCTCAATTATTTTCAAACGATAACTCAATAATGAGAATTCCGAACAGAATATAATATTAGGAGTACAAAATGAGAGACCCATTACGCAGCTATCTGTGCTGGGAAAGCTTTACAAAAAAATAATTGAATCAAAGATGGAAAAATTTCTTACTCATCCTTTGACTATTTAAGTATCTAACGTCCCAACACACAGAACGCCGAATTGAAAAACTATAAAACTGCAGCTATCAGTCTCGATATTGATAAAGCTTTTGACAGCATTTGGCATTAGGGATTAATCGATAAATTACACCTAGTAAATTTACCCCCTTACTTAATGTTATAACTGATAAGTAGTAAGTGACTTGTATTGGCTACAGATACCAGCCCACACGGACTTGTTTTATCTGCTGTTTTATCCCACATCATCAATGGAGAAGAAAGGCCAATCTACTATGACTCCAGATCACTGACAAGAAGCGAATCTTCATAGATAGAATGGCTACAGCGGTATATTGAGCATTTAAGCGATTCTATCATTTTCTGTATCGACGAGAATTCACCCTAGTAGTTGACAACAAGCTACTCGAACGAATATTTGATCCTAACAAGGCTTTGCCTATTATGTCGACACACCGACTCATCAGGAATGCTGAATTTATTATTGGATTTGATTATCAGATGCAACATATAATTTCAAAAAAACATGCTAATGTTGACTATTTTTCAAAAAACACTCTCCTGTTGGATATAGAGTTGATTAACTCTGTAGAAGACTCTTATCAAGTAAACCAATTGACAATTGCGACAGCCACAGAATCACCTACGATAAATTATAACAAAATCGTTCGAGGAACCGAACAGGATGCAGAACTCAGAACCTTGAACGATAAATTGCTCAGTGGCGAAATACGGAACCCAGAATTAACAGTACAGGGTGTCCTAGTTGAAGTGTCCCTATACCTTATTGTGGAAAGTAAGGGAGCTACCTGAAAATTTTGAATACAAAACATGTCTGTAACCGATTGAACTTTCATTTTTTTATGACCCAACTTAATACCGGGTGTTCCGTCTTGGTATTAACTTTCTTATTTTAAGAAATGGATCACGCCTTCATTATAAGGCAGGTAAATAATAAACAAATTAATTCAGATGCATAACATCCGTAGATAAAGCAACGAATGTTACGATCTTAATAGAACTAACGAATTACCATCGCTCGAAGTATTACCAGAAATTTCATTTCGTCGACAAAGAGTAGATGCTGACCATTGTTTCGGTCTTATTTGACCTCGTCAGAGCAACAAAACTCATTCGTCAACGAAATGCTATGAATTGCCGGCTCCTTTTATTCCATGTCAGTAGCGGGTATGATGTATAAATACATCGTACCGACATCTGACAGAGAAACGGGAACCAAACCAATTCAATTTCCTAACTCTCAGAGCGAAGATAGCAGTATGCATCCATATGCCTTAATCCCATATTGCAGATATCGTATATTACGATAATTAAGCAAGGGAAAAATCGCGGAAAGTTTCGGATCATGGCAGTAACCGATCTGCCGCGGACATGGAAAATAAGAAATGGATCACGCCTTCATAGTAAGGTTTCATAGTAGCCCAGCTCTTTCGTTTTTACCAATGAAAACATATGTGAACAATTGTGCTACACGTGTGCTAACTTGTGCCGTTGAAATTTTCAACTTTTTCTTCAAATGGCGGTTGTCAGAAAAATCAGTAAATTGACTGAAAATGAGTATATCGGGTTTCCCAAGGTGAGTGGCCTATTAGATTATTATGGAAAATATTGATGATAAAGATTTCAAATTTTGTGGATCGATATTTGGCCATGTAAGGTACACTTTAAAATAATTTCACATTTCCAGTGTTGCCGGATGTACGAAAATTAGTCAACAACTTTATTATTTTAAATGCGATTTCCGGTATTTCAATTCTTTTTTATGATACTCTATAAATTATTTAATCTATTCACTTTTACCCTTTCAAAGCTATCTTTAAAGGTTTTTGAGTTATTAATTATTTTTCGAAATTTTAGATCAAATTAGCATGTTACGAAAATGAGTCTAGTTCGCTAGTAGACGAAATGTTAACTAGAAATGGGTTACCCCATGACTTGGCTACTGATAATGCTACAAATTTTAAATCTCAGGAATTCATCAACTTTTGTGAATCGAATGGAATACAACAAAAATTTTCTGCACCAAATCATCCAGCCACAAAAAGACTCGCTGAACGCACTGTGCAAACTTTGAAACAAAAACTCAAAGCTATGAGTGAAGAACCTAGAACCCTAACGCGTTTTACAATCGATGGTTAAGGATTTCGGTTAGGTTACCACCGCTCGATTAACTCGGTTAACTTATACCTTGCGTTTTACAATGTTAGGTTTCCGTAACCCTCGGTTCGATTTATATTTTCTAATGTTGGTAGAAATAAATAATTGATTTAACCTAAAAGTAGGATATTTGACAGTTAATCTATGGAAGATGTGACATTTATCCGAATTCATGAATATAAACAGAACATAGTCAACCCCTGTGAACTTATATAAGCAGAAATGCAACCGCTTTAGTTCGTCCTTCACTCTTCAGCCGGTACGATTTAGCTGAAGCGCTAGAGTCGACTCGTGTTATCATAGAAATCAAAAATAATATCTTTTACAGAAATCCTGCATAGATTTTCAATCTATGGAATACTGTTCTGATGACAGATTCATCTTGACGAAGTTTTTCGAAAAAATGTTCTGATTTTTTCAATAATTTGTTTGACTAGTGACTAGTAATCATATACGTTCTTTTGGTTCCGTTTCCTGCTTTACTGGTAAGCGATTGAATTTTTTTATAATTATGTTTGTGTGATCATGAAGCTTGGAATTTGTCTGCTCAACGAGAAAGTAAAAGTTCTTCAGAAAAAAATTGTATTTTAACACGTCGAATGCTGACTTGGTTTAAGGCCAGCGGTTCTATGAGACCGCGGTCTCAAAAATCACTCCAACAAAATTGTGGCTATTCTTTAGATCTCATAACGGGCCGTTTGTCCACACGGAAAATTCACTTATCCCAGATATCTCAGATATCAAAAGGATTAAGCTCTGTTGGAGCCCTTTCCAGGTTTTCGGGCTCGTGGTGGTGGTCGGGTCCGGGTCGCTCCTCGGCTCCCAGTTGAAGGTTGGATTCCTGCTCCGCCCGCACTTCCTGTCGGAGCAGACGGTGTTCCTCTGCATTCCCCATGTACTTGCGTACAGTTCTCGCCGTTCCGAGCAGTACCGCCTTCTGCATGATTCTATAGATATTTTCGTCCAACTGAAGTTTCCTCAAGTTCTCTAGTAGTTTCTTCGGTATCAGGCCTGTAGATGGAATGAAAATGGGGATGGTCTTGATATCTTTCAGCTTCCACTGTCTTCTGGTTTGTTCCTCGAGATCTCTGTTTTTTGAAATTTTTTCAGTGTGCCTATCTAGAAGATTGTTATTATTTGGAATCGCCACATCGATGGATAGTGCTCTGTCCTCATCCTTATTGAGCAATATGAGGTCTGGTCTATTGTGGGTTATTTTCCGGTCTGTCAGAACCGTGCGATCCCAGTAGAGCTTGTGTTGTTCATTTTCCAACACAGCATCCGGATGGTAATTGTAATAAGGAACC